>NW_019272018.1:5999666-6043648 GCF_002738345.1 Cucurbita maxima
AAATGCTTAGACATTGTCCCTTTACCCTCTTCTGGAAGGAAATAAGAGAGAAGATGACATAACAATATGTACCTAATTCATTGAAACATATTGAGTCAAGCTGTACCCTTTCATGAAATTTATAGGCTTCGCAGCAGATTAAGACTGGCACATGGAATGCATTAGCAACCATGGCAACACCTGCAGTTCCCACTCTAGAATATACAGTTCCATTAGACAATACTGCAGCAGCCCCCAGAAAAACTCGTGTTACTTCGTGCATCACGTAAGAAATAGCATTTATATGAGTGTAGGTACACTTTAGGCCGCTTGCTATTAGCCTACGAAGCAATGCTTGCCCTTCCAGTTTTGGTCGGGAATCCACCACCACAACACGGAATTCTTTTCCGAGTTCATGTGCATATAATAGAAGCATCTCTACAGCACATGATGATCCATATGTGAGAAGAACATCTCCATCCCTGATTTTAGTAGCAGCATGTCTAACTATGACCTCATCTGCAATGATAATCTTCTCATTGATAAAGCGATCAATATCTGAGCAAAGTGTAGCTTTTACTTCAGATTCCAGAAGATTCACTGGTAATTTGGCAATGCGGTTCTTCAGAAACCTAATTGAATTTCCCATGCTAACAGACAGTGGCCTGCACTCGTTGAAGAATGACACATAGCCACCAATTTTTGCAGTTAAATCTCTACCCAGAGATTTCTGTGGCGGAGTTGAGTAGTCTTTGATGGCCTGTTGAAAGGCATGAAGCATAGCAATACAGCGAGCATTGCCTCCACATATATCTCCGGCCATATATTGTAAACCAACCTGATAAGAGTATAGGTATGCGACTAAATTAGACAAACACTAGTCAGAAAATTTATCAGAAATACTATAAATTGACGACCATATGTATATATATATATATATATATATATATATAATAAAGAGGCCATCCATACGTTTAAATCATCATGTTAGAGTGTATAAAGTCCCATAAAAACAAAACTATCGTCATAGATCATCAATATGAAATCTTAAAACATAACAGTTCTAATCAAACAGGGGCGAAGCTATGAGATTTTCATCTGGAATGGGAAAAGTAAGAATCTTGAGACAAAACAAAACTGTATTAGGTAGTTTTCAATAAAAAAAAAAAAAAAAAAAAAAAAAAAAAAAAAAAAGGAAAAAGAAAGAGAAAACAACCTTGTAAATGGCAGGATGAATGGTGTCAAGTTGGAAAAACTTCGACACAAGATCAGGAAGCTGAGTTCCCTGCTCATATTGAGGCAAATGGCGAAATAATTCAACCCTATTTCGAGCTTCAGTTTGGTTGAAAACTGCTCGTTTTTTAGCCTTTTCTACCCTATTTTTATCATCAAACTGCATTCGTGGATGGGGCGCATCTTTCTTCCTTTCTTTATCAAGTGTGCGATCACCTCCTCTTTTATCAGTAGATGCAACCGAAGGTGCAGCAGTGCTATCTTTCATAGCCGAAGGCTGCTTCACAGTTTTACCAGGAGCAGTACCTGACTTATTCGTCTCACCTTTTAGAGAACCAATAAACATATGAAAAATTAAGAAAATAAATAAATAAATAAAACAAATGAACTAGTAATTATATGAGCCCTCAAAATTTTTCTGTCACATAAAAATCCAAAGAAAGGGAAAAAGGATAATTATTAGCATTCATAACCAGATAGAATGACCCGTTAAAACAAATTACCCATGCAATAGCAAATCCAGAAATTAGAAATTTTTAAGAGCACGAGTCAAGGAGTGTACAAATACTTCCATGTACAATGCACTAAACTAATTCCACTTAACCCTCTACATTTCTTGATTCAAAAAGTGTTCACTTTCTAGCAAGATAATTAGCAATATAGTTCATGGTACATTTCAAATGATTGAAATGGAATAAAACCTTTTGCAGAAACTTTTGCTGCTCGTTGTGCCTCCTGCAGAGCCCGTCTTTCAGCCTTCGTTGTTTTTGCCTTCAGGGATTTTGAACTTGATGGCGGTGGTTGATTTTGCACCTCTGTGGGCACCCCTCCATTATTTTCTGCAAGAGCAAAGTAGTAGAAATGAGAACCTAGTAACCCAATGCACGTTCCATAAGAAAGTAAATTTGGATGTTCACAGCCATGCAGAATTTCATTGTTGTTTTCCCTTTTAATCCCTCATTCTAAGAAATGTTTTGGCTCCTCGATATGAACGGAGTTCAAAATTGGGCACTATAACCAGACCATGCAAGCATGACAGAATCAGAAAAAAATTGACAAGTTCCAACAGAGAAGTAGAATAGTTGATGATGCTTTACAGTCGTTATTGCTAGTTCTACATAATGAACAATTTTGTCATAGTTTTATTGAATTCATAATCTCCAAAGCATCATCCAGTTAGCCCTTTAGGACAATGTACCAACTCCCGGTGATTCCCCTTCCTTTACTCTTTTCAATTCCATACCTCTTTCTTGAAGAACCATACAATTCCATAGTTACCCTGTCCTTTCTTTTCTTCATGATCCTTTCTATTTTCTTCTCCGAACTCTCTCAAACAATAAAACTGCGCAAAGTTCAACTCTAAACAGGGAAAATGGTTCTTCATTATCCATTAAACGTGAATCAAAGGCTCATACAAACATTTATTTAAATAAAAAATCTTCTAAAATTAAAACAAGGCCCCTCTTTCTAATTACATCAACCTTGAATGTGCATTCATGATCTGGTGGTAGCACTCTTGAGAAAACAATTAACTAGCACAGAAAAGTAAGAAACTCCACTAAAATAGGAAATGCATACCATTGTATAAGCGATATCAGTATGAACAAAATAACTAAAATATATTTAGTATGAGAGTTTGGCACAGGGCAGCAGTAGGAAGTCATCTTGGGTTAGCTTGAAGTTCGACTATACAGGGGTTTTTTGCGGATATCAGAATCTGAAATGAGATTCTAGCCTGCTATTTATAAATAGCTATAACTTACAATAAGCATACCCATTTTTTCCTTTCTTTTCTGTTATGGTAAGAAACTAAATTTCAACAACTAAAAGGAATATACAGAGGAGAGGACACGATATTCTCCCAAAAAGCACTATCCCCTCAAAAACACACTCCAATTGGCAAGGATAGCAGCCAAAAAATAAATGCAGAAATGTTTAGAAAGGGAACTAAATGAAGAGAAAAAAACCATACCCAGTCCAAAAAACATAAAAGTTCCTACCCCTTCCATCAATATCCTAGCTTCTATCAATCCATATACCCCAAAAATATAGCTATAGAGCAACTGAAAGTTAAACTCTGGCCTTCAATCTGCCTTCAAAAACTTGTTTAATGAAGTTAGGAGAGCTTCTCGGAGACGCCAGTAAAAGCTGAATGTATCCAAACAAGAAAAGAAAAAAATAAACAAAAAAAGAGCACCGAATGGATTCAGTAAAGTGCAAGACATGGAAACACGGCCACAGCCCCATCTTCCAACTGATATGAAAAAGAAATGCATAGCAGAAAGCGTAATAATTAGATGTATAAAGTCAATGCTGCACTAAAATGCTGCACCTCAAAAAGGAAAAGTACAGACTCAAAATTGGCACACATTAACAAAATCCCCCTTGCATCAAAGAAAAGGGGGAAATAAGTAAGGATTAGGAATGCAGTATCACCTGCAACTCCAGAAGGCTTATTAGGTCCCAGCGTCCTGAGAGGCACCGCCTGCGAATTCTCAGACGACTTAGCCGCCATGTGGACTCCAAGGCCAGGAAGGCTCGACGCAATCTTCCCGGAACCACTCCGGCGATACGGAACGGAGGTGGAAGAATCCTCGGACATCTCCAGCTCATCGTCCCAAATTCTACTCGAAGGAGAAGTCGCAAGCAGGGTCTGGGAAGGGTTATAACTGCCAACATGAATCTGATCACCGGAATTCCTCCAATTGGCCGGAGTCGGAACAGGAAGAATAGTAGAGCGTGAGGCAAAGTTATCGGAGAGATGACGAGGAGGAGGAATCATGACCGGAGACAAGGGATCGGTGGGAGGAGAGAGGGATTGTTGAGAAGAACCAAAGCCGACCGGACCGGATAGGGAGCGTCCGGGGGGGTTTGGAGCGTCGAGGGTGAAGAATCCGACCTGACGAACTTTGGGTTTGACGACGCGGGATCCTCGCCGAGCATCCATGAAGACTTAACGCGAATAATATGGCATCAGAATTACAAGAATCCACATAAACAGAGAAAGAGAAGAAATGGGTTCACTGCAGGGAAGCTTAATTGGCAGCTTCTGTAGCGTCCGCCATAGCCACAGCCATAGTCAACTGAATCAGAAGAACACAGAAAGGAAGCAAGGGCTTATCAATCGCTCGCGTCTGCTCTACTTTCATCTTCTCTTCTTCTTTTACCGCCACGAGTCAATCAATTTTAACATTACCCAATTCACAAATTTTGTTAAATCCTAAAGTAACACTATTTTCATTTCATACAAAATAATTTTAAATAATTAAAAGTATATTTTCAAAGTGATTTTAAACACTAAAAATAATTTTAACTATTTTAAAATTACTCTCAAATAAATCTTAAATCTTATTTTAAAAAAACTTAAAAAATAAAAATTGTAAAAACAAAAAAGAAACGAATAAGGAAAAGCAAAGAAAAGTGGAATTCTCAACTCCAATGAGTGTTGTTATTTTCCTATGGAGGCATCGGCTTGTCTCCAACAAAGACAAAAACTTTGGATAAGATAAGATGGAGGGAATATTATTATTATTTTAAACTTAGGTTTCATTGTCTAATTTTGAATTACGTGACGATAATGATAAAGTTTAAATAATAAAAAAAAAAAGAGTATGGCCAATTAAATAGGAAAACAACGTTTAATTTGCAGGTGTAACCATATAGTTAGCCTTCTTTTTAAGCCAAGATCAAACTCAGATTTTGAGTATGAGTGAGTCCTACTATGTTACAACCTGGTGAACCGGGCGTATTACTTTCCAACCTTTTGGAAAAAAACTTTAGATATAAGATACTAAATTAGAGTTAAGATTGCTGGGAAGGGTCGGGGACGAGACGTTTTAAGGTAGCTATGGGTCTCCTCATGTGGTGGCTCCACTTCCATTTTAGTTTTAGCTCGATTTGGAATGAACTTATAATTAGATTCTGAGGAAGAAATTAAATACAAACTATACACATATTTATGATATATTACGTAAATATGGGTATGAAAGGTAAAGAAAGGGTCAGCCATGGGCACCCATAAGTAGCTCCAATCCCACCACGTGTATCCCCTTCATGTCTTCTCCTTCTCCCATCTGTCTCTATATACACGCACCCTTCCCTCAAAATCCTCGTCGTCATTTCTCTTTTACCCGTTCACTCCCACCACCACCACCGCCACCTCCTTCTCACCCATGGCCGATCGTCCCTCAACCGCCACCGCCCTCATCCGCCGCCTCCAAGAACATGCACCCAACTCCCCGCAGCTCCTCGGCCTTCTCACCCTCTTCATCTCCGCCTCCATTCTCATCTTCCTCATCGGCCTTACATTCACTGCCGCCCTCATCACCCTCATCTTCCTTAGCCCTGTCATCCTTTTAACAAGCCCCATCTGGGCTCCCCTCGTCTTCTTCCTCTTCATCCCCGCCGTCGGGTTGCTGTGTCTGGGTGGCTTTGCGGTGGCTGCTGCAGCCGGGGTCTCGTGGGCGTACCGGTACTTCAAAGGGATGCACCCACCGGGGTCGGAGCAGGTGGAGTATGCGAGGAGCCGCATTTACGACACGGCCAGCCAAGTGAAGGATTATGCGAGGGAGTATGGAGGGTATTTGCAGAGTAAGGTGAAAGACGCTGCTCCTGGAGCTTGATTAACTAATTTGAAGAACAATGCCCTGATCTCAGGCGGCTGTTGTTTTTGTTTGATAGTTTAAGGCAGTAGTGTTTGGGCAGTGTGTTATCTTCCGAGTCGTTATGCTTTAGATTTATAAAAACAAAAATAAATCTAGTTTTTTTGTTTTTTCATTCAAATTATGTGCAATCATCAAACAAACTAATTATGTTCGAAAATTAATTGAAACACTTGCATATCTGATAAAATTGAGATAAAAATGGATGTTCGTAGCGAAATCTGATGGATATGACAAATTTAGGAGTACAAATTGATATACAAAATAGTGAGAATGGAGTAAGAGGAGAAGCGACAATCGCACTCTTCACCGTTATTTCACCAAAATCAAAATTTTAAGCCACCAGCCAGCCAATAGACACCATGGATACCATAAAAGTGGTATTTGGGTGCAAAAATGGATGAGGAAAACTCTGGTTGGTTTTACTTTTTCACAAGTGAATCATGTAGAACATGCTATATCACTGAATGTTTCTCCTCTGCAAAAACCAGCTGCATCACCTTGAATTGAACTGCTTTCTAAGTCATACCCATAGGAGGTGCTCTCTGCGATACTCGCGTACGATCACAGGCACGCTTGTTGCTGGGATCTGCAATCGAGCATGTTTAGGCAAGGACTGTACATATTATTTCAGCCAGTCGCGAAAAAAATGGAATTGCAAAGACTTTGTCGTAAGAGAAAAAGAAAGCAAGGTACAGTGAGTATTGGACTAGTTTTCGATTTTTCTTCCACTAAGAAGTGTCAGCAAATCTTGTTCGCTTTGGCTCGTTATGTTTCACCCACAGTCACCTTCATGGTTTTAAAACACATCAACTAGGGGAAGTTTTTACACCCTTGAAAACTTAAACCAACGTGAGATCTCACAATCCACCCCGCTGGGCTCTCACAATCCACTCCTTTGAGACCCAACCTATATGAGATTTCACAATACGTCAACTAGCCTCACGGGAAAATCCTTTTGGAACGAAACCAGTATTTTGGGTCAAAGGTGTGAGCTATAGATAAAAGGAAACTACAACACTTTCCATAATAGGCCCCATTACAAAACTTCTTGAAGAAGAAACATAGAATGTCTAAAAATAAATCCTTAGCAGTTCTACATCTTCTATGGCATAACAAACCATTGCGCTAATGCCACTCATATTTCCTTAATTCCTATAAAGTTCAGTGCCACGAGACCTTTGAAGTTTAGGTCATCATAGTGGCCTTTTTTTCTTTTTTGTAAAGTTTCGTTTTTGTATTTGAAGTAGTCTCTTTCACGTCCTTTCTTCGATAATTTCTAATCTGCTAAACGACCTTCAAAATTTTTTATTTTTCTCGACTTTGGTCTTAGAAAACATTACAGGAGATGACCGGCATAAGAGGTCTTCTTGTGCAATCTCACCATATCGGCATTATATTTGTGGGTCAGTCATCTTTTTTTTTCAAGTGATTCCTACCCCTAATTAATGGTATAAGCCCCATCAAAGTAATACCTGTCGTGTCTTTCCAATAGGCCCTAATTCCCTTTTTTATTTCTTTTGCATACATTTTTGGACTATCAAGTAAATGAACAACAAGAAATGACGTGTACATGCAGAGAGAGAGAGATATACACTCAGACTTACCATGCCATAATCTGTGACAATCATTGAGATGTAATCTGAAGGTGTAGCATCATACCTGTGACAGTATAAATACCTAGTTAGTACACATCCTTTCAAGACAAAAATAAAATAAAATAAAGAATATCATGAATCTAATGCGGATTTACATTAAATTCAGAAGTTGAAAATGTTCTTTAGAAGTCAGACTATCTAGATAACTAATATCAGCCCTTCCTGAAATCTTGGATATAGCATCTGGGTCGCCTGCAGGCAATTAGAAAGGGCTCAGAAATTGACCGTCCCCAATGGAAGGAAGAAAAGAAGGAAGGACAAGCACAAGAATACGTACCTAATTCATTAAAGCATATTGAATCAAGTTGTACCCTTTCATGAAATTTATATGCTTCACAGCAGAATAATACTGGAACATGAAATGCATCTGCAACCATGGCAATACCTGCAGTCCCCACTCTTGAATATACAGTTCCGTTAGCTAATACAGCAGCAGCACCCAGAAAAACACGGTTTACTTCACGCATCACATAGGAAATAGCATTTATATGAGTGTAAGTACAACTGAGGCCCTTTGCTATCAGCCTACGCAGCAATGCTTGGCCCTCAAGTTTTGGTCGAGAATCTACCACTACAACACGAAATTGTTTCCCAAGATCATGAGCATACAATAGAAGCATCTCTACAACACAGGGTGATCCATATGTGAGAAGAACGTCTCCATCCCTGATCTTCGTAGCAGCGTGTCTAACTATGACCTCATCAGCAAGCATTATCTTCTCGTTGATAAAACGACTGATATCTAGGGAAAGTGTAGCTTTCGCCTCAGATTCTAGAAGACTTGGTGGTAATTTGGCAATGCGATTTTTCAAAAATCTGATTGCATTACCCATGCTAACAGACAATGGCCTGCATTCATTAAAGAATGACACATAGACACCAATTTTTGCAGTTAAATCTCTAACGAGAGATTTCTGTGGCGGAGTTGAGTAGTCTTTAATAGCCTCCTGAAATGCATGGAGCATTGCTATACAACGAGCATTACCGCCAGATATATCTCCAGCCATGTATTGTAAACCAACCTAATAGAATATCGATATGTGACTATATAAGATAATCACTTGTCAGAGTAAATACACGGTAATATCATAAATTCTTAACGCAAAAGCAGTTCAGACATTCATCACATTAGCGTCTAAAGACTATCAATACACGATTCATAACGATATCTTCTGTACACACGTCTCAACATGTAAAATTGCAAAAAAAAAAAAAAAAAAAAAAAAGCATTTAAGCGAATGAAAAGAGAAAACTATGGTCATACATCAATTTCATGAGATTGGAAGTGGGGTAAAGCTAACTTAGGATGAGAAAAATATGAATGTTGAGAATATTGGTTTGGATATCAGAATTTTCAACGGACATTCTATTGGTAATTCTTTTAACAAAAAAAGGAAAATTAAAATACTCCGTTCTTCATATCTAGTAAAAGTTCCATCTCTTCCTGATTAAAAACAACTGTATTGTTTTGATCTCCTCTATTAAACCAAAATTTTATAGCACTTATGACCATACAGTTCATATTCTGTGATACTAACGCATATCATGAGAAAAAGAAATTTAGCCAATATTTTGTGCTCAATTTCAATCTAGAAGGTGATGCTTGGCATTATTTCTAGCTCATATGAAATCAAAAGCTATATTAGCTAGTTTCCACAAAATGCACCTTGTAAATGGCAGGATGAAAGGTATCGAGTTGGAAAAATTTTGACACAAGATCAGGAAGTTGAGTCCCCTGCTCATATTGTGGCAAATGGCGAAATAATGCAACCCTATTTCTTGCTTCAGTTTGATTAAACACAGCTCGCTTTTTAGCCCTTTCGACCCGATTTTTATCATCAAATTGCATACGTGGAGGGGGGGCATCTTTCTTCCTTTCTTTATCAACAATACGATCACCTCCTCTATTGTCAGCAGATGCAACTGAAGGTGTAGCAGGACCTTTAACTGTTGAAGGCTGTTTCCCAACTTTACCGGCTGTTGCCCCAGAGGCAGAACCTGACTTATTTGCCTCACCTTAAAAAAAAATAAATAAATAAAAATACCAACAATATGAGATAGTTAAATGAGCCAACTAAAAAATTTCTGCTATACGTAACCAGAGAAAAACTAAAGACGGTAACAACCAAGATTTATTAAATAAAATGAAGTGCCAATTAAAATGTTTGCGCATGGGAATAGCTAATGCAGGTGTTAAAAGCTAATATACACAACGAACGAAGCCAGTGAAATCAACATGCTACACTACGCTATAAAAGTGAAGTGAAATATAATGTAAATTACAATGCTCTTCATCTGCATACAGATGGCTTACCATCTAAAACCTTAAAGATGGAACTGAGAGAAATAAGGAACCTAATTGAACCTATGGTGCGCAAAAGCGTAAGGGTAATTCAGTCAATTAGCTCCGTATGGTGAATGCATGTTTGTGGGCTTACATATACTAAATGGTCATCTTGAAAAAAAACAAACTGAACAACTAAGTTGTTTCTAGTCCATTTTGATCGTTTGCACTTAATCCCATTTTGTAAGGGCATTAAAATTATTTCCTATCAACAGTTTCTTTTTCTTTTATTAAATTTTTGGGACGACAATCCTTATCAACTACAGAAATAGTATGAACACAAGGTAAGTTAAATGTAATTATTAATTTACTATCTGTCAATGAATCATTCAATTTTCTGTAGTTTAGTGATGTATTTATAGAAAAAAGTTCATGATCAAACTCCGTGGACTGGGGGCTGTTTACTGAAGAATTGTACCTTTTGCAGAAACTTTTGCTGCTCGCTGAGCCTCCTGTAAAGCCCGTCTTTCAGCCTTAGTAGTTTTTTCCTTCAAGGGTTTCGAACTTGAAGGAAGATGGTCTTTGGCCTCTGTGGATGCTCCTCCCATCTTTTCTGCAAGAGCTAATTTATCAAATTATGTAGAGACAAAAGCGTATATGAGATTTCAATTATATTTTTGGGGAGGGAAGCATTCATTTCTCCCTGTCTTCTATGCCAATGAAGGCGTAGTCGTGGAGATAACACCCAGGGGAAACAAACACCTTGGATTTTTCCATCCAAATAACAGCTGAGATTCATTCACTTAGCCCAAGTTTCATCCAACAAAAAATACCTCATGATTAGATATGCACTCCCTCTTCTAAAGATAGAAGTGAGTGAGAGAAATCTTTTTCGTTCTGGAAATACAATTTTGAACTTCCAGGAGATAACATGCGTTTGAGAAAAACTTCAACCAAAAAAAGCCATGTGTTGAGGAGAAAAACATGTTAGGTTCTTCTATCCAAAGCATGAATAACTCATAATTTTATATGCACTCACAAAAGCACCTTCGGTAATAAGCATACATGAAAGCCCCTACTCCTGACAAGTTGTGGTTGTTTATCCCCAAAAGCCTAACCAAATTAAATGCAAGCTCGTTATGGGTCAAGAAATTCACCAATAAGTCCAGTAGACAGAGATAAAAGCTGGGAACACGCATGAAGGTCTTTATAGAAGGAACTTTAAATGAACTAGAAACCACAATCAACCCCACAAGCTACTGAGTTCTTAGCTCTGCAGTGGTTCCTTTCAATCTAAATTAACTTACAAAATGGCGCTAAAGCCATTGAGCAATAATGCTCTGCCTTCTTTTCAAGGGACGGCAGGCAAGGCGTGAATAAATGGCCCATATCTTCCCCGTTCCTTTTACACAGACCACCAACTAGGAAAGAGACATCACCTGTCGCTTCAGCAGGCTTGTTAGTTCCCAATGTCCTCACACTATTGGCAGGCATTGTCTCCAAATTATCCCCCCGCTTAGCCGCCATGTAGAATCCAACGCCAGGGCAGCTAGAGGCTAACTTCCCCGAACCACTCCGCCGAAGCAAGACGGAGGCCGACGAAACCTCCGAGGATTCCAATTCTTCACCTGCAATTCGAGTCGAGGGCGACGCCATCGGCGACGATCGGAGCAGCATTTCTGAGGGATTGTGGCTCCCAACACGGACCAGGTCCTCAGGGTGCCTCCAATTTCCAGCCGACCGGGAGGAAAGGTTGTCGGAAGGGTGACGTGGAGGCGGAATCATTACAGGAGACAGAGAATTACTGGTCGGAGAGTCGGGGAGCAGTGAAGTAGTGCAGTCGGGCGGAGTGGGAAGGGCCCCACCCGGAGAATGCGGGGCGTCGGGGGTGAAGAAGCCGACCTGCCGAACTTTGGGGTCGATGACGACGCGAGAGGCTCGGCGGGCATCCATGACGGCGGAGGTGGCAGTGGATCGGAAGGGTGGAGTGACGAGGAAAGTCCAGAGATAGCAACAACAAAAGAGTCAGCGGGTTTACCGCGGGTGGGTGTAGGGTTTTGGGCGCACAACTTTTCGTTTCGGGGAAGATGGATTGTTCTTTTGCGGATTTTGCAAATAGCCCCCCATAGTTTTATAAAATATCACTCTGCCCACATATGTTTCAGGACATTTCGATATTAATTAAATCTATTTTTTATTTTAATGAAGTGAAAAATAACACATAAAGATTTTTTCAAATGGATTATTGTTTCTTATCTAAAATTTAAATAAATATAATTTTTTTTTATATTTAAAATTATTGATCTAGAGGATTTTGTTTAAGAGTCGCGTAGTTATGAACCAATCGACCGTGTAGTTAAAATATGCAACGGAGATGGAAATAGACAATTCTCCTGTACTTTTTCGATAACATCAAAGAACATCCTTTATGGATCCTGTGGCCATCGAGATGGTGACTAAAATGCCCTAAATTTTAAGCTCATAGACATGCATTATTCATATTCATAAGGTGCCAAAAAAAAAAAAAGAAGAGAGAGCTTAAATTCACTGTTTGGGAGCGTTTCAGGTTTCAGGCTTCAGGCTTCCTAAGAAGGTAACCGGGCAAAGGGCTGGCACGTGGCGAACGGAAAGGGGCCTCGTTCACCTTGTTGCCGTTACTATCGTAGTAAATTACACCCGGGAAATCCAACGGCTGGCATTTGTCTCCCATCAAGATCCCCCTCTGCCAAACGCCAACACGGCCCCACTCTTTTTCTTCTTCATCGTCCTCCTCCTCCGGTCGTACACCTCGCCGGCTGGTCTTTTTCTTGCGAAACAAAGTCATCGCCGATAGGCTAATCGTCTTCAGCATGTCCTTCGGCCGAGCCAACGTCGCCCCCGGGCTCGGCTTCCACTTAAGCTTCTTGGTGATATGGGCGGCTTTTTTTGCGCAGAGAACGACCAGAACTTTAACGGACCGGAGGAGGCCGGTGGGTAGGCTATTGGGCACGGTGCAGGAGTTGGCGAACGGAGGACGTTCCGGCGTGGGGGAAGCCATAATTAATTTAGAGGGAAATGAAGTGTGAATTGAAGCTTATGGAGGCTAATTTATTTATAAAGAGATGAACTGAAAATTTTTTGACCCGCAGGTCCTCGGATTTCACCGTCCGTGGTCAACTCTCCCTGTTTTGCAACTGTTCCATTCAAAAAGCTGATTGGCTCATATATTTGGACAATTTTTTTTATTTTCTCACCATATATTAATATAATATATATTCTGCTAAATTTGATTTGAGAATTGCAATTGAATTAAAATAAATATATTGCAATAACTATTTTTGCATTAATATTATAATTTTTTTATTAGACAGTAGTTATCTACTATAATTAAAGATTAAAAAAATTAAATACCAAAATGTAAACATTATATTTTTTTAACAAGATGTTTGAAATTTAGCCCTGGACTAAAAATATATATTTGTTATTTATTGTTTAAATATCAATATTCCAAAAAATGGAATATAATTAAATATTATGTCAACCTACTATATATATATATATATAATTTTAAAAAAATGAACAAATCAAGAGTTGCCACGTATACAACACAAAGAAAGAAGCGCAACAGTGAGACGCCAATTTGATATTGAATTGAAAAGTGTGTCCAACAAAACGATCGTTTGGGGGAAATAAGAAATTTTGAAAATCAAAGAGTTTTTATAGAGTTCTGTATAGATTTTTAAAAAGATGATCAACATTCTTTCGAAATCCATCACATACTTGATCAAATAACAAAAATCCTCCCAGAAATGTGTTTGTTGAAAAATTTTGAGTTGAAATTGACAAAATAAATGCAAGAATTCCGTAAAATTTGACCTAGCTTGAATCGATCTTAGAAAACTTCGTAACTTCCATTGCCGATTTCCGATTCTGTTTACACAGATATTCCGGCGATAAAAATCAGATGAAATGCATAAATTGAATCGAATTCATTGAAAGTTCTTCATCGTACTCACCGACGCGATGAAATCCGTATACTCCGAGTGGAAGAAGAAGGAAGGATGGCGCCGCGAATTAGTGTGAAAATGCTGATGCTCCGATGAAGGTCGATTGAATGCTGTGAAATTGCAGGGAATGAAGAGGAAGACGACGATTGGAGATCTTCACAAAACCCTTCCTGCGACGAACGAGTGACCGGAGAAGAAAAGCCCATTCCATTTTACAAAGAAGCCCGGCCCAATACGAGAAAGATAATTGAAAAAAAAAACTGAATTAATTAATTAATATTAATTATTTCCTCCTAATGATGCAATTCTCAGTCCTTGTTTCACGCGACGTGCCGTGTCCTCACAGCCATTTCTTGATTCATTTTTGTTAATAATACAATAATTTAATTAGCTCTTCTTTTTATAATTAATTAGAATTTCACGCAAAGTAAATAAAATAAGAACAATAAATTAGAGCAATAATTGGATGAATTGGGTGGTGTTCTAATATACACATACATATAATTATTAATTTTCTTTTTGTATTTGATGAAGAAAAAAATGGAATGGTGAACAAAGATGATTACAACATGAATACACATAATGATATAAACCATGATAATATATAAAGATTGAAAATTTCAAAACCAAAAGAAAGAACCTCTCTCAATCTCAATCTCAATCTCAATCTCAATGGTGCAATGGGTTTGGACCAGAAGGGACGAGTCGTTTTTCGACGCCATACCGGGGATCGATCTCCGCCGCAGCTGGGGGAGAGCCGGCGCCGAGAGGGTGGGCATGGGTATGGGTGTGGTGGTGGTGGTGGTTGTGACGGTGGTGAAAGGTGGTGAAGTCAAATTTAGCAGACAAGAGCTTTCTGGAATGGGAAAAAGATGGGGTTTTTGGAATGTTGTGAAAGGAGAGGAGGAGGAGGAGGAGGAGGAGGAGGAGGGGAAGAGGGAAGAATTTGGAGAGGTTTAAAGGCATAATTAATAATGGTGTGGAGGGTGGGGAGAGGGAGGGGAGAATGGGAGGGAGAGGGATGCATGGAAGAAAGAAAGAAAGAGAAGGAGAGGATTAAGAAATGGGGTTTAATTCTGGGAGTTTGAAAATAAAAGGTTGACTTTTGGACTGTATTTGTAGAGAGAGAAGACGATGATGAAGAAGATGAAGAAGAAGGGAGACAAACTGTCTCACAATTCTTGTTTCAATGACAACTTCCTTTGCGTTCAAGGAACTAACCCTCATTTAAAGCAGATTGTCAAACTTTCAATATTATATTGAGAATATATATCTTCAATTGATTTACAATTTAATTTATGTATCTTCAATTTTATAGTCATTTTGTTTTAATATTTAATTAAAAATTTTATATGTATAGATTAATAAATTAATCGGGACCAAATGTGTTTATAAACTACAAATATAAAGTTATTACAAAACAAAACCTTACGCCTAATCTTTTATATATATATAGATAGATAGATGTAAAGACTAAATTGTTATAAACTTTAAAATATAAGGATTACAAATTGTTATTTTTTTAAAGAAAAAAATGTTAGCTAAAATGAATAATTGGCCATAATAGATTAAATAAATAACAGAGAATTGATATATACAATGATTTTTTTAAAAACCATATAAAAATGAATAGTATTTATATAATCTCAGGCCAGCAAAACATGTTCAATTGTTTTTATAATCTGCAACTAGAAGTCGTGATTTGTCTCTTCCTTATAATATAATACACATGTATAGTGTCTCCAACCCCATTTGACCAAACCTTCCAATTGGAAAGAAAACAGTTTTTTTTAGAAGGAGGTAGAAATTTCTCCCTAGTAGATGAGTTTTAACACCGTGAGATTGACGGACTGAGCCAAAACAGACAATATCTGCTATTAGTGGACTTGAGCCATTATAAATGGTATTAGAGCTATGCATCAAACGATGTGCTAGAAGACGCTAAGTCTCAAAGGAGAGTGAATGGTAAGATCTCACATCAATGAGAGAGAGAAATAAGTGTCTGTAAGGACACTAGGCCTAAGAGGTAAATTGTAAGATCCCACATCGGAGAGAAAAACGAAACATTCTATAAAGGTGTGAAAACTTCTCTCTAACAGACATATTTTAAAACTAAGATTGACGATGATACATAAGGAATCAGAAACCAATACCGACCATATTTGCTGGCAGTGAATTTTGGTCATTACACCATCGTCAACAAAGATCCAATATGATTGAGTGTGCAAACCCAAGTTCCGAAGCAAAATATTTCTTTCTGTTAAAAAACAAAGCACAGCCCCTTTTCTTCCGGAAGTGGGAAGATGACCTTTGAATGGCTTTCTTTCAAAATCACTTTGTCGGCTAAGCTCTCAATATCATGCCTTCATATCTTATCACTAGAAAATATTGACCATTCGATCATTCACCACGATGTAAATGGGGGAGACAATTCTTATGCAGAAATGTCGGCATCGGTTGGGAAAAACTGATGGGATGAGGAAGGGGAAAGTCAAATCACCCCCCCACCTAGGACGACTTTGCTTAAACTACAGACACCTTCCACCTAATAACACTCGGAGTTCACATTTGGAATATCAGAGTCAGAAGGGATAGCCTTGATCCTGATGGCTTGAGGCTTTCCTACTCATATTCCTTCTGTTCTTTCCAGCTAGTCCACTACATGGCTGAGAAGTTGAGCAACCTCCCTCTGTCCTGAAGGTTGATAATAAGAATAAAGCAGGGAGAGAGGGCAACATATGAAGAAGATATACAAGATCCAGAGCAAGGTAATTTGTTGAAATGACTAAAACAATGTCTTCTTAGCACTGAACTATGTAAAAAGAAACCGTTCTTAAAGGATTACCTTCGAAATTGTCCCATGCTGCTGCAATCTACAGATAAACAACATGGTGACTCTAATAACCCACTAAGAAATGTTACAAGAAATTGTGATCTGACGACAAGTGTTAATTGTTACTGTAATCAATGTAAATATAAACATACAAATGACGCACATGCATTATGCAATGTTTAAAAAG
Source organism: Cucurbita maxima (assembly GCF_002738345.1). NCBI lineage: Eukaryota > Viridiplantae > Streptophyta > Magnoliopsida > Cucurbitales > Cucurbitaceae > Cucurbita > Cucurbita maxima. The sequence goes on from NW_019272018.1 coordinate 6,016,488, forward strand.
ATATTAATTTATTATGTTCAGTTGTTTCTACAGGGAGAGTAAGAGAAGAAAATGTTTGGCAATCGTTGTCTTTATTCCTAAGCTTCTCCATCAACTAAAAAGGTAAAAGCTACTATAAAATATACCGTATTGCTCCAATAGCAAGTTTGCACACGGGTTCATCCCTTAATAATTTGGTAACAGATGGATTGACATTCCTTTCTTCTTTCATCTTAATCGATGAGTGATAAATCGATTAATATATATTTTCGTTCATCTTTTCTTCCAACACTTCAATTCATCGGAGTGGCCAAGATGAAATATCAGCAGAAAATCAAGCAATTTAGGGTAGGGATCTCTACAATCGGCTCCAATATAATAAGGAACACGGCTGCTCAAGATTAATTGCAGAGCTCCTACCTCAATTTATTAAGCCCTTGCAGATGGAATAAAGGTATGACCTTGGTCAGATTTGGGTTTCAAATTTCTCTGTCTCTTCAACCTTCCTCCCAATCCACATCATCTTCTTCTTCATCATCCTCTACCGAAGCTGATGCTTCAACGTTCAAGTCAACCTTGTAGTTTTCATTTGCATTACCTGTAATAAGGAATGAAAGTTAAGGGACTAGGTGATTGGAGGCAAGCATCATCTAGTAATAGACAGTTGAATAGAGTCGAACCAAAAAGAGGTTATTCCCAGACACAACTTTTACCTTAACACACAAAATATGCCATAATCAATTAAAGAAAAGTTTTACTAAACTGTTAATTTCAACATCTTTATAAACTTAGTCTAGGAAACATAATCAAATCTAATGTAAGACTGAAAAATCAATAATTGAGAACCTAAAGCATTTAGTCACTAAATGCCCTCCGAAAAACACCAAAGTAAGGTCGACACACAACTTTGAAGCCACTATTCATTTGAAAAGCCAGTCTGGTATGACAGGGCGTAAGACAATAAGATTGTGATTGCAATTTGTAACCAATCAAGCTATTTTTTAATAGAAATAATCAATTAAGTTTTGAAACTAGTAAGTCAGTCCACAGTTCCAAACATAAATAATAAGTAACATTTAAGTAACATGAAACATAAAATTCATACACAAAATCCCTGATAAACTTGGAACGATATAGGGAAGATTAGCAAGGCCCCTACAAAAGGATGATAGAATTCATACGCAAAAGAAAATGGTGATTGCCAAAAAGCTATTTCTCAAGCTAAAACATTTCTTTCTCTAAATCCATGCCGAATATGGAGACTGATAAAGCATATGACATGTTTATGTCATTTACTAATTTATGGTACTATCAAGGTACTAATACAGTTATACTGCACGGCAGAGTAATAAACAGATATGAACATCATAAAAATTTAAAATGTCAAACATGGAAAAAAAAGAAAATAATGACTCACCCCCTGTTGGAGCCTCCTCCCACTCAATATCATCATCATCCTCTTCTTCACGTTTTGCCTTCATTCCCACCTGGCGACTGGAATTTGTGTTATTTTCTGTAACCTCAGTGCTGGAAATATTCTGTTCACTCTTAGCAGCTTCTTCAAGCTCTTGTTGCTTCTTCAGTATAGCAGCATAATAAGCTTTAACATACTCATCCTACAATATAGTCAACCAGTACATCAGATCATGTATTCTCTTTTTATTTGACTTTGGGATAAAAAAGCACTTCAGAGTTAAGAGTAAGAAATGAAAAAAGCTAATCTAATTGAACAGGCCTGTATATTCGTTTTATCATCATCATTGACCGATGACTTTTTATCATCAAAAAACTGAGCAGAAGCTGAACCAGCATCCATCTTCGACTCCTCTTTGACCTCCCCACGTTGTTCCTTCGTGAGGTTCATTCCTTTCTTGATCATCCAAGGAGGTAAGACTTTCAGACTCGTCTCAGATTCAGATTTAACATCTGCTCCCTTGCCATCAGCCCCAGAAAAGGCAACTTCAACCTAAAAGGTAAATTCAAGAACTCATCGACTGTTAGAATGGTGACTTTCAAGATCCAACAATATAACAGGATTAAGGCAAAAAATGGGATACCTTGGTCTCACCAACAAAAGGCATTGGTGCTCCCCCATATCCTAAACCTTGTGACGATTTTGAAGGATCATTGCCATTCAGATCACCATTTGCACGTGCAGCTGCACTTGCATGAGCTTCCCATGCTAAAAGAGTTCCAAATTCTGGAACTGCCAAATCTTTGACTCTGCTGACTTGTTCCATTAAAGGTTTAAGCTGTACCTGCAATAATTCAATTTATTCATCAACAATAAGCACAATTCATATCCAGAACATAATTCTTTTCAAGATCAATATGGTAAAGAAAATGAAAATGAACATGATTCAGAATACATCTCTTTTTGGTTATTGTACTAAATGTAAAATCCAATACAGTAAAATATTGGAAAATAAAATTCTATTTCAAGTGATCAAACCTCCATCTTCTGAAGCATGTCCTTTAATTTTTCATGTCGACGCTTCCTGGCATTATCATCACCATCCCCCCCTCCCTGAGCAGCAGCCAGTTTGTCACTCTCTGCAACCAGCTCTCCATTGCAATTTTCACAGTGGAAGTATTCATCTTCAAGAGAGATTAATCGCAGGGCATCCAAAGCAGTGTACCTAATCAATGTCATAAATTATTTAAGCTTGCACCGTAATAAGTCAATAACAAGTGTACTGTGATTCCAGTTTTAAATATTAGAAAGAACATTCTTTTATGAGAGAAAGGACATATCATCAAAACCTTCTCGAACAGTTGGGGCATATATACTCCTGAACTGTGTTCTTGTCCTCTAATTCATCTTTCAGTTTTTTCCTCATGCGGTGCACTCTGTATCTAACCACATCATAAATCTGTAGCCAAGTTTAGCTTTAATAAGGTAACTGATCAGAATTAAGTCTGTTTCCATTGAGTTTAGATACAATTATTATTTATTATTTAGTAATGAAGCGACCATAACAATTACGTATAGAAAAGAAACCTGTGCATAGTCTAGCGAGCAATAAGAGTGTGTGTGCATCTTAATCTTTTCATCCCCCTCCTTTGTCGGGCGTTGACCATCAGCTGTGGCAGCAACTGCAGCACTAAATATTTTTGCTCCCTTAGCTGTCTGGAAAAACATAGAACAAAAAAATGAAGAGCATGCCTATAAATAATGGTATCATGTTAGAAAAGGGTAACTCATTGAGACAGCGGCTCCACATTAAAAAGTATGAATTATCAAGCAATATATTTAACAGAATTCAAATAGAATCTTCATTATGAAAAATACCAGACAAGATTACATACCCCGTATGTTAATCAGCCTCAAATGAAGAAATGCAAGAAGATAAGAGATAAGATGAGAGAGGAAAAAGAGCACAGATGATGATTGTGGTCATCATTCAACTTAATGCCAATTGTATCCTTCTTTTTCAATCTTCCTCTAGTGAAGATCTAAAATGGCGTAATACATACAAGAGAAAAAAGGTGGATTGTCGCATGCCTAGTCCAAGAAAGAAGGTATAGCAATGTAGGCACTAGTAACTGCAGTAGAGTTGTCAATCAATGGATGCAGCATGAACTATATTTATCAGTACTCCAAGTGCAAGGGACACTCATGAAATCTAAGGTCTAGATTGAACAAAAGCTCATAGAGCCTTTCATTCATTCACTTTAGAGATTTTCTCAAAGAAAACAATTTTTTTTTTCTCTAAAAATCCCTATACTATCTGTCTTTAGCAGGTCCATTCGGTCTGCCCTCTGGCCAACAAATTAGAAAAAAGGCTCCCCTATTGGCAAGTAAATGAGAGAGAGAGAAATTACAAACAAGTTTAATAAAAATAAACCAAGAGGCAACAAAAACAGTAACTTCCCAAGACCCTCCAACAGCCTTTCTGCTCCTTGAAACACTTCTCTGTTTCTTTTTGACAAATTTCTTGAAATAACACACAAACTCCATTCAACATAAGTACCACCTTATATGCCATAAACAGTCGAGCTAAAATGCTGAAAATTACATACTAAGAGATTCCAAGCTACTAGCCTAATAGAAACAAGAACAAGATGCACAGGTAGAGTCGGCACTGACCTCCCTTCTATGATCCCGAGTAATCAGTTTTTCCTCTTCTAAAAACCTTAGGGTTCGACGTAACTGCTTTGAATGTAGTTTTAAGTTCTTTGCCAAATCTTCTTCCCGAACCCATTGTCGTCTAGGACAGGATACAACAACAAATGTGATAATCAAAGCATAAATGTGGCAGTAGAACAGCTCATCAGATTCACAGAAGAAGATACATACAAGCATGGCTTCATCAACATAAAATTTTAAAACTTAGGCAGGACCATATCCCAAATCCTTTATGATGATAAATTACATGGCAATGACATTTTAAATTAGCTATTTGCTCAGACCATCCAAAAGAATCTAACAGTTTGAAAGAAACAGAAGTACAACTAAACTATTGAGTAATCTACATCAATTTTGCCCTTCTTCAACTTAGCTTTACTAAAGAAACAAGCGTACAATATAAGTTTTTAGAAACATACATAACAAACATGATATGCATTGATTTAGTTGTTCCACTACAGCACTAGCATAATGGGGTGAAAATATATTGCCCAGCTTAGTCTGGAAATATAACTACCAAGAATCGGCTTAATACTACAATACACTGAAATGAAGAAAGAGGTTTCCAGAGGTCCAATCATATTATTTAAGCACAAGTTCAACTAATAAAACTAGCTCCCCTTCTCCTTTCAGTTGCTTTTTAGTAAGCACAAATTGAGTGGCGGTGTTCTTCCATGACTGAAGATTTCCATGTAAATAAAAATGCAAAAGAGCAGTACCTCGTGAGAGCATCGAGAACGACAACCGCGATTCCCCTATTATCACTCCGACCGGTCTTGGGCTGATTATCCCCTTTAGTCGTAATATCATCATAAAAAGCTCTCGCAGCTAGCTTCACCAACCTGCCCAATTGATCGAGATGAAACCAAAACAGAAAACAGCGTCATTGTCGAGCATTCAGAGACGGCTAAAGAAGACATCCAAACTGCCATTGCATCGTTTTGAGAGGGCTCACGAGTAAATAGAGAGAAGTACCTGTTAAAAGGTTCGATGCTCATGGCGAAGATAAATGAAATTGGGGTTCAATTTCTCAATCAAATAATTACTCCCGTTTGAACCCCCTGGATTTGGAAAGATTCAAATCAGAACGGATTTGAATCATATATTGATCCAAAACTTTGCATCCAAATTATGTCTGATTTGGCAACAAATTGAACTAAAATTAGCCTCGATCCAAGTTTTCCAGAAAGAAAGGTAAGTTGGCGTGGCAGTGGTGGATAGGGAGAAAAGGAAAAAAGGCGACGGCGACGGCGACGGCGACGACTGACTGACAATGGCAGCGGTGGAGAGGGAGAAGAACGTAATAAGAAACGCACGTTATGGTGGGATTGTTGACACAGTGTGGCGAAAGGTGGGGTTATACGTCAGTCTAGGGCTTATTTTTCTTCACAAAAAAATATAAATATATAATAAAAATCTGGATTCTTTTTTTAATAAACAAATATAAATTGTATTTTCGTAAATTAAAATTATATGTATATATATATATATATATATACCATGCCTATTTGCTGAAAGATTCATTCCATACCTCGTGAATTAAAAGAATAATATATATATATATATATATCATATTTATGCGATGATGGTTGGTAAATATAGATAATAGATATTTTATAAAAAAATTATATATTTTAAGAATAAAAATATAAAATTATTTTCAAAATGGAGAGGTAGTAATTTTAAGAATAAATCTATAAAATAAAGTTCATTATTTTTTACCCGTAATGTATTGTATTCTCTTATTGATTAATTTAGTAGAAATGTATGTTTTTTACCTAGGAGTCATGTTCACTATATATATATATAATATGTGTGAATGTTTGCTTAATTCATCACACCTAAATGGTGTGAAAGTTATCTTATTTATAATTAAATAAATTATAAATATATAAAAATAATAATAAATAGAAAGATATTTATGATAATAAAGCAAATATTTGATATTTATCTTATAATAAAATATGAAATATAATATATATAGTAAACTATAATTTATTACTAAATATTCATAACCACACGTAATATTAATATTACAAGTGAAATGTATTCACAATTTTGTTGCAACCACAAGAAAGAAGAAGAGGTAGAATAAAATGTTAAACACGGCGGCCGTACATGATGGGGTAACTGGGACGGGACTTATTGTTCCTCGTTGCACAACAGCCGATGCAATACACAATGGTAATGAACGCAAGCACGCAGCCATTAAAAACGGCGAACAATCTCCAATCCTTCCTGATGTTCGACAACACTCCTCTTTTGCACGCATTACACGCGTAGCAAAGAGCATACTTATCGTTGCTCCATTTTTTACAATCCGCCTCCGCCACCGCCGGCCCTGATTTCGCCATCGTCCACAACGTCGCGTTCTTTAACTCAAATCCACACTCCGATGGCGGCTTACAGCATCCAGACTTCACCAAAACAAAAACAATCCATTTTCATTAAAATTAGAATTACGATGAACACGCCTCTTCACAATGGTATGTCCACTTTGAATAGGGACAACGGCTTTGCTTTGGGAAGATAATATTTTTTTATTATAAATCCTGGCTTTGTTTTGAGATGAAGATAATATTTTTTTATTATAAATCCTGGCATTGCTTTGAGATGGAGATAATATTATTTTATTATAAACTCAGGATCATTCTCTAAACTAGGGAACTCCCTTTATCTTTTTGTCTTAGTCATTTTTTACTATGACTTTGTAGAGGGTCAACTCCTTTTCTTTTGAGTCTTTTGTTCGACATTTGAGGATTTACCAATAAGTTGGCATGACTAAGTTTAGGGCATGACTCTGACATCATGTTAGGAATCGACTCTCTATAATGTATCACACCAATGGAGATAGTATTATTTGATTATAAACACATGATTATTCCCTAAATTAGCAAATGTGAGACTTTCATTATCCAACACCTCCCATCGAACAAATTGCGCCCCCTTAATCGAGGCTCGACTTCTTTTTCTTCTGGAGTCTTAGTCATTTTTTACTATGTCTTCGAAGAGGCCGACTACTTTTCTTTTGAGTTATTTGTTCGACATTTGAGGATTTACCAATCTATTTGCATGACTAAGTTTAAGGCATGACTCTGATACCATGTTAGGAATCACGAACTCTCCACAATTGTATTATATTGTCCACTTTGAGTATAATCTCTCATGACTTTGCTTTGAGATCCCCAAAAGGCTTCACACCAATGATCGTTCCCTAAATTAGCATATATCCAATATCATGAACTCGGAAGAGAAACCCTAGGTGTACCTGAATGGGAGACAAATTCTTCTTGTAAAATTCACCCGGAACTTGAGGAATGTTATTGCGGAGACTATCGCAAATCCTAGCATCAACCAAACAGCTCCTAATCTCATTCCAATGTTCTTCATTCACGACATATTTCTGCAGCCAATGCGAGTAATCTCCAAGGCGATAGTCACTATATCCTTTCCCGGACACGGTCCTTCCGACGCCTTTGTTCGTGACCAAAATCGCGAAAATAGTGAAGGCTAGGGTTCCGAGGATTAGGAGAAACAGAATCGTGAGGTAGAGGTAGAGCATGAAATTGAGACGGTAGAGAGATCCGACGAGACCTAACAGCGACAAGACGAGGAGGAGGAGTCCGAGAATGAGGAGAGGGTTTTCGATTACCTTCTGGCAGTCGGTGGAGACGCCGCGGATTCGTAAGTAGAGAGAGGCGATGGTTGCGGCTAGGCCAATTATCAGAGTGCAGCCGTTCAGAATTCCGATCACCACGTTGCTCAGGCGAGGCATTTCGTTACTGATAGAGAGATAGAGAAAAAGAGAGAATACTGTGGAAGAAGAAGACGTCGCGATGGATATTTGTAGACTGTGTTCGTGTGTTATGTAATTCAACCAACCCAGGCTAGAACAGTTGACTAATTTCTTTTTTTATTTATTTGTTCCATACAGTTATTTTGCATGTGACATGCACGCGCCCAATACTGTTTTGTTCTTTAACCTAATTTTCCACGTGGCAGACACTGGACTGCCATGAATGATCAGACGCCAAGTTGAAATAGTCGATCTATATTTAATTTTCTTTTAAATATTAGACTTTAGCTTTAATTTTTTTCCTTATAATATTGCAGAATTAAATAGCTGTTCTTCGTAAACTTTTTTTTTTCGTATTATATGAACTAAAAAAACTAAATAACTAAATAACTAAAATTAAAAAAAAAAACTAAAAAAAGAAAATAAATATGGTTTTTTTTTCAACAACTTATTTATATAGCTTTAATATTCCTTATTTATAAACTCATGATCATTCCTTAAATTCATCATCCAACCGCCTTTAACTTTGCAATATAGAACTTCTCACTCTCGTTCTTTTATGAGGTCCTATCAAAATAGATATCGATAAAAGAAAGATAGCATTAATATTATTATCATTAAATTTGGAATAAAATTAATTATTTGGTTTGGTTTCTCATTTAGTAATTTATATAATAATTTAGTGATTATGTCGGCCCCACCAACCTGGAGTCCAAATCTCCACTGCCCACCGAGCGGCGCTTTTACTGTTCTCGTGGCTGCGGGCCGCTCTGTTTTGAACGCCTCTTTTGGGCGGACTTTCCCACTTCTTCACTTTTCTCCTTCTCTACAAATATTATATTACACACTCCCCGTTTCCATTTCCATTTCTCACCAACCCCATTGTTCTCAATCGATAATTTCCATGGCTTCTCTTCCTTCCCCACCCACCACTACCACGAATCTCCTCAACAAATCCCTTCTTCCTTCCAAGCCTCAATCTCCGATCATCTCAATCCCTTCTTCTTCCTCCTCGAAGCCTCTTCGTTCACATGGCGTTCGCTGCTCTGTTGCTGCGGCGCCTTCTGTTTCGACCAAGGCGTCCAGGGAATTTAAGTTGAAATCTGTCAAGGCCCGGCAGATCATTGACAGCAGAGGCAATCCGACTGTCGAGGTTGATTTGATTACTGATGATCTCTACCGATCCGCTGTCCCCAGCGGAGCCTCCACTGGGATCTATGAGGCCTTGGAGCTTAGAGATGGGGATAAAAGCGTTTATGGCGGTAAAGGCGTGCTTACTGCTGTTAAGAATATCAATGACATCTTGGCTCCAAAGCTCGTCGGCGTCGATGTCAGGTGGATTTAATCTTCTTTTTTTCTTTATTTGCTTTAACGAACATCGGTTTGAATGTTCATAATAGTAAGTGCAAATCTTGCAATCTGAACAAATTGTTTCTTCTACTTTCTGGAAAATTAGGAACATAATTCTCCTCTCCGAGTGTTTTACTGTTTTTGGTCCGATTTTTTGTTCTTGAAACATTGTTTGATAGTTGACTGCAAATCTGTTTTCACATTTACGACTATAATTTGCTTAGTTTCAGATTCATGTCTGAAACTTCAAATACTTCTGCATGGTGGTTTAGTTCATGCTGGGATTCTCAATCTAATGGATTTTCGTTGGCTTACTAATATCTAACTGTTAGAGTTTGTCGCCTTGTTATTCAAATTGTTACTGAAGATGCGAAATTCCAAGTTCTTTTTGTTGGTCTGACAATGTGGAAGTTGTTTCATTTCTGTAGAAATCAAGAAGATGTAGATGCAATTATGCTGGAAATTGATGGTACCACAAACAAGTCGAAACTTGGTGCAAATGCTATACTAGGAGTTTCTTTGAGCGTATGCAGAGCTGGTGCTGGCGCCAAGGGACTACCATTATATAGGCACATCCAAGAATTATCAGACACAAAGGAACTTGTTATGCCAGTCCCTGCTTTTAATGTTATAAATGGAGGTAGCCATGCTGGAAATAATCTAGCAATGCAAGAATTTATGATCTTACCAGTAGGTGCTGCATCTTTCGCGGAGGCGCTTCGCATGGGAAGTGAAGGTTTGCAGCTTTTTCTTAAGCACTGCAAATTTGTTGTTAACATAGACAGTTTCTTCGTCTTGATCATTTGCATATACTTAGCTTAGTCATTAATGAGTAGCCCGATTTTATTGTTTTCTTATGAACAGTTTATCACACACTGAAGGGAATTATTAAAGCAAAATATGGACAAGATGCCTGCAATGTTGGAGATGAGGGGGGATTTGCTCCAAATGTTCAAGATAACAGAGAGGGATTGGTTTTGCTTACTGATGCCATTGAAAAGGCTGGTTATACAGGAAAGGTATATAATACTAAATTTTCCCTTTTGTCTTGGAATGTCATTGAAAGGGCCGGTTATAAGGCAACATTTATTTTGATATACAGATCAAGATAGGAATGGATGTTGCAGCTTCAGAGTTTTTCACTAAAGATGGAAGATATGATCTGAACTTCAAGAAACAGCCCAATGATGGAGCTCATGTTCACTCAGCTCATGGCCTTGGTGAACTCTATAAACAGTTTGTCAATGATTTTCCGATTGTTTCCATTGAGGACCCCTTTGATCAAGATGATTGGAGCTCCTGGGCTTCCCTACAATCTTCTGTTGGTGTGCAAATTGTGGGAGATGACTTGCTGGTAACAAATCCTAAGAGAATTGCTGAAGCCATACAGAAGAAGGCCTGTAATGCTTTACTTCTGAAGGTAAGCAACCTCTTATTTCCTTCTTTCCTTTCTTTTCTGGCTGAACAGTGTCCGTTAGAATATGTCATTTTGTGAGATCCCTCATCGGTAGTTAGAATATGTCATTTTGTGAGATTCCTCATCGGTAGTTAGAATATGTCATTTTGTGAGATTTCATGTTAGTTGGAGAGGGGAACGAAGTATTCCTTATAAGTGTGTGAAATCTTTCCTTAGTAGACGCGATTTAAAACTGTGAGGCTGACGGCGATACGTGGTCAAAGCGGACAATATGTACTAGCAATGGACTATTAATGGTATCAGAGCCAAACACCGGGCAGTGTGTCAGCGAATATTATGGCCTCCAAAGGGGGTGAATTGTGAGATCTCACATTGGTTGGAGAGGAAAATGAAACATTTCTTATAAGGGTGTGGAAACCCTTCCCTAGTAGATGCGTTTTAAAACCGTGAGGCTGACAGCGCTTCGTAACAGATCAAAATGGACAATATCTACTAGTGGTGGTTTGAGCTGAGCGGTTACACATTTTGATATGCAATTTGCTCATATTTAGACATTTCTTCTGCAGGTTAACCAGATTGGATCAGTGACTGAATCAATTCAAGCTGCTCTCGATTCAAAGGCTGCTGGTTGGGGTGTGATGGTCAGCCACCGAAGTGGTGAAACTGAAGATAATTTTATCGCCGATCTTTCTGTTGGCTTAGCCAGTGGACAGGTTCTATTCATCTTCAGGTCTTCCATCAATAACTATAAGTCGACATAACATTCATATCTGAATATTTTGTTCCTCTTCTATAGATCAAAACCGGAGCTCCATGCCGAAGTGAACGGTTAACCAAATATAATCAGGTAAGTGTGATCAAACCATAACATTCAAAATTATTGTCCTTCTTGAATGTTCCAACTGTTCTTGATGATGGCTATTCCTTGAAATGTATGTTTCACTAATTGTGCTGAAATAGCCACAACAGTTCTAATTCTTCTCTATATGTTTCAAAATTTGAATGCAGCTTCTTCGCATTGAAGAAGAACTTGGGAATGTTCGCTATGCCGGTGAGTCTTTCAGATCACCTTAGGAGGTAAAAGTTTAAGGCGACAGTGATAATGTATCAATTTTAGGCTGAAGATTTGGTTGATAGAAGAAAATGTAGAGGATTTCTGCGGAGACAATATGCGGAACTATCCTGTCTGAGATGTTATTATGAGTACTTAAATTTTTGTTTTGAACTATCCATGGAAATTTTCGTTTCAAAATAATGCAAGCTCTTTTCTGATGCAAGCTACCATAATAGTTCATCTCCATCTGCCATATATCATCATCGAGACCTCAACATACCCGTTGATATCAACATTTTAAACCTTTGTTCATCTAAGCTATATGATCGAACACTCTGCAAAAGGAAAATACCAGAGAGAACAGGCAATCATGTTCTACCTGCTAATTATCAAACTAAATTTATGCAAGCCAAGTCGAAAATGGGAACCATGAATCACTCGTCTCCATCTACAGCTATTTCTCTCTTCTTCATTTGAAACCTTTGTCCACCTTTCCACCTTCTTGGCATCGTTTCCCCTTCTCATCTTCTTCCGAACCTTCATCCAAAATTCTTGTCTAGCATCAGGTCTCACATCTGTTAGAGAGAAAAATAAAGCACATCGGTGGGAGAGAAAAACAAAGCGAAAGTGTCTACTAGTGACAGTGACGACTATACGTAACAATTAATACTACAGGATCTTACTATATATTTTTTTAATCTAATTTGACTTCTTGATATCTAAAATAATATTTCTTTTTTTAGTTCAATATTTGCACTAAGGTAAAAAATTCAACGATCCATCGGTCAACAATTAATTTCTTATAAATTTATAAGCAAAGAAGAAGGAAGGACAAAAGATGATTTTTTGCTTTTAATTTTTTAGCATTGTTTAAATTTTTAATCCATACAAGACATTTTCCGGTTCAGAATACAAGCCCGGTCCGAGTCCCCATCACTCCCCACTACCATTTTGGCGGCAAAATTCCTCCATTTTTGCGAAAGCTTGGGAGCTTCCATTTGCTCTCGATTTAAATTTCTTCTCTGGTTTTTCATTGGGAAAGATGCATTTTTGAGGAAGGGAAAGGCATTTTTTTATGGAAGGAAGTAAGAGCGAGGTGGTGTTCGATTCGCTGAATCTGGATCCACATCTCTTCATTAATGAAGCTCTCAATGTTGTTGACGATTTGGTTGGTGACGCTTTCGATTTCTATCAATCGTATGCTTCTCTCTGCCTCATCTCTTCAATTTGGATTTACAATTTTGTTCGGTCAAGTTTAGTCCTGTGAGTTCTTTTTCCCTTCAGACAGGCATCAACCGCCTTGAAGACCGAGGGCTCGGATAGATCGCAGGATCTTATAATGGTAAGGTTTTGGTTATATTACTTGACAGTTTCTTATCAGTCGTTAATTTCCGATTTCTCAAGTTGGTACTCTGAAGCACTACTTAGAAATTGTTCCTTGTTTATTCTACCCAGGGAATATCGCGGGTCCGAGCTCTCGTCCAATCGGGTCTGGATAAGCGGTTGGCCATGTGGGAGAAGTACTGTCTCAATCACTGCTTTTCAGTCCCTGAAGATTTTTCTTTACCCTCAAATGTGGGTTCTTCTACTCTGTCTGTGAAGAGGCTCCTGCTATTTTTATTTGGCGAAATTGCTCTATTATTGTTGTTTTTGTAACTGAATTCATTTCACAAGTGATTAATTGGGCATGTAAACATGACTGTTTGCTTATGCAGCGAGTTTCCCACTTCTAATGTATATATGTGTACTGGCTTGGGAGCTTACTCAATTTTTGGTTCTGGGACGAACAAATTTTGAAATTTTGGAAAAACTTATATTGCTGTTGCATCATCAAGTTTAATTTAGATCTAAATCTTTTTTTTAAGTTGTCGTAGGATGAATCTCCTGCTGACACTTCAATAAGTTATGGCTGCCTCTATGATGTGGATCTGGATACAGAGCTAGATTCTTTGAGGAATAAGCTCTCAGAGGTATTGAGTGCTTCGTATGTTTATTACTTCTTGTGTTTCTGTATTATCATATTTCATAAGAAAATATATTTTTCAGGTCAGAAAATAGAATGTTGAATTGAATCAGGAATTCCAAGCTTTAGAAAGGAACTCCCAAGCCAATTATGTCAACGAAGCATTACAGTTATACGAGCAAAGCTCTGTGAATGAGATGTTCCAGGGTAATTATGTTATGCTTAGAATCGATTGTTTCTTCATGCACTTCTGACCATACATGCGCCATTATCCTGTTAGTATACTCATGAAGGGGAAGACTCGAAATGAAATATACAAATAATGTGTGGAGCTGATTTATTTTATTTTTCTTGTAATAAATTTTTATTGTCATAGCCCGCTTGGTAGATTAAATTTTTTGCAGACACTAACTTTCTCCTCTGATTGATCATCCTCGTCTGCATAACCACGTGATACAAACTCTAATTCATCCAAATAATATTTTAGTGAAGACCTGCAAATTCATTTGTTTCTGGTTTTGTTTAGACGACTTTATTTTGCATCTAAATCTGAAAATAAGGCTAGTGGATTTCGAAATCCCACGTCAATTAAAGAGGAGAATGAAACATTCTTTATAAGGGTGTGAAAACCTCTCCTTAACTGATGCGTTTTAAAATCGTGAGGCTGATGACAATACGTAATGAACCAAAACGGACAATATCTGTTCGCGGTAAGCTTGGACTGTTACATGATATTTCTTTTTGTTTTCTTCGGGGGTTCATCCGAGGAACTGTAGTCTGTGAATAATGCAATTTCTCTGGCTGTTTTCATTTTGAAGCCACTTGAAACACAATTTATTCATTAGCATTAAATTTCATTGTACATAAATTTTAACAGTTGACAGGTAAAAGATCTTCATGATTTTAGGAATCAGCGTTCTAACAAATATCAAATTCTTGCAAAGATTATGGGAACTGCATCTTATCTGCGAGAGAAAATAGGAAAGCTGAAGAGAAGGAAGATGGAGGATTCCAAGCTCACTAAAGTAGATAAGGTTCATACAAACGGAGACATCTCTCACCATCGCAAGGGTATGATTTTCAAGCTACTTCAGCATCAACAAGCTTGTTTTAGCTTTGTGGAAGGTGGATATCATCTAACATCCTATTTAATGCTTGTTTCTATTCTTCAAGTTTCTCTAATGCTACGCTGGATGGCATTCAAGAATTTTTAGCCTATTTGAACCTCTGAACTTCTTCATTATGACATTAACCTTACTGTATATTATGCTTGCTGTAGATCTTGTCACTATGAGTTCTTCAATGTTTTAACTTGATTTAGCTGTGAGATATTCTATCCAAATTTGTATAAATGTATCATTTGGACTGATGAATCTCCTTAATAGTCTTCATAGAGAATTTGCAGATGGGCCATGAACAGGCGTTGCCTCCCCAGATAGATCCGTACATATTTTCACATGAAATTGAATTGCAGTTCATATTATTTTGGAACAGCTGGGGTAGATATCAAAAGGAATCATTTCTGAGGCTCTTGAACAAAAGTAAGCCTAAACTACCAACTGCAAGCGTTAGTAAAAGTGGGTTTCTGATGTATTCAAAATCAGCAATCTTCCACATCCCCTCATTGTCAGCTTTGCCCCGATGATTCCTCTCGCTCGAGTACTCCCGGAGAAGATTGCTCAAATTGTCAACTTGGAGGATAATTTGACGCTGCGCCCGTGCTATATTTTGTATCTGGAAAATGTGAATGGAAAGCACAAAAGCCATACTTCTAAGTTTGAATCTTAAAACCAAAGAAGAAAAGAAGTCATATTCATCAAAATACCTCTTCTAGCAGGGGTGATTCCTTAGCCAATTGGGAGGACGACAAAGAATGAGACAGCAGTGATCCAGTTAACGCACCATTACTCAAGCCAGATATGAAAATTGAAGTTGCCCCGGAGCCGTTGTTGCCCGCATCGGCTTGTGAAGACAAGTTCTGCTGGCTAGCAGAAACGTTTCTAGTAGAGATCTTGGAGTTCAGCTCATCAATACGTGTTGTGAACTCATCCATCCTCTCGCTGAGAGTAGAAATCTGTTCTGAAAGTTGTGTAATGGCTCCCTGAAAGAATTTTGAGATGGATCAGCAAATTAAAAAGCTGAGGACTTCCTCGACTCATTCAGCAATACTGTTAATCAAGAAACTATATGAATGTTTATCTCTTCTTTGGGTCAAAAGTCTTTACCAACACGTTCAGCCTCGTACTAATAGAGACGTTAATTTTTATCCCAAAGCTTTTGAATTCTAGCTTCGTTTTTAGCTATCATTGGACGGTTAATTAAATTCATAATCTTCCTACGTTATCCTATCTTGGAATACAGAAAGTATATAGATCACATGAATAAGATTTTCTTGTTGCAGAAGAACATTTACCTGGTTAGAGACTACTGCAGGGGAATCTGGAGCCCTGACATCAAACCTTCCACTATTAACAGCAAGCTTTGTCAGCTTTGACAAGCTCTTGTCCCTCCGATTGGAAAACGATTGTGATAATCCACTGGCAAAGATATCAAGTATCAAAAAAGGATACACAGGTATGTAATTTAAGCACTTCAAGCACCATTTCATAAGAATTCTAAATGAACAAGAATGCTTACTTTCCAGTGTTGCACAATAAATAAGCCTGAATTTGTAAAGAAATTAAGAAGAGAAGTGATTCTATGGATTGAATACGAGTGTCAAAGTTAAGGGAGTTCTTATAAATGACTTAGAAGAGTTATTAAGAGAGCAATATGATGAACAACATATGATCTGACAGACAGAGAATATCCAAGATTTATACCATGTTTCTAGCAATTGATCAAATAGAGAATTTTTTCACTAAATCTCTTTTTTATCTCAAATTTGCCTCCAAATTCAAGTATATCCAACAGTTGTAACGTAGGAGGATACCGGTTTAGGTACTTATTTCTCCTATCTGCAGAAGCTCGGGAAAGGGCTTCCTTTGGACTCGAAACTGAATCGTCATCTATGCTGAGCCTGGTTTTTAAATCATCTGGCAAGGCCTACAAATGATCACAACAGACTTATTGAACTAATGACCATTTTCTTAAACTGTTGCATTACAGATATCTCACCATAACATCATTGACAAGCTTCTCTAGCTGTATTTGTTCTATATAGGTTCGAGGGATATAGGAACCATCCAAACCCAACTGCGCAGCAATGTGCTTAACATGGACCCGATCTTTTCCTTGCACCTTTGTCCAATGTTCAGCGAGTTAGTGGTATGATAATATGAACCTTCTCAATTTAAATACATGTTTCTAAACAAAATACCGATATTGTGCATGGTAATGTCATATTTAGGTGACTGAAAAAATGTGGCTAATGAAAAATCATCATGCTGGACACACACTTGATCATTGGTTAAAAAAATTGGCTAAATCATAGATTTGGAAGAATAAAGAAATTAACCCATGCTAATGTTTGTCCTACTCCAAAGTCCCTACATTATTAATCTATGAATCTATGTGAGATCCCACATTGGTTGGGGAGGAAAACGAAACATTCTTTATAAGGGTGTGAAAACCTCTCCTTAGCGGACGCATTTTAAAAACCTTGAGGGGAAGCCTGAAAGGGAAAACTCAAAGAGGCTATTACAAATGGTATCAGAGCTAGACACCGGCCAGTATGCTAGCGAGGACTCTGGTCCCCAAGGAGAGTGGATTGTGAGATCTCACATCGAATGGAGAGGGGAACGAAGCATTCCTTATAAGGGTGTGGAAACCTCTCCCTAGTAGACGCGTTTTAAAACCGTGAGACTGATGGCGATATGTAACGAGTCAAAGCGGACAATATCTACTAATGGTGGGCTTGGGTTGTTACACAAAGTTAACTTAGACAGGAGGCCTTTTATTTTTTATCCTCCAAACTAGGCTCAGTGACCTCTCAGCCCTAAGGCTTTTAGGTTGTGTCAAGAAAAAGAAAGAAAAAAAATGAACTGCATTGCTGAAAAGGACAAACCATTACATCTAAAGCATGGATATCAAGTACAAGATGTACCTGAATATATTTCCGGTTAAGTTGCTCCAACCAATCAATCTTGACACACACCCTATCATCAGAGAATATGTGGCTGCTTCTTTTAAGAATGGTTGCAATTGTGTATCCCAGTGCCATAAGCCCGCCAAGAAGGCGGACACTAACTTCGAACGTTATTCTAGGCGATATTATGAATGGAATATCTGTAACCCACTCCTGAAGAAAGCAGAGAGAAAATAAGAAACATCAAGATTGGAATACAGGAAAGTATAGTTTGAAGGAACTCAGTTATATAGCTTTTGTTACTGTGACCTCGAACATGAGATTGTATTTGCCATCCCTGTTCCTCATCCTGAGATAGGATTGACAAGCTTCAGGATCTTCACCAGGAGGTAGAAGATAAATGTCATAAGTTTCCTCTGTAGACTCCTTGTGATTTTCAGATATAACAGCCTTAATTTGATCCATAGGTACTGCTTTTGTTGACTGTAACCAGAAAATGAACCTAATTCATATAGGGTACAACTCTTATGATTTTAGAGGCAAACGAAGTAAATTTGAAGCTAACCTTAAGAATGTAAGTAGGATTCTGGAAACCAGTAAAGGGATTGAATTTGTTGATAATTCTAATATGGGCAGTCTGAAGATCTGGCTCTATAAAAGCTTTATACATTGGATAAACCTGCATCCAAATTTCTTTTATATGTACCACTAGCAATAATTTTATTACAAGTGATTGGTGACAGAACCTAACATTTGAGAAGTAGTGATGATAAAAAGGACACACCGTTTCGGAAACTTGATGTATTATTTCTTCTGGCTCTTGGCCAGCTCGCTGGATATCGCGTAGTACCCGTTTAACTAAGTCAAAATGAACACCACCGGTGATTGATACACGAAGATCTAGCAATGGACGCAGTTTTTCACTTAAAGCATAAATGCCCTCAATAATGACGATTCTTGACTTGGGGACTTCAAGAGTTCTGTTAGTAGACATTTAAGAGTAAGAAAGTTAAATGGTAAAAGATAAACAAATGTTCTATTGAAGTAAGAACTAAGAGGAAATGGAATATGTTGATTCATAATCTTTGAGAGAGAAGCTATAAGTTTAAAAGGATTAATGTAAGACTTAAGAGTTTAATTGTGAGATCTCACATGGGGAGGAGAACGAAACATTTTATAAACCTCTCTCTAACAGACGTGTTTTAAAAACCTTGAAGGAAAGCCCAAAGATGACAATATTTGCTAGTGGTGGGCTTGGGCCATTACAAATGGTACTAAAACCATACATCGGGCAATGTGCCAGCCAAGGGGGTTGAGCCCCAAAGGGAGGGGTGGATACGAGGTGGTGTGCCAGCAAGGATGCTGGGCCCCGAAAGGGGGTGGATTGGGGAGTCCAACATCGATTGAAGAAGGGAACGAGTGTCAGTGAGGATGCTGGGCCCCAAAGGGGGCTACATTGTGAGATCCCAATTTGGGAGGATAACGTAACATTCTTTATAAGGATGTGAAAACCTCTCCCCAACAGACGTGTTTTAAAAACCTTGAGGGAAAGCCCAAAGAGGACAATATCTGCTAGGGGTGGGCTTGGGCCATTACAAATGGTATCAGAACCAGACACCGGGCAATGTGCTAGCAAGGGGGTTGAGCCCCAAAGGGAGGGGGTGGACACGAGGCGATGTGCCAGCAAGGACGTTGGGCCCCGAAAAGAGGTGGATTGAGGAGTCCCACATCGGTTGAAGAAGGGAACGAGTGTCAGTGAGGACGTTGGGCCCTAAAAGGAGCTGGATTGTGAGATCCCACATCGATTAGGGAGAAGAACGAAACATTCTTTATAAGGGTGGAAACCTCTCCCTAGCAGACACGTTTTAAAAACCTTGAGGAGAAGTCCGAAAGGGAAAGCCCAAACCCAAAGAGGACATTACTCCTCAAAACCACCCAGTCCTTTTTTCCACGTCCAATCTGACTGCTAGACCAAAAGATTCAAGGTATGACATAGTGACTGAGAAAATTTCAAGCAATACAATTCTCGGCTGCAAAAGTGCTATACCTGTAACCCACACGACTACTGGTCTTGAAATCATAAATAGGAACCTGGACTGATTTTCCTTGCCTTAAACCATGAATATTTTCGAGCAATGTATCATAATCCGTTAGACGTGGGTCTGGTAAAAAAGAGGGACCAACAAATATCAGTGACTTAAATTGCAAGAAATAATTAACAAGCACACTGTCTAAAAAAGAAAGCAGAAAGAACATGCTTTAAGGATTTCCATATATCAGAATTAAGAACAAAAGTTGATTCCAGTATGTTCATTCTGCTGAACTCCAAGGGTAAGAACCTTGGAAATGTGCAAGCAAAAAATATTTGAAAAGAAAATTTCACAATTAGTTCAAGCAAGCCCACTGTTGCAGATATGGTCCTCTTTGGGCTTTCCCTTTCGAGTTTCCTCTCAAAGTTTGTAAAACGCGTCTATTAGGGAGAGGTTTCCACACCTTAATAAAAAATGCTTCGTTCTCCTCTCCAACCCATGTGGGATCTCACATAAACTAAACACCATGACGATGAGCAAAATCAACAAACTCATTCACTTCTCAAACAATATGGTATAAATGAAATTTCATTCTTCTAGGTAACAAACAATGTTCATATATATGCATAGCCATGACTGCTCAAGAGGAAAAGTATTAGAAGCAAGCTTAAAACTTACAAGAAGCATGTGGCTCCATGATTTTGTAGATGGCAATGGAAAATTACAAGTTTTCCTGCCACCTCACTTTAGAGAACAGAAAAACAAAGCAATCATCAAAGCCTGTGCAAGAACTAAGTACTGGAGGACTCCGAACCAGTGTCATAGGGTTGTAAACCATAGGTAACTATTTAGAGCTCTCATACTGCTAAAATTTAAAACAAAATTGAGATATGAATGGTTAGTAGAATGAATGAACCAATACCATCAAAGTTGCCATCGATGATACGACTAGCATCATTGTAGTTATCCATCGTGATAACAGCAATGCTGGGTATAAAGTTAAGCACCTTCTCAGTGAATACTGTCTTCCCAGCTCCAGAAGGGCCTGCCACTCCAACTAGGATTATCCCATCATTATTTTGAGACAGCAACTGGCATGCCCGAATTACAATGAAGAAACCTTTATCAAATGACAGAGGGTCTTGAATTCTAAGTATCTCATATCGATTTGAGTCCTTCTTCCTTACTAACTGAACTTGATCTCTCAAAAGGCCAGAACGCCTCCGAGGTGATTCAATGCTAGGAAGCGTATCTTGAGGCATTTAGAAGAGTTTTCCTGTTGGCTGCAGAAAGTCAAGGCATAAGATACAGCTGAATACACTTTTTAAACCAGTTTTGACCAAGAATTAATAAAACTATGACTAAAAACAGGGTCAAGGAGCCCATAGGCCAAAGAAAAGGCGTTACAAAAAGCATCTTTCTGAACAGAAGAGTACTAAATTTGACACATAAAGAAAACCCAGATCACAAATTAGCATAAATATGAATCAAAGTCCAGAAAACACAGCATACAAACCTTCTGAAAGAAAGAAACAGAACTGTTGTCAGTATAGCAGTTGGTGCTCTTGAATTCTTGAGGCTGTTGCCTGCTTTCTGAAATGGAAGGAGTGAGAGAGAAATAATTCATGGGTGTTTTCAAGTGGGGTCTTTTGGTAATGGGTTTTCCTTTTTCATGAACATGAATGGTGGGGCGATTGAGTGAGAGAACAAGTGGCCCGATTCTCTGAACATAAATAAGAACTCGGTGGCTAAAAAGGAAACAGATAGATGAAAGCAATTGAAGAAAGTACTAGGATAAGATTAGAGAAGCGTAATATCACCGCGATCGACTGGATAAAAGAAGGACAGGTGGAGGAAAATACAAAGGAATTGAATGAGTTGCTGTGAATGTGAGTGATTCGCAGGCTTTTCACTCCCTGTAAGTGGCGCGGGGCTGTTGCAATCGCAAAATGCAGGTTAAAAATTGAAAGAAGGAAGAGAGAAAAACATTACCCAGCTTCATAAATTGTTGGAAATTTGAAGTGGGAGAATAGACAGCTGAGCTGAAGAAAGGTCAACGATGTTGGAAAAATAGATAAGGATCACTAGAACAGACAGGACCTGGAATCTTCGCGTTGCCCTAAAATGTTTGGCCTTTTCTTCTTTTTATTTCTTCCCTAATTTTTTTATTTTTTTTTTATTTTTGTTTTACAAAATGTTTTTTTATCCTTGAATATTATTTAAGAGCTCACGTTCGTTGATTTATTTGATTTAGTGTAAGATGAGTAATAATACTATATCTATTGGTCTGAAAAGCCCAAAGCAAAGCACTAAAAAGTGAATAGGTAGATTTTGATAATTGCTGGTTGGTTTTAATTTAATTAATTTCTATAAATTAGTCCAAATTCACAAATTGAAACAAAATTTTAATTGTAATATTATTATTATTATTATTATTTTAAATATTGTCCGTTTTGTATATTTCATATAGCCTGATAAACATTGATGCGGTGTATTGATACAATCATTTCACACGTGCGGTTTTATGTGGGCTTTGGGATGATGGGCCCATGGAAGGAATTGGGCTCAATTAAGTAGTGGTGCCTGGCCCATTTTCTTCGGAATGTCGGGCCGAGAGGGCCCGGTGGAATTTTTGATGGGTTTTAGTTTTAAACTAAATTTGATCCTTTACCCAACAAATTGTTTGCCTATCCGTCCGTTAATTATTATGTAAAAGCAAACTTGGTGATTTAAAGTAACTGTCTGTAACTTTTCTTTTGAAAAACCTCCATTTCTCTCTCTTCGTGAATATCAAAAACCTCTGGCAGTTCGGTGGTGATATTCGTGCGTACCTTTTCTTCTCTCGCCTGCTAAATCTTGATCCTCAAATTTTCGAGCTCATTTGCTGTTGTTGGAAACCAGAGGAGGTAAGGGAGCAGGTTGCTGCCATGGATTTGGAAGGCAGTCCTTCTCTTCTTAAATTTCATATGCCTGCTGAGTGGGAACCGCACTCCCAGTGTTGGATGGGCTGGCCTGTAAGTTTGGTGCTCTTTTGCTTTCCTTCAGATCGATTCCGTGTTTCTTCCTTGCTTTGATGTTGTTCTTTGTAGTTTATGATTTTCGGAGATTGATTCTTTGTTTAATTCATGTATTGCACGGGGCTAAGTGCCTAATGCTCTTACTCTGGTCAATTTCAGGGAGGACGGTTTCTTTTGAGCTTCGGTGTTTCGTGCTTGTTTTCGTTTTGTTCGTGTTTATTCGCGTGTAATGATTGGACATTTTCGCGCCTTTTTTTTTTTTTTTTTTTTTTTTTTTTTTTGAAGTTTTGAGATTCCATGCTTGTAGATGAAGATTAATATAAATTGTGATGATATTAGATGCCAGACTTCTTTGCTTCTCTGTGCTATTTTTTGTGGATTCTCTCTATGTTTGGTTTGTCCAATTGCAAATTTGCTTCATAGATGAGCATGTATCAGAGCATTAAAGTTGCCAATTCGTACGAAGTTAAAAATTGATGACCTGCCTTCTTGGTTGATGTTACACTAGAACCTTTCTCGTTTATGGAAATATTCATAATCAATTTACTTGAAGAATCTGCAAGCGAGGTTTCTTCAAGCAGAAATGTGGATGGATAAATTTGAATCCATTTCCAGATGAAGATTTCTTTAACAAACCACAATATCTATGAATATGCCTTTCTCTAATTAGAATATTTGTGTTAGAAGATATTTAGTTTACTATATATATTATATTAGATATTTTAATATTTGTCTTATTACCATCACAGTATCTTTCCATCTATTGTTATTTCCATTTATTACTAGCTTCATATCCTTGTAATTTATTTGATTATAAATAAGATAACTTTCACACCATTTAGGTGGGGTGAATTAATCAAACATTCTTATGGTATGAGAGCCCTCTCGGTTTAACAACTCAGATCCTTTCTTTTCAATGGCTATTGAATCCTCTAATCTTCTTCTCCACCATCCTTGCTGGCTTTGACGCTGCAGGGGCAGTCTTCATGGCTGCCGCAACTGGAGCCGATTGATTACTCTTCGGCTCTACCCTATTGACCTCCAAATCACCTTTTGTCATACTCTGTACATACAACCTCACATTTTCCAACCTAATTGGTTTTCCCATTGGCCAATATAGTCTCTCTCATTTTCTTCCCAATCAACCCTTCATCCTTCAAAGAAACCCTAATCTCAGGATCCTCTTTAGTGTTCTCTTCAGAAATATACGGAATCTCGACAAGCCCATCAACCTTTTGCAAAGATTTACCTTTGGAATCTGGGTGCCACACTGGCCTATTCGCCAACCAAGTTGCCGCTACCCTTCCTGCCAAAATTGGCTCCTTCGCCCAATGTGGCGACTCTTCCGACTGCCCTTCTCGCCAAAATTGGCTCCTTCGCCCAATGTGGCGACTCTTCCGGCTTCAACATTGTCTTTGTCCCTTGCTCTAGGTTTCCCCTTCTACTTCTTGGGGTTAGACATATTCTCACCAGAGCCAAGGCAGCATCGTCGCTAAGCGACAATCCCTCTTCATGGGTTAGACATATTCTCGCCGAAGCCAAGGCAGCATCGCCGCTGAGCGGCAATCCCTCTGCAATTTTCGATGGCCAAGAAAGTGTTTCTCTATGCCTCCTCTGAACCAGGTTGTTGACATCTTCACGAAAAGTATTTCTCAACCTCTTTGAATTTTTCAGATTCAAGCTTCACGTTCGTTTAAATCTGACGCTTAGCTTGCGGTGGGGTGTTGAGGATATTTAGTAATAAATTATAGTTTACTATATATATTATATTTGATATTTTATTATAAGGCAAATATCTAATATTTGCCTTATTACCATACCATAGGTACTATTTCCATATCCTTGTAATTTATTTGATTATAAATAAGATAACTTTCACACATTTAGGTGTGGTGGATTAATAAAACAATTCTTAGTATGGTTATTGAAAAATCTGTCCACCACCTCCTGCTAACGATCAATTTGTAAACACTTTACTTGGTACGGCACAATGAAAGGGAGCCATGTAAAATCAACAAGGGTTTGGGTGCTCCGTTACCATGCACAGTTTCCACCTTTTATTATTATTTTTTAAATTTTCTTTGGCATTGGGTTATACTATGTATTACAGGAACGGCCTGATAATTGGAGGGATAATGCAGTACATGCACAACGTGTATTTGCGAAGGTGGCGTCTGCAATCTCAAAGTTCGAATGTGTGACTGTCTGTGCTAGTGCCTCCCAGGTGTTTGTAGAAAGACGGATGCAATCTGTCGTCTCTTTAATATCTACTTCTCTCTCTTCCTTCAAGTGTTTGAATATATACATTTGTTACATTCCAGTGGGAAAATGCGCGCAGTCAGCTACCCGCAAATATCAGGGTTGTTGAACTAGGAATGAATGACTGCTGGTTCCGTGATACTGGACCCACTGTAGGTTTCTTCCTTTTCCTTATTTATACTTGGTAGTAATTCAGCTTATTGCATAGTTTTCCTCTAACAAGTTCTATTTATAGTTTGTTGTAAGGAAAAGAATCTCAAATTCTGGTACTTCAGTGGAATCTGTTGCAGGAATTGATTGGAACTTCAATAGTTGGGGAGGTAAGGTTGTAGACACGTAGATCTATTGTGTACTAGATCAAAGTTATAGGTTTCTTATATCTTTGCGGTAATCTAATTTGCATTATGTTCCACGTTCGACTACTTGCTACTTAAAATAGCTAACTGGTTTTCCTTTCATTCCTTGAACCAATTTCTTAGAGGAATAATTTCCAAATATATACAAAGCTCTTTCCCCTCCCTTTCTGCCATAGCACAATGATAACTCATTGAGCTGGTCATTGATTGCTAAACTACCAACGATCAGATTTCAAAACTTAATCAGGGTTTCTTTCCCTCTCCTTCCCCATGAACAAAAAGTAAGGAGTAAACGAGAAATATTAGGAATTCTTTAAAGTTATACCTTGAATTATAAACCATCACAACGAGTCATTGGGAAGGTACACTCTCCTGAGAGGAGAGGTAGTACCTGTTGGGAATTTTTATTGTGAATGTTCTTTAACTGACATTATGGTCAATTTCCTGAACCCCTGGCCTTGTAGGTATTGAGGATGGTTGTTACACTGATTGGAGTCTTGATCTTCAGGTTGCTTGGAAGGTTAGCATGTCCTCTCTCCCTCTCTTCCCCCATCGTCCTTCCATATTGTTGATTATATTTTATTTGATCCACTTTCTGATTTTGTGCAGATCCTGAATATTGAGAAGCTTCCTAGATTTTTGAACAAAATTATTCTTGAAGGTGGAAGCATCCATGTAGATGGGGAAGGTAACTACAACTTCTAGTTGGCTTGTGTTATCAATATATATGACCTATTTTTTCATCTGATCAAATATTATGACCTAATTTCATCTGCTAAGTGAAAAAGATTTTGCACCTTCGAAGAAAACCAGTCCTCAAATTAGACACCTTACCATGTCAAATTTATGGACATCTTCTTTGTTTAACATTGAACCAATATACAATTGCTGAATAAATGCTCAGTTGAACACACCTGTTCTCTAGGATATGGAGTAATGTGTGTGGTACAACTCCCGCTTTCCTGTTTCACCCTGCGTACTGCACTATGAGAAAGAGATGGAGATTCTTATATTTGATAATCGTGTAATGTTTAGTTTAGGGAATATAACATTGTTTTCCCCCTTCAGGAACTTGCCTTACCACAGAGGAGTGCCTCTTGAATAAAAATAGAAATCCACATTTGTCAAAGGGTCAGATAGAGGATATACTTAAGGATTATCTTGGGGTCAAGAAGATCATTTGGCTGCCTCGCGGACTATATGGTACTTGGTCTGCATTTTGTGCTTGACTTAATTCTGTAGTATTTACAAATATTATTATTATAAAAGATCTCTACTCTGTTAATTTTGAAGTTCTTCATGGTCATTAATTTTACTTGTGCATTTTCCCCTGTAAGCGGTGTTGGTGGGTGAGCCAGGAGTATTAGTGATGTCTTTGTTTATTTGTCCCTTTAGTCAAGTTCTTACCTTCTTAAAATACTTCAAATGTTGACAGGCGATGATGATACAAATGGTCATATTGATAATATGTGCTGTTTTGTTAAGCCTGGAATGGTTCTGTTGTCCTGGACTGATGATCAGACAGATCCTCAGTATGAACGGTCTATAGAAGCATTGTCTGTTCTCTCAAAAGCTACCGATGCCAAAGGTAGGAAATTGGAAACAGTAAAACTCCATGTGCCAGACCCACTTTATTTGACAGATGAAGAGGCTGCAGGAATTTTCCAGGTAAGAGTTATGTCCTTTAAGTTTCTCTTTGTATCTCCATACCAAAAAAAAAAAAAAAAAAAAAAAAAAAAAAAAAAAAAAAAAAAAAAAAAAAAAAAAAAAAAACAAAAAAAAAA
>NW_019272018.1:6043657-6050044 GCF_002738345.1 Cucurbita maxima
CTCTCTCTCTCTCTCTCCCTCTCCCTCTCCCTCTCCCTCTCTCTCTCTACTTGAGGGGAGAGCATGTGGTGTCTGTCAGAAAAGTGGAACAAAATTTAAGAAAGTGGGATTTTTATTTCTACAAAAGTATTGCCAACAAAAAAAAAAAAAAAAAAAAAAAAAAAAGAGAAAAAAAGAGCATCTTTGA
Source organism: Cucurbita maxima (assembly GCF_002738345.1). Lineage (NCBI taxonomy): Eukaryota > Viridiplantae > Streptophyta > Magnoliopsida > Cucurbitales > Cucurbitaceae > Cucurbita > Cucurbita maxima. Next base: position 6,043,845 of record NW_019272018.1, read on the forward strand.
ACATCATGTTAACTTTCAATATAGAACTATGGCAACCTTCTACCCTTTCCCTCTTTTTGTTCATTTATTTCCTTCTTTAGTTAGTGGCTGTCTCTCTCATTCTCCTGCAAAAACAGAGAGACCTTTTAGGTGGAACATATTCATTTTGCGACTTTTGTCATTCATGCCACACATTCTCTTTCGTTGGTTCCTTTCTGTATAAGTATTCTATGGCTGCCCGAACAACCACAATTATGGAACGCACAAAGAAATATTGTTCCCTGAACGTGGGTCTTTGTAAAATAGGATAGGAGGGAAACAGCATGTACACACTATCTTTTTCAGTAGTTCTTCCATTTAATTTCATTTATTGATTTCCTTGATTATCTTCTTGTTAGGATTTTCATGTCAATGACATTATTACTTCCATTTGACTCAAATAAATAAAATGCTGGAAATGTACTCTTGACAATAAACTTCAATTACGAAAGAGTGAGAAGTGAAGTCATGAGGTGCTCGATCTCCCTGTTCTTATTATTCTTTTCCATTTCGAGTTACAGGATGGTGATGCTAAAGCAAGACCTTCCTGTACGAGACTGGCTGCCTCTTATGTAAACTTCTACATTGCCAATGGAGCAGTTATTGCACCTCAATTTGGGGATCAGAAGTGGGATGACGAAGCTGTCCGTGTCCTAGCCAGAGCATTTCCAAATCATCAAGTAATAAATATACTCTGCATTCCAATTATCTGATACATTAGCCATTTTAGAAGACACGTATATGGACCAATAGCTGAAAATTTCCCTGCCCATGCTTAAATTAAATATCTTAACATTATTACAGGGACATTTGAAGAAATAAGTTTCCCAGTTCCTTTTTAGCTCCTAGACATCTTTCTTTTTCTCAGTAGTGTGTTGTTTACGACATCCATAGACTTGAACTGCATCAAAAGCATGAAATTCATTAAATGGTGTTGCTATTTTGAACACTGAACATTCCTCTTGAGACATCTCCATTTCTAACCATTCCTTTACAATGTCTGATTGTTTCAGATCGTTGGAATTGAAGGTGCCAGAGAGATTGTTTTGGGAGGTGGAAATATACACTGCATTACTCAACAGCAGCCAGCAATAACTTCTGCACCTCTAAAACCAGAGTGAACCATTTAGTTTAAGCCAGCAAACACTGGGATGAAACGGTGAGAGGAACCATAGGTACATGTACCAATACCCGTTGGGACTAAAGGGGGTTTATGTCGGCGAACGCCGGGGGTTCTTTGGGGAAGTCGCTTCTGTTTTTTTTTTTTTTTTTTTTTAATTATTTATCTTACTGTGAGACTGAAAATCTTTAAACCAGTTTAAAATAAATTATATATTGCCTAATTTGTTACTTCTAAAAGTTTCTGGTTCTTCGATTTTTTTTTTTAAGCTTACTTGTGAATCCAAAATTAACGTGTTATGTTTTAAAATTTGATGAGAAATGAAAATTGAAAATAAATTCAATTTAGTTACTAAATGAAAAAAAAAAGTGTCGGTAAAGAATAATTTATTGTATAACTTTTTGGTTGAATTTAATAGATAGAGCCACACTACTTTATATAATGAATGAAATTGTGTTTCTCTTTTTAATTTTTTTAATAAATAATATTATTGCATTATTTTTGCTGGTGGGGCTGCAGAATGAATACTACCGAACTGATTTCTTGCTTTATTACCTACCTTAAAAAATTAAGTCGAAATTTGATTTGAAAATTAAACTTCCATTCAATAATTATTTGGCTTTAGTTTTAGAAAAATGCATTTATTTCCTCATTATTTATTTACCATAAATTCATGTTCTTAGATAAATTTAAATAAGTTTTTTGAAAACCACTATTGTTTTTTAAAATATATGTAAAATAAAAAATAGAGAAAATTTTATTTATAAGCTTAATTTTAAAAAATTAAATGGTTTTCATTTTTGGAATTTGAGTTAGAATTCAAAATTTACAGTAATGTGAATTAACAAATATACTTGTCAACATGTTTATAAGTCAATGTTCCAGTTTTTTTTTTTTTTTTTTTTTTTTTCATAAAACATGTTCTATTTAATTTTGTGAAAATAATACTTAAAAAAAGTACAAAATAATAGATAAAGAGTATATTGGTAAATACGTTAATGTAGTTAATTTGTAACTGTTTTTTAATATATAATAAATAAATCATCTGCGAGCTCAGACATGAATTTCAGGTCAAATCACAATACTTCGGTTCCCATGAATTCAGGAGTTCCAGATCTCACTTTGGAAATCTGAGTTCGTCATTTCTCGTTTCAGAGGCGGGAATTTTGAAACCGCGGTAAGATCTGTATGCATTCTTGAAGCTCAGATTGAAGAAGACATGGGCTGCACATTTTCTGGATTGAATGCTTTCTACGACGCCGTGAATAGCGGCGGAGATGTTTGGATCAATGAGAACAGGTTCAGGATCGTAAGGCAGCTCGGCGAAGGCGGCTTTGCTTATGTCTTCCTCGTCAAGGAGGTGCTTGCCGTTTCTTCTTCAGACGCTGTTCCTGGTGGTTTGCACAAAAAATTCAAGGACTCCACTCATCTATCTGGTTTCAACTTTCTCTGCCTCTCACGCGCTCACATTTGGCTAATTTGTTTCTTGTTTTTGGCTCTGATGAATATTTACGAAGTTCATTATCCGCGAAAATTGATCTTGTATCTCTATGGATTGGTTGATTCTAAGCCAAATAATTTAGCTATCCGTTTTCATAATCTGGGCTGATTTGCTTTTGAATCTGAATCTACATCCCTGCTTTTATTAGCGAAGTATGAAATCTGTACGGTATTTTCGGTAGTTTCTGGTTGATGTGAATGTATCGTGAAGATTTCCATTGGATGATGCCTAACAATTTTAAAGACCAAGTTCATGCTTCCTGATCATGTCGGCATTATAAGCTCGACTCTTCTTCTCATTGTTTTTACTCATCTATCTAAGTTGCAAAGAATTGTAGGCTGCTCCCTTTCTGCCCTCATCATTCAATTGCACAAGAAGGTGTATTTGTTTTTGTATTGAATTTGATGCAGCGGCTACTGACTTTTCACTAAGAAAATTGGGTCCGTTGCCTCAAATATAGGGGTGGGGATTGAAGCTTCAACATCAGGAAAAATAGTTGTTGCCTATACACTTCCACTTTCCAGGCTAATCAACCAACTTTAAACAAACTTTTGTTGCTTTTTTGCGCAGATGATGGATCGTACGCATTGAAGAAGGTGCTCATCCAGAATAATGAACAACTGGAGTTGGTGAAAGAGGAGATCCGTGTTTCATCTCTGTTTAGTCATCCCAATCTACTTCCTCTTCTTGATCATGCTATAATCGCTACTAAGGTGACCGTCAAAGCTTACGACCCACTAAAATAGATTTTATTTTTCTTTGATGAGAGAAGCAATGAATATTGTTTGGAATAATTATGATCCCGTAAGCGTTATGGTTCTATCTCCATTTTTTATGTCTGGTGGCATCTGCTGGCATGTGCACTATATGTGGATATCTATGCTATTTTATGTCTTACTCTCTATATACCTTATATATGTTTTTAAAAACAATCAAATACCAACTATTCATTGAATATTTACCATTCATTTAATTACTGGCTAGCCTAATCAAGAACGATCTTGGAACCATGAAGCATACCTACTATTTCCAGTACATTTGGATGGGACATTATTGGACAATTCAAAAACCATGCAAGCGAATAAGGAGTTCTTCTCAACATCAGATGTTTTGCAAATATTTCGACAGGTAATTAGGAATTTGGAACTTCTGATGGAATTCTTCTTCATGTAATTTCTCTTCTTTTTGGTATCATGCTTTGCTTTCTCTTACTGATTGAACTAATTGAACACAGCTATGTGCGGGTCTGAAGCACATGCACAATTTTGATCCCCCATATGCTCACAACGACATCAAGCCTGGTAATGTTCTCATAACTCATAGAAATGATCAGCCACCTCTTGCTATATTGATGGATTTTGGAAGTGCTCGACCAGCAAGAAGGCAAATTAGCAGTCGTTCAGAGGCACTGCAGTTACAGGTTTCCTATAAAGCTGTTCTTCCTTCAAGCCCTCTACAATTCCACCATATCAATTTGCGTTGCTGCCACATAAAACTTTGCAAATAAATGGGAATGTCGATTCTCTGCACTTCAGTCTAAAGTTAGAAAAAGCATACATGAGCTGATAATCATCATAATTTGCTGTGTAGGAATGGACATCTGAACATTGCAGTGCTCCTTTCCGAGCTCCTGAGTTGTGGGATTGTGAAAGCCATGCATATATAGACGAGAGAACTGATATTTGGTCGTTAGGATGCACTCTATATTCAATAATGTGAGCACCAATTCTTTATCCTGAAACATTTATCATTTTACCGATCTTTGGAATTCTATGCACGTGCAACAACTCATGGAAAATCGTGATCATTTTGCTAATCTTTGGAATTCCTCCTTTTTTTTCTCTACCTGTGATCTACACTAAAATAAATTTGGAGATGGTAGTTGGGTCAACCGAGAAGACTGTAAATCATGGATACAAGTCCCTTAGTTCAAGTCATGTTTTAGAGTGATTTATAATTTCTCTGCCATGACTCCCTATCAAACTCTCCCGAATTTTTTTCTTTCAATATCTATGATTTTCGTAATAACTTAACCATGCTTGATATTTTTATACTTAGATTTCGACTTCTGTGAACATATTCAACAATTATGACCAAATTTTGTCATTGCTCATGACTGTACGTCTGTGTATCCGTAGGTATGGGGCATCTCCATTTGAATATGTGCTCGGCGAATCTGGAGGAAGCTTACAGTTAGCAATCGTAAATGTACAAATCAAGTGGCCGGCTGGACCAACTCCTCCATATCCAGATGCTCTTCGCCAGTTTGTGAAGTGGATGCTTCAGCCACAGGCTGCAGTCCGTCCGAACATTAATGATATTATAATTCATGTTGACAAGCTTATCTCAAAGTTCTCTTATTGAGGCATAATGGAAACGAGGCAAACATCGGATCACTATTCTCATTTGAAGTTATATTACGTTGAGCTACCTGCCTTTTCATGGCTTACACCTGAAATTACTTGCTGTGGAAATAAAGCAGGAGCTGTTCCTATTCCAGTGTCAATACAGTTAATCGTCATAGTTTTGGCCATTGTCCAATGTTCTCTGACTATCCATGGGAATCATATAGTTTTAATATTTTTGTAATCTATATAACTACCGATTGTTCTTTTCTTCTAGAGCATAGTTGTAGAAAATGCACCATTGTGCCACCCACATAATTTATGTGTCTAGATGCATATATTTTTCTTCAAGAGCTTCCTGAGCCTAATAATGTTCCCTAACATTAAATTATGCTATTATATGAATGTAAATTGATTGAATGATCTTGATATATCATTCAGTTCTATAGCAGTTATTCATGCTTCAAGTTTGCACCACATTAAGTTTGGCAACAGGTCGTTGATGGATTATTGATGTACCATGTACTTGAATTTTTCTTTAATGCATTGTTGATGTGCATGTATCCCTTGAGGATTTCAGGTGTGTGTTCTTGAAGGAGAAGAAATTTGATTAAAAGCTTTGTGTATCATCTGAGAAGAATTCGAAGATACCACATGAAAGGAAGGCATCAATCCCTCGGAATTTACACCATATTGCAACAACATCAAGCGGGTAAATTATACTTGTTTTGCTTTATTCCTGCCATAGCGAAATTCTTAGAGAAATCTATGAGAAAGAAGTGTCATAAAAGAGTTAATTGCCCAACTGTTAGAACTAACTGAGCTCTTAGCCTCTTATAAGTGAAATCTTCTTCTAGTTTTGTCGATCTTTAAGATTAGTTCATCTCTCTTACTTGAAAATTAAATAGGATATTATACATAACAACATGGGACGTGGAAATTTTCATACACAGAACCTGGAAGCAAATGGTAACTGTAGTTTACAGAGAAATGTACTACATGCTTATGGGAACCCAGAAGATAACTTGTGTCAGACGAAATAGAAGTGCTGGCGCAAAGTGGCATTTGCAAGGATCCTCCATCCCTAGAAGCAGATATCTAGGCAGCAGTAGCAACACAAGCCTGCACAACTATTTTGACAACAGAGAAAACTCAAACCATAGCATAAATAGTGTCCTCTTTTTTAATTTTTTGTGGGGGGGGGGGGGGGGGGGGG
>NW_019272018.1:6050242-6089010 GCF_002738345.1 Cucurbita maxima
GGGGGGGGGGGGGGGGGGGCGGGGGAACAGAGTGGGAGAAAGGGAACTTACAGCCCTCTGCAAAACCCATCACCTTTTGACATGGTTTCCCTTGGAGGAGTTACAATTTGAGACTTGGTTTCCCCTTGAGGAGGTATAATTGAAGAGTATGGCTGAGACTGACCGTGTTGCATTGGATCACACATAGGTGGGGCAACTGGGTAAGGACCTGGTCCAGTATCTATAAAATTATGCTACAGACAATAAATTCAGAACAAACTTTCCTACAATAATTTATGATCTTTTCCTTTTTTTTTCCCCCCTTCAAAGGAAAATATCGTAAAGAAAAAGTGGAACTGAAAATTTGAAAAGTTACTGATTGCTTATATGAAAATCAAAATCATCTGGCATGAATAATTCTTACTGATAGAAGAAATAAAATAAAGAAGGATGACCTTGAGTTTGGTTCTGCAAACTTTGTTTCATGGTGTTGAATTCTTTGACTCTGTTGGAGGTTGAATGTGCATTGAGTTAGGCAAGAAATAAAATAGGGTGGAGATTCAAGTCGTTTACTTTTGCACATAAGAAAATGGTAGATTGTGGAGTAGTTGTTTTGCATTGTAAGCTTCTGCAAATTTCTACACCTAATGACAGAAGGATACAACGTTAGCAGTTGTCTGTGGGGAAATGGGAAATAGGTATAATCTTGAAAATTAGGTAACCAACATCACTTCAAGACACCACCAAAATTATACCTCCAACTGCATAACAACAAGATGAATTCTTAATACTCAACTGCCTCTAAGGGAATATGTGTGAAGTCAAATGGAGGAGCGAGGCGAACATCGACACGTCTCGAGGGGAAATCCCAATTTTCTCCTCGTTGACGTTACCGCCCATAAACTTTTATGCCTATGTGATATATATAATATAAACAAGTTTGTAGAGAAGTAAGTTGGTAGAGATGGGAATTGGGAGAATCTATGAGCATAAAGGACAGGTTTGAATTTAGGGCTCTTTTTGTGCATGCCTTGGTTGAATAATCCAAACCTTTTTGAATAAATTAAGTGCCGCTCTCCATATAAGAGTGGATTATCTGTAAGCAAACACATGGGTGGGGGTTAGTGGAGTACTTAGAATTGTGAGCTAGTTTGGTGAAAAATGACAGAATTGGAGGGACATAAGATCAAACTTTAAGATACAATTGTTGCCCATGAGCTTTTAAAAAGTAACTCATTGGTCTAAAGAGAACATTAGAATAATGAATATTCAAAGATTTGGACATCTTTGAATTGTCTTTTTCATCTTCTTCAACTGCATCCATTGAGGGCAGAAAGTTCCAACTTGCATGTGGTGCTAGCTATATAAAAAAGGCACTATATGTATATTCCTTAACAAAATACTAAAAATGGGGCTTTCAAGGTACATTATTTGTTTCCCCTCATTTTTACATACAGAAAAAGATATGAAAAAAGAGCTTTTTTCATATCTTTTTTGTCATACTTTTAACATAGCTTCTGGTTTAACCATTACAGACATCCTATTTACTGAAAGTACTAGTTTTATTGCACATTTATCATGATATAAAAAGGAAGATTTTGGTCAAACATAGGATATAATATAGTGGAATGAAGAAAGATTACCTCAACTTGTTGAAAACCGAGCTGCAAAAAGGCAATGTCTGAGTCATCCCATGAAGCTTAAGTCAAAAAAGGATGTGATCCAAGACAAAAGAACAATAAATTACTTAAGATCTCATTATGTTTCCTTACCTCACGTGAATATGGAGCCATGTTTTAGCATTAAAAAAGAAAGAACTTGCCAAAGGTGATACGAAAAGAGAGAAAGAGAGAGGGAGAAACAAATGTGTAGCTTTGATGACATTGTCTTGATTAGAGAACCATATCTTGAATCCTCTCACGTGGAAGCTAAAGAGTGGATTGAAACAGTGTAAGGTTCAAAAAAAGACAAAGAGCAAGAATAATAGATGGGCCATACATTGTCTAGTGAGTGTACAGAAGAAGCCATGGTGAAAGAGGAAGAGAGTGGGAAACAACTAAGACATGTTTACATGTGTCGGGGGCAAGGGGTGGCCAAACCATCTGGATTTTTTAACGCTTAACTTCGTTTTGTTCCTGCTCTTACTATCAATGAGGTCCCCATTAATGGGACTACTCAATTATCTCTGCCAAATTATGTACAACTACATGCAACAAAAAACCAGCTATGTTTTTTGTTTAAACTCTGAACTTCAAATGGACCATTCTACCTATCGTTGTTGCCCAACCCCTTGAAAGCAACACTTGAGTCGGTTTAATCTTGACCGGCAATCAAATTCTCTGATATAACGTAAGAAAATGATACCCTTTTGTTCATTTTTGATGATTGATTACATTCTTTTCACATGGAAGAGAGAGAAAGAAAGAGAGGAGAGGAAATCATTTACATTTTTTTAGTATGAAAAAGAAAAATGGTCATTTCAAGAGTGAAGGCTGAAGTAAATTCTGGGAGTTATCTGTCTGATCACAGTTATTTCACTTATCATTACTGTTCTTCAGTTCATTTGCTTCCTTTCTAATTCAGTTCATTTAAGTTTAAATTCAAGGGCAGTGTTAGGTTTTGTTTTTAATATATATATACACATGATGATTTGAATTAATCCTTGATAACAGAAATGACAATTTCCAAGGAGCTGGATTGCCAAATGGGATAAGGCACAGACATTTTATGGAACCAAATAATTGAGTTGTATTGAACAAAAGGAAAAAAAACAACCAAACAACCGCGTTCGTCAACCTGAAACATGAGTCACAATCCTGTTTTCTGAGGACCTGAACCTGCAAATAGAAAGAAGACAGAAAAAAGCAGAGATTTTTTTCCCTGTTCTTTTTGTGTGCGACATATTTTTCTCAGGTTGTTTACACTGGAAACCTAACTCCAAGTCGGATTGATTGGTTTCATTTTTGAAGGTGAGATAGGTAAGGTAAGGTTAGGAAGAGGTTCATTTGAATCCTATTTAAGAACATGAGTCCTATATTCTCTCTAGTTTTGTATCCCTGAGCCTGGGCCTGAGACTGAGCCTGAGCCTGTCCATCTCTCTGCATTTAAAGCTACCTTTTCTAATTATGACTGAATGCAGAGAAGAGTTAAGATGATTGCCATCTTCTCTTAAGGAACCCAATGACTAAATGAACCAACCCATTGTCCTTTCAAATTCAATAAGCCTTAGCATGTATGCCTTTTGCAATGAGAAGGATTGCCCTTTCATCGACAGCTTCTAGCTGTCTTCTGCTCACTCAAAGTCAGATAATTTATTTGCCTTTGGATTTCCAGGTGGTGCGGTGAGGGTTTTTATCTATCCATTAAGGACTCTTCTTTTTTCCTTTTTTTGAAAAGAAAAAATGGGTTTTATCAGGTGTCTAAATTCTGCTTCCCCATTCAAGAACCTACCCCAATTCTGTTATTGATTCTTCTTCTTCTTCTTCTTTTCTTAAACTTCTCAAATATCTTGTTATGGAGTCTTCCCAAAATGTTGGAGTTTCAGAAGAATGTCACAGCAGTGAATCTGGTTGGACCATGTATATTGGATCTCCTGTAGATGATTCCAGTGATGGTGATGAAGATGACGATGTAGAATATGGAAAAAATAAAGGTTTTCATGCAAATCACCAAGATGATAGTGATGACTCCATGGCTTCTGATGCTTCTTCAGGCCCAAGCCATCAACCAGATCACCCTTTTGCAGGACATGGGAGCATGAAACACCAGAAGCCATTAATGGAGAAGCACAGAGCTGAGAGGAAGGAAGTGAAAGACAAGCTGGTTTTGGTGGGGCAAAAACCAAAGAGTTCGGTTCAGAGTAGCTCAAAGGTAAGAAAGAGCATTTGGATGGGCAAAAGAAACTAGCCAAGCTGCCTTTTCTTCTTCTTCTTCTTGTCTTGTTCTCTGGTTTTTCCTTTATGCTTTCTTGTAGGCTGAAACTGAACTGAAAAATATGAGTTGTGTATCCTTTACTGCTGTTTTTTTGTTTGTTCATCTACGTGTATTTCCCTGAAAGGAGCAGTGGATTTGGTTTTGGGTCAATTCTTGCATTTCACTGAACCAGAAAGGAAACTGAACAGATCCAATTCCTTTTGGGATTTCTTTTCCCATACCCTTGTTCTGTAAATGCTCTGTTTTTTGAGCTGTAGGAGTAGGACAGCATCTAAAGAACACCAACTTTAGATTGTTTTGTTTTTTTTTTTGCAAATTGGTCCTCTGTCTTTTGTTTAATTTTTCTGATTTGTTTTCTTTTATGTTGAAAATTACAATTGAAGTGACATTATCAATCTATTTTTTAAAGTGATGCTCATTCATCTCTCAGCTTTTCTTCCATTAGAAAGTTTGAACACTCTTTTAAGTGTTTTGGATGAACTTAACTCCCTGCTCCCTGCCAATCACTAAAAGAATCCTTTCAAGGAATTCGATCTAACAATGCGACATTCAATACTCAAATCACGTCTGAAGAAATCTGACAATGCGATATTTAAATCTACGTGGGAGCACCACGACTTGAATTGTGGTGTGCCAATATCATCTTTGAAAGATGTCGAGATGAAATGTTGCTTTTAGTGATGAACTTTGGAAATTAATATTGTAACTTACTTATATTGATGATGAAACATTCTTTATTGACAGTTCACATTATATATATAGAAATACTTGAAACAATGGGCTTTTTATGCAGGCCGGCCCATGTATGAGAAAATTTCAAAAAAGCCCATTTCACGATCTCATCTACGTTGCTCTCGAGCCCAATTTTAGAAGCCCCATTGTTAAGAATTTATCACATTAGCCCTTTAATTATACATTTATTACAAATCTGCCCGTGGTATCTTTTTTTAATTTCTATTGTTCCCTTATTTCGATTTAATAAAGACAATAATTTCTTTATTTATTTATATCAAATTTCACATAATAAAATTAAATTATAACTATAAATATGATTATATTTTTGTCCAGCTTTTTAATAAAATTTTAATTAAAAAATAATTATAAATATATATATATATTTTTTGTTAATAAATTGATAATTTAATGGCGTGAATATAAAAGATGAGGACATAAATTAACCAACAATTCAATAAATCTCTCCCTCTCTCTTTCTCTTGAAGGGGAAAAAAAAAGATCATGCTTTCATTGCTGAGTTGAGTTCGATAAGCTGAGAGTGGAGAAGAATTGGTTGGCTTTGGCCAGAGAAAATGGCGAAGCTGCTTCCATATTTTCAAGCTCCCCATCTGGTTTCTTCCATCAATCGGGGAACCCTTTCTTTCAGTCTCTCCAAACCAATTCCTTTTCGCTTTTCTTCTTCGTCTTCCTTCTTGCAATGCCGCTTCGATTTCGCTCTTTCTCCTGCTCCTGCCTCACGCCGCTGCCTCTCTGTTCGAGCATTCGAAGACTCTGCATCGGATACCAAGCGCCTGGATAGAGAAGAAGCAGATGCTGCAAACGAGGTTCCGATGAACAGTGAAGGCGGCAGAACTCGCGATGAAGATTATCCAAGTGGAGAATTCGAATTCGAGAAGTTTGGCCCGTGGAGGAGCTTTTTGGTGAAGCTTAAGATGCTGGTTGCCTTTCCTTGGGAGCGCGTCCGTAAGGGCAGTGTCTTGACTATGAAATTGCGAGGACAGGTTCGGATTCTTCGTTCTTGCTCAGCTATTTAATTCGTAAACGAGCTACTTGTTCTTCACGTTGTTTAATTTTCTGGAAGAAAATGAATGTTGGTTGCTGCTGGAAAGTGTTTTTGATTCTTATATTCCACTCCATCCATAAGTAATTAGCTGCGGAAACACTTCAATTTGGTGGAAGAAAATGGCTGTTGATTACCTTCAAGTTTCACATCTGGAAGCAGTTTTTTTCGTTCTAATGTTACTCGAATTACTTCAATTATTGATCGGATAAAATGGACTTGGGTCGCCATTCATGCTTCGCTGCTGGAAGTTGTGTTTTCGGTCTAATGTCCTTGATTATTGCAGTTATGTTGACGATATTTAGTGAAAAATGTCGAAACTTGTTCCGGCATACATTTTTCTTGACAAATGGCATTATTAGCTTTAACCGACGACTTTTTCTTTCTCCTCTCCATCTTAAAAATTATTTCTCGATGTATGTGTCAAATTTTGGAGTTGAGATTGCTCTTTCTCTTGTTCAGATATCTGATCAGCTAAAGAGCCGTTTCTCTTCAGGGCTTTCTCTACCTCAAATCTGCGAGAACTTTGTCAAAGCCGCGTATGATCCTCGTATATCTGGGATCTATTTGCAAATTGAGGCTCTAAATTGTGGGTGGGGTAAAGTTGAAGAACTTCGAAGGCATATCCTGAATTTCAAAAAATCAGGTACGCGACTCTTCTAAACGTTCAAAGTGAATCTCTGCATACAAGACACGTTTTTAGGGGAACCATCTACAATGACCTTACAGGGGTGCGAGACAGGTGTCATCCGTTATGGAAATTTTGATTAATGTGAATAACTGAGCGGATTTCATGCAAATAGTCGAGAGAATTTCTCGGGGGTGGGGCACTACGCTACATGTACCTATATCCCGGTCAACTTTTGTTTTCATATTTTTTCTAATTTTACCGTCATTTGTTTTATGGTTATAGTTCAGAGAGAGTAGCATAGAATTTCCATAATTTATAACATCACAGATTCAAATTTTAACCTGCAAACGATACTAGCAAATAGAGGATGAAAATTGTCAATATGAGGATGTTCAAATTCTCATACCCCACATTCATCTTAGTCAAAAAATAAAAAATAAATAGAATATGAAAATAAAAGAAGACACTAACTCGTAAATTTTACATCTTTTCTTTATGGAAATTTACCGCTATGATGGTCAAACTTTCTTGGAAAACCTACGTTCCACTTTGTTCTTATTTCATAAATATAGAAAATTTCAGAATGTTTTCTCCCCTTAGTAAAGGGCCTAGGGAAAGCCATTATTTTTTTTTTTTATCAAACAGCTGCTTGTGTAATTTATATCCAATTTTCAGACTTGCATAGGGTTGAAATTTGTTTCTTATATGAATATAAAAACTTTCTTAGGGGTGAAATCATCAAATTCAATGTTTACTGGCTTTCAGGTAAATTTATTGTTGCCTATATTCCTACATGTCAAGAGAAAGAATACTATCTGGCATGTGCATGTGAGGAGATATATGCCCCCCCCAGTGCTTATGTTTCATTGTTCGGTTTGACTGTTCAAGCTTCATTTCTCAGAGGTAAGTTGACTTCTTTTCTCTGCTTTATTTCTTGCACGCAAACCTTGCTCTTAAGAGGTTGAACGAGGTGTTTTCTTTTCAGGTATTTTTGATAAAATAGGGATTGAACCACAAGTGGAGAGGATAGGTAAATATAAAAGTGCTGGTGATCAACTAGCACGGAGAAATATGTCGGAGGAAAATTGTGAAATGTTGAAGACATTGCTTGATAACATCTATGACAACTGGCTGGATAAAATTTCTTCAATAAAAGGTAGAGTCGGCATGAAACTTATAGCTCTTTTCTTTTAACTAATTTCAGAAACTTCTTCTTTTATTTATTTATTTATTTATTATTATTATTATTATTTTTTTTTTTTTTGGGATAGGAAAGAAAAAAGAAGATATTGAAAGCTTTATTAATGAAGGAGTGTACCAAATTGAAAGACTAAAAGAAGATGGCTGGATCACCAACATACAGTACGAGGACGAGGTACTGAATGTCCTCATCCTATCTGCTGAGATGTTTGGGCTTGAAATAAATATTTGCAGATGCATTTTATTTTGAGAGTTCGAGTAAGGGGATAGCAAAGTTGTTGGTTCCACAATTTTCTATGTATTTTGCTAAAAAAAACTATTATTTGGAGAGTAGAAACTTCCATTAAAGGTGAACAACAAGGGGAAATACGAAGTGAACTAAAAGTCAAATAAACTTTAAATAATTACTCTAATTGGCATGATAAGAATAGAACTGTAATTCCAATTTCTTTTTCTTTTTCTTTTTTGATAAAAAACTTGCTTTCGTCGAGAGAAATGAAACAAATGTACATGGGTATAAATAAAAACAGCTCTAAAAAGTAGTTCAAAACCATTGAAAAGAGAAATTCAAGAGGAGCTAATGTAGAAACTAGGTAGCTCACATCTTGGAAGTCAGTATTGTTTAATTTTTGTCTCGCTATAAAGATTATGAGTTTTGTCCTTTGTAATATTCAGATTCTCTCTATGCTAAATGAAAGACTTGGACTGCCGAAGGATAAAAAAGTTCCCATGGTTGATTACAGGTCATTAAATTCTGAGATCTTTTATCAATTATCTATTTTGGTATTTATTGGGTTTTATTGCTGTCATGTACATTGTTCTTCCCTTCTCTTTTGTACATTTCGTAATTTCCAATGAACAACTTATGTTTGTTATTTTAAAAAATTGCCGCCAAGTACATTGTGATAAATGAATTAATCCACTACTCAAACTCATTTCTATTAAAAACGTTCATGCTTGATACTTGTAGTTTCAGGCTAACTAATATGGGTTCGATCCTTCCTATGCTAGATTTCTATGATTGCATTGTACTTTTGTTCCTCCATATCGAATGAGGTTTTGGAAGACACAGAGAAAGGAATGAATGACTTTAATTGCAGCTTGACCTATTAAGGTGTGACGGGGGACATTTTCTTAAGATTCTTGCCATGCCTTAGTGTCAATTTTATATTGTTAGAACCTTGCAGCTGAAGAAAAGAAAAGAAATATTTCTCGTTCTCCTAAACCTTTCTAATATTGCACATCTTCTTGTCCTTTATTTGGGGGAGTGGGGTTTTCAATTATTTGTAGGGATAAATGACAAATTACCTCTTATATTTTTGCTCAAATTGGTAAATGTAATCACAACTTTTATGGTTTGAGCTATAAGAAAAAGGAGATCTTAAAAAAGATTCAATTGCACTGCTACCCACCGAGTATTGTAATCGTGCCCTTTGTTTCGATAGTGTGTTTGTTGCGTGAAAAATAAAAGTGAAATTTCGTTTCAATGAAATGTTTGCATAATTCTATCATCTGTCGATCTCTAAGTTTCATTTGGTTGATCTACCCATTTTGCAACTTTGTACTTCAAATTTTATTTCCACCACCTTAGTATCTGGCCATTTCATTTTTCATGTCTATTATTTGTGTAATAAAAGCAGGGACTATAGTTTTATCTTAAGTTAATAACTTATAATTAATTATTTAATCCATGCACCTGTAATTTGTTTCCAATGGCTACTAACGTTATCCCCATTTATGTTGATTACCATAGGAAGTACTCTAAAGTTCGGCAATCGACCATTGGTTTATCAGGAGGTGGAGACCAAATAGCTGTGATTAGAGCTGGAGGAAGCATTAGTCGTGTGAAAAGTCCTTTAAGTGCCCCTAGTTCTGGTATTATTGGGGAGCAATTCATTGAGAAGATTCGGAGTGTTCGAGGTAAACTTGATGTTTAAATATCTTTGAATGGTATATTGCCATCTTTTATTTATTTCATTATGAACACAGAAAGAGATGGGGACTTACAAATATGTAGTTTAAGATAATGGCTTTCTAATTGTGCTCATGAACTTCAAGAACCACACAGGGTATCCCATGGTCACAGTTCTCAGATTCATTAAAAACTTTTAGTTAACGTGTAATTGCTCACTGT
Source organism: Cucurbita maxima (assembly GCF_002738345.1). Lineage (NCBI taxonomy): Eukaryota > Viridiplantae > Streptophyta > Magnoliopsida > Cucurbitales > Cucurbitaceae > Cucurbita > Cucurbita maxima. Next base: position 6,059,915 of record NW_019272018.1, read on the forward strand.
GCATTTCTTTTGTTCATCCCTCTCCTTTTTGTTCTTAGAGTCAAAAAAATTCAAGGCTGCCATCATCAGAATTGACAGTCCTGGAGGTGATGCTCTTGCTTCTGATTTGTAAGTGCTAGCATACTAGCCAATTTCATGTTGTAAATTGTCATAAGTTTCGATTTGATTTGGTTATTTGGATTAGATTTCATTTGGTTATTTGAATTAGATTTCATTGGTTATTTGGATTAGATTTGATTTGGTTATTTGAATTAGATTGAGTTATAGGGTTTAGTTATATATATCGGGATTTGATATCAGAATTTGATATCAGGATTTGGGAGAGTTTTGGGTGTCACATTGTACTTCTTGAGTGACATATTGGTGAGAGTCTTTGGAGTGTAAGAGTGAGGTATTCACTTGTAACACTTGGTTTATTAGTGATTGGTTGCTACCCGTGGATGTAGGGGAACTTCTTCTCTCCGAACCACGTAAATATCTTGGTGTCTCTTTGTGTAATTCTGTTCATTGGTGTTGTGAGTACATTTGTTCCGCTTCCGGTGCACAACATTTCATTCGTTTTGTGATACCAAGAATCTATTTCTGATGGCATCATACCGTCATATTCAACTAATTACATTTAGTTGGGAACAAAATATATAATTTTTTGTTCATTTTATCATTTAAATCACTTTTCATTCTTCCCCATAGATAAATTCACTTTATCTTAAAACCAACCCCTCTTCAACCAAAGAAACCTGCACAATGCACAAGAAACTATACAACTTTGTCCTTTTAATATCCAAAAAGTTCTCTTCACCCCATTTACTGAAATGAGGGATAAATGAAAATAGAGTGAGGAAAAAGCTTTATTAGTTTTGAGCAATGTAAGTGCCTCTACCATATTTTCTGTATCTATGCACGTGGTAGATATCGAGTAATGGCAGCAGATTACGTGAGATACCTTTGTCAAGCAGGCTTGTTTGAGTTATCAATGAACTTCATACACTACAAAATGCATTTCAGTTAACTGTTGTCATTGAACTAAGTGTTAGAGCTTGTTTAGATATATTTTCTCCCCTATAGGCCAATTTAGAAAATCAGTCTGATGAACAATTACCATACAATACTTCTATTTTTTGTTCGTGAGTATCCAACCCAACTTATCCACTTCCCTATTTTCACGAGACAAAACAGTTTTCATACACTTTTTTAGCTGTTAAATGCTGTTTAAAAAGTTGCTTATAATATTTTTATCTCCGTTTTCTTTAACTTTGATTGCATGTATTAAAAATTTGTTTTGGTTGTTGAAATTACTTGAGATAAGACGGAAGATGAGAATTCTAATTCACCATTCGTAGTGCCAACATTTGGATATTATCGTTTTCTGAACTAGCTTTGTTCTTCCTCATCGTAGAACTGGTTGATAATTTACTTTTCATATTCAGAAAAAGCCTTTTATTAAGTTTTTGTTCTTTAACACTTAATATGTTATATCATTAGAACTAAAATTACATCCATACTTCCACATATAAGGGGTAATGCCCATACCAAGTAGAAAATCTGGGTTCTTGATTCAATTAGGCCATTTTTATTTACATAATGCCTACTGTGCCCTTACAAATAAAATCCGTATGTTCTCTGGGTTGATGAGTTTCATTTCCATTTTTAGTTGATGTTGTGTTTGTAGCATACCAATTGATGGATATCATTTCTACTCTGAGAATTGGTATATTATGTGTTGGTTGATACTCTATGGCACACAGGATGTGGAGAGAAATTAGACTTCTGGCTGCATCAAAACCTGTCGTTGCATCCATGGCTGATGTTGCAGCCAGTGGAGGATACTATATGGCAATGGCAGCTGGGACCATTGTTGCAGAAAATCTAACCTTAACTGGTTCTATTGGAGTTGTCACAGGTAAACTATAAGTATCTGCGGTGAAGAAAGATTTATGCCGAAACTGCTGTAGAAAATGATTTAGATTTTTAAACTGCATCAGCTTATGTAATATGAAAGGCAAACATACGTCTTCATCTGCATCTTTAAAATTCCAAAGATATTGGAAGCAGCATAGTTTGTAGATGTACATTCTCCCGCAGAGAAAATCTGTTTGTGTTAGCGTGGACTTCTGGTGTTGATGAATTTTCTGGCTCTAGGGAAGTTTAACTTGGGGAAACTATATGAAAAGATTGGCTTTAATAAGGAAATCATATCAAGGGGAAGATTTGCTGAGCTTCTTGCGGCAGAACAACGACCTTTCAGGTAAAATATCTCTTAGCCCTTAGCAAATAGCATGTGGTATATTTAATTAATTGATGAATGAGGGATGCCAAATCCTTTGGTACTCTGTAATACAAAGATTTCTTGGATACAACCACATTAATTATTGCTCCAGGAAATAGCATAGCTAAAATGATGCTTGAACATATGAAATTGATTTGAATTTCGAAGTGAATTCATAATCTCTTTCAGCCAACGAGCAAAACCAGCATCCTTGTTTTTGTTACCTATACCAGATGATCGAATTAGTTCCCTGCTTATTCGTGAGACCAGCATCCTTGTTTGTGTTAGGATTCACCTCATTTCACCATATTTTCTTTGATGTACACTTGCACAGAAATGGGGTCTAGCTCAACTGCCTCATTTTCACAGGAAGTATATAATATCATGATTCACTTCTCTGTTCGCTGTTGACTATCTAGCACTTGTTCTACTTCATTTGCATCTTGCATCCTTTTTTTCTCTAATAATAAAAAGGTTGTCTTCTGATACGGATTAAATAAAGTAGTTTAATTCTTCTTCATTGGTGCATTTTCCCATCAATAATTAAATGTTTCCAGTTTCTGATCAGAACTGATGAAGCAGAACTCTTTGCCAAGTCTGCACAAAATGCGTACAAGCAATTCCGAGACAAAGCAGCCTTTTCCAGATCCATGACTGTATGTTGGTCAAAGCATTTCCTTTTTCTTATATCTAAGGATTTATCATTTTAACGTTTTAATATCTACCGCGTGTCCAATCACTAATAGGTGGATGAGATGGAGAAAATTGCGCAAGGAAGGGTTTGGACTGGTAAACTTGCAGCATCCCATGGTTTAGTGGATGCTATCGGTGGATTTTCTCGGGCTGTTGCTATAGCAAAACAGAAAGCCAACATTCCTCAAGACAGCAAGGTTTATTTTCAATAAACTCTTCGGACAACTTGTGACTTTCTAGATTAGAGTTTAGACCTTCAGTACCAAAGTCAAGTCCATATTCAATCAAGTAGATATTTCATTATCCCTGTCCAAAAACGGAACATGTTATGTTGTAGGAACTGATTAATGTGTGTATTTTTTACGTTTGTAAAAGGTTAATCTTGTGGAATTATCGAGATCGTCGCCAACGCTACTGGAGGTAGTAAGCGGAGTAGGGAGTACAATTATTGGAGTTGAGGGGACAGTGAAAGAACTGCTGCAAGACCTTGCTTTGTCAGAAGGAGTTCAAGCTCGGATGGAAGGGATTATGCTGCAGAGAATGGAGGGATTTGCTTATGGCAACTCCGTCTTTGGTTTGATAAAAGATTACCTCAGTTCCCTCTAAGTTCGTTGAAAGGCAGATGAATTTTTCAAACACATTTATTGTCCAATATTTGGAACGTCTGATATAGGCTCGTAGGGAGCGTCCCAATTGAACAAGAAACTGTATAGATAGTATGACAAACTTGGGATCTTTTCATGGATTATTTTATAGAATCTTTCTCGTAGCTGCTTTTACTTTGTTATATATGAAAATAAAATAAAAAATAAAAAAATGTGACTGTCAGAAGTGGGATTTGAACCCACGCCCTCTCACGAGGACCAGAACTTGAGTCTGGCGCCTTAGACCACTCGGCCATCCTGACTGTTTGATGAATTTGATAAATATTTATATATTGTTAACAAAAATATGCTGAGTGTGTTTTAGTATATTATGATATTAGGTTTGGAACTTTAGATGTTCCATCAGTGGTAAGATTTCAATTAATTAGTTTTTTTTTTTTTTTCCTTTTTTGCAATAAAATTCAATAAATTACTCTCTTTTTAAATAAATTACTTATTGGTTGGTATTAGCAGTTTTATAATTTTGTTTTTTTATATAAAAAAAAAAAAAAAAAGAAAAAAAAAAAAAAAAGAAAAAAAAAAAAAAAAGAAAAAAAAAAAAAAAAGAAAAAAAAAAAAAAAAGAAAAAAAAAAAAAAAAGAAAAAAAAAAAAAAAAGAAAAAAAAAAAAAAAAGAAAAAAAAAAAAAAAAGAAAAAAAAAAAAAAAAGAAAAAAAAAAAAAAAAGAAAAAAAAAAAAAAAAGAAAAAAAAAAAAAAAAGAAAAAAAAAAAAAAAAGAAAAAAAAAAAAAAAAGAAAAAAAAAAAAAAAAGAAAAAAAAAAAAAAAAGAAAAAAAAAAAAAAAAGAAAAAAAAAAAAAAAAGAAAAAAAAAAAAAAAAGAAAAAAAAAAAAAAAAGAAAAAAAAAAAAAAAAGAAAAAAAAAAAAAAAAGAAGAAAAAAAAAAGGAACTTTTGGCTTTTTGATTATCTGCTACAAGTTAACCCTATTGCCAAAATTAGATGCATAATAACCCTTCAATATGAAATGGTTGGAGGACACAGAAAATTGTGAACCCAATTTCCATTATTCTTGTTCTTCTTGTACACATACGATGCTCGGTGCAGTAGGATTGAACTTAGAGGTAAAGTTCATAGCAGGCAACCATTCGAGAGCGGATTCAGAGAAGATTGAGTTCATGAATTGGGAAGAGGTGGAAAAGACTAAGATATTTTAGAATTTGGAGATTATTGGTTGGAAGATGATGAACCCAGTAGTTGATTTTGGTTCTGTCAAAATTTAATGCAACTTCTTTCTATTTTGAATTAGTTATTTTATATTTTATTATTTGTAGGTATTAGTTGGTTTCTTGTATCTATTTGAGTGGTTTTTGAGTGGTAGGAGAGAGTGACAAAAAGGAAATGGGCCAAAATTTGGGTACGTTGATAGTCAAAAGTTTATGAATGGGTTGGTGAGTTAGTGGAAGGAAGTTTATACGCATCAATCTATATCGGGAGAAGAGAGTGAAGGATCAGTTTGTTTGTTGAAGATAGGACAGTGATTTCTATGTCGTCTGCATCAGCTCCGGCCTCTCCTCCGCCAGCGTCTTGTTTTTTCTCTCTCGCTGTTTTCTGATTCTTGTGTTGATTCCTTTTGGGTTTCAACCCCATAATGACAGAACTTTTATTGCGGAGGAGGAGGAGGAGGAGGAGGAGGAGGAGGAGCAGCAGCAGCAGCAGCAGGAGAAACAAGAAGCAGATCTGGTCAGCCCAAGTTTCTGTCGCTATCACCATTCCTGCTTTGTTCCACCTCTCCATCAGGACGTGCTCATCTCTGGGTAAAGAAGAGAGGTGGAGGAAGGACGAGGTTTTGAAGGAGAGAGTGATGAGGCTGAAGAAAGGGAGAAGAGATGATGAGCCTCTATTCAACTCCGGAGGATTCAGTACACTACTACTTAACCCCACCAAATTCGAATTCAGAAGAATTAATTTGATGGGATGGAAAAGTTGGACAGGTTGAAATTAGAATGGAGTAATGTGAAAATTTGAAGCCTCCCTCATTTTTATGGAGAGGATGAAGATGGAGATATGCTTACAGACCTCATAACGTCACAATTGACGAAAGGTTTAGCCACTTAAGCTACCTACCTATAATAGAACTGTACATTCTCATTCCTACCTCATAATTTACACATTCTAAACAACAAATGCAACTATAAAAAAAAAAAAAAAAAACTGCTTTTACTTGATTGATGACTTCAAGAACGGATTCGGGGGCGAGTACATTGAGCTTGTTGATTCACATCTTCTGCCTTCACCTTCTGACTGTTACATGAATTCAAATGTTGATTAGTTTCAAGGGTAGTGGACTCTATCTTACTCAATGACACTGCTTTCTTCACATCTGCCGCTGCTACATTTGTGTCACCACCACTATTTTCTGTTCCCTTCTTCACCACCCCTGAACTTTGTTTATCCTCTGTTCTTCCATCGTTGAATTTTGCTCCGTCGGACTTCAGTTTCTTTGTAAACAAAGGTGCAGAGAGAGAGAGTATTGGGCCTTTAGGTGAGGATGGACGAGTAACTTCTGAACTTCTGCCTTTTACTGCACAATTTAGTGTACTACTGCTGCTTCCAGCGTTAGGTAACACAGATCCACTGCAGTTAGATCTTGAAAGGGTGGTGGTTTCCATTGTCCCTTTGGCTTCATTAAGCAACCTTTCCTGATATTAGAAAAAGAGTAAAAGTTGATGAAAGGATTACATATATATATATATTATATATGTAAATATGAGACCCCACTGCTAGATCAAAGGATTTGAGGCTGTTTCTGGGAGTTTGTCCTACCTCTAATATGGCATTGAAACGTTCCGCCAAGTTAGGAAGCTTCAAAGCAGTAACCAGCTTAATTGCACCCTTCACTGATTTCTCCAGCGACAAAAGTTTTACTAGTTCGGAAGCTCTGACAAGCTTGTCGCCTGGAAAAATTTCACCATCTTCAGTTAGATGAAACCTCAGATCGTAATTTTTAATTCCTTGTCAAAGGAAAAAGCCATCAAGGAAAATGAAATGCAAAATGTCTAAGACATTAAAGTAAGTTGCAAATCCCAACCGTTGCAGCAGGAAGCAATGAGCCTTAAGATGCATCTGTCTTGAGCAGCTTCAATACAGAATGCCTCATCATCTAGTTCTGTGTCGTACAACCCAAGTAATGCCATTTCCTCCATTCTCCCATGGATCTGTGTGAATACATTTACATTACTTGGACAGTGAAAGCAAATGAAAGTAGTAACTTAGAAAGAAAAAAAAAATGAAAGAACGATGTCAATTAAAAAATTAGTTTCTATTCCTCATAGCTTCCACGCTAAATGATGTTGACATAAGTGATGATCTTAATAGCCATAGAGTTAAAAGCTACAGAATTAAAACAAGATTGGGAAGTATCAAACTGACCTGTGTGAGGTGCATATTATTCATCATAAACTCATTCTCAAGTGCTTCTGCACCCAGGTCAGAGAGCGCAAGAGGAAATGAAAGATTTAGTAGAGTAAGAATTGGTTTAGGTGTCACCTGAAGCAGACAGAAATTACGCTCAGCAATGATACAGGGTAAATGAGTTTGGGGGAGAAGAAATTCTGTTACCTGTGGGTATGACTCAGAATTTTTGCATATCACACAGAACAACTTGCTTGTGTTCAACCCAACCACCCAATATTTTTCATCCGACTTCCTCTCTTTACGAGCACTGCACAACAAATCTGAACTTCAGACAGGAGTACAAGAAGGTAGGATGTGAATTATACTTTTAATAGATATACCCAAAAAAAAATAGCATGTTGATCAACCTGAATAATGGTACCCAACTGCCACCATATTGACTTGTAAACACTCTGAGTACACCCTATAAATAACGGTAGGAAAATAAGATACATAGTTCACAATAACCAACTGAAGAATATCAACAAACTACTCGAGAGCTAACGTACCTTGGAATCGTAGGAACTCAATTTTCCTTCTTCACTAAAACCAAACCATGCAAGATGTGATCCTGGAGTTAATGGCAAATGTCCTCTTAAGAGCTGTGTTTCGTTAGAGATGTTTAATATTCTGAACTCTAGCATCTGCATATTTTGAATGAAGTTCAGGTTAGAGAATTACATCTTCAAGATTATAATTCCACCATCATAAACTTTTATTCACTATGGCCGTCCTACAATATACTATGAAGAGCGCTAAAAATATGCTCCAACTCAAACAAATAAAGACTTTCCAAATGTCCAATAGAAATTCGTAAGATAGACATCAGACACCCTATGCATAGATTCCACGAATCAATCATGCTCAAAATAGAGAAAAGTCTGATTGAGTATAGACCTGATCGTTTGAGGGAAGACAGGTTGAAGAATGAGTCACAAATGCAAGTTCATCCTTGAAGCCAGATGCAGTCACCACTGGCCCATCCAGAGAAAGAATATGTTTCTGAAATAAAGCCATTAAGCAACATTATTATTCAATATAAAATTTAAATATATTGAAGAAAATTAATGGTAGTAAGTTCCTTATTAGTTAAGGAAACAATTGGCGTTTAACTCAAGTTCCTAGCTTCTTAAAGCTAACAAACAAATACACATCAAAGTCAATATAATCGTTTGCTGCATTCTGAATCATCTCTCCTGGTTTTGTGTAATATATCATATGGTAATTTGGTTCTTAATTTGCAATAAAAAAGTTTTCTGAATGTGAACACTATAGCATTTAAACATGTGGTGAAAAGAGGGCATAAGTTGCGAATAGGAAGCTAGTTAAGAAATCTGTCCAACAGACCTGTAAACCACCATCTGTGAAGATGCGAAGATAATTAAGACTTGTAAATGCAGCCACCCATCTGGTGCCAACTGCCACGACCTTAACTTCTTCTCCATCAAATCTCATCGACCACTGAGTTTTTACAGTAGATATCAAAGTCAGCATAGTTTAGTAGCCATAGAAAGTTGCACCATTCGTATGAAGCTGAGAAACTTGTAAACTATAAATAAAAACATTCTAACCTCGCTGTTATTTGCCCAGCTACCAAATGGGCGATACATTAGAGTGCTCATATTCTTCTCACCCTTACAAGGGTTTGCAAAGACGCTACCATTTTCATTCAGTGCAGCCATTGTAAAACCAAAATGATCATTCATTGAAGGAACTCGCGGGCCACTGCCAGTGTCATGGAAATCTATCTGAAAAGGGACAGCATCAGTCATTTAGAATATAGATAAAAGTTGTTTCATATCCCTCACGAATTTGATTCCTACCAAGTGCTAGCACATGAATGAGAGCAAGCAACAATACGCAGAAACCTACAAGATTTAAGTTGAAGGCTCAGGATTACCTCTATGTGGGAGTACCCGTCATGTTCAAAAGTTGTTATACTTCCAAGCATATTGTAACACAAAAAGCGTTTCTTTCCTGGCTGCAAGGGAGTAGCTCCTGGTTGAAATGCCTCCCGTAGTTTCAATTTACTATATGTTGCAATGTTTATATCTCCCTCATCAATATTATCTGGCTTATATTTTTTAACACGACGTGACATTTTATAGGATTCCGACTTTGGGAGAAGGCTAAAATCTTCACTATCAGCCTCATCCAGGATTTCTTCATTTGTTGAATGCTTACGCAACCTTTTTCGAGTTGTAAATTCGGATTCATAAAGGCTATCTTCTCCAAGATCACTCAAATTGCCATGTTCACTAGGCTCCTCATCCTCTTCATCAAACAAGAGCAAGCCGTTGCTATTCCTTGATTGCAATTTTGGGATATCTTCAGTTGGAGATTTCATAGAAGATGGAACAACTGATTCCCACACTCCATACTTACCCATGACATCAATAACAGCCAACGCATTGCCAATTGGCTTCCATGCCATGCAACATATTCTCTCGTCAAATTTCTGTCTATCAATATCCAGCTTTTGATCAACATCCCATATCAGAATTTGCCTATCCAAGGAAGAAGTAGCCATGTATTTTCCGTTAGGTGACCATGACAGGAAACAAATAGGCTGGGTGTGATCTCCCCTCAATGAAAATAGCTTTTCAGCAGTATCTCTATCATACATCACAACATCATTTCTTAATCCTGGTACTGCTAACATCTCTCCGTCAGGGCTCCAGCATAAAACATTCATAACGGAAGGGTCCGTACCTGTGCTAGGAGCTATGCCTTTAAGGTTATGTATTATACTTCCAGATTGGAGTTCCCAGAAAATTACAGTTCCAAATGAATCCACCGATGCCATGTACTCACTATTGGGGTCAAACGCCAACCCAGTAACGGCTGCTTTATGTCCTTTCAGAACCCTAGCAATTGAACCATCAATCGTGTTAATTAGCTTAATACCATCGTCCTCGCCAGCTGCTGCCAAGAGGCTTCCGGACTTATTAAACGCAAGAGTACGTATTGGCAGCGTAAATCTTGTGATATTGGTCTCAAATTCTCCACCTGAAACCATCGAACCTCGTAATATTAACAGAAACATAATTCCCAAAGAACTATGAAGCTAACAAGCTTGATCCTAAAATAAATTTCTGTGGGAAACAAACCAACTCAAAAGAAAATGAGGCAACATTCAAGATTTCGACAGATCTGAAAGTTATCATTCATAATCCAAACCTAATCGAAGCAGTTCATAGTAAAACTAACATTTCCAATACCTAAGCATAGCTTTTGAAATTCAGAGATTCCACATTAGAGACAATTAGAAAAACCAAAAGAATCATAATATAAGTTCAGCTTAGCGAATGCCAGAAGAAATACCGGGAAACTTGTAGAGCTTGACGGATCGATCCATGGATCCAGAAGCGAGGCAGGTGGAATTGGGGCTAAGAGCCAGAGCCGTGACCCCTTCGCGATGATGATGAATGATCTTCGGGTTATTTGAAGGAAGAAGAGAATCATGGATGGATATGGCGGATTCGGAAGACGAAGCAGTGACAATATGGGACGCTTGTTGATCCCACAGGACGGAGCAAAACGAAGCCTTGCCATTGCTGGCTGCCTTGTGGGCTTCTCGGAGCTTCACCGACCGGATTTTCATAGCAACTCCAGTAATTTCCTTTCAATTAACGAACTGAGTATCTTTCTTCCGGCTTTTGTTCTAGTTTCGCCGGAGCAGCCAAGAATGGAAGTGGAAGCTCTTTGGTCGATGATTTTCTATCTATACCTCTTTTTTAGGCGGGAAATTTGATGAACATATTTCAGATTTCGCGGGAACTTCCGATAATGGGCCTAATGGGCTCTTGAACCCTCTACTTCCCATACGGCCCAATATCGCTTCTTGGGCCGACTAGATTAACAACCGCCATCACCAATTTCCGTATAAAATAATTTCCTTTTTCCTTTTTCCTTTTCTTAAAAATATTGCAATAAATAAAGAAAATAGGTTCTTTTAAGTACACTAAACAACCTTCAATCTCTCTTAACAAATTTTTTTAGTGTATAATCTAATAGTAACTGATAATAAATTCAACCATTTGATTATTGCATTAATTATTGCGCTAATTATGCTTGTCACACTTCAATATAATATGAATTTTATTTTTAAAATATGATATTATAAAAGTCTTAATTATTTTAGAAGATAACATACATATACATATACACCCTTGTTTTACAATTTCTCCCTTTGATATTTAACGAGCTTGATCGAATAAAATAAATAACCCACATCGACTGTGTAAGCGCTTAGTTGTCTAATAAAAAAAACATCATGTTGTTCATCTACTCGTTCCTTAATAGCATATTGAGTTTGAGAACAAGAGGCCCGGCCCAATTATCAGCCCAACTCAAATAATACTATAATTGCAGGCCCAATAACCAAATTAGTATCCATGAGTAGTATTTCATAATGTTGAAATTAAAAAAAAAAAAAAAAACTAAATGAAAATTGATAGGATGGTAACGCAACAAATATTTTAAAAAGTTTATAAATAATATTTAGTATTTTTTATAATTTAGCCAAAAAAAAAAAAAAAAAATCACGTGGTAAAGCACGTGAGAGGAAACACACGTCAAAACCTTATGAGAGATCTTAAAAATGACCCATACACGACAGGTCACGGTGGAAAAGCGAGGCACATGCTCCCACTACCCTTCTTTTATTTATTGATTTACATCTCTTCTGCTTTTTTGGTAGGCCCGGCTCCGGGAATTCGTGGGTCCTACCTACCAGATTTCTCCCCCACGTGACGCCGTCACGAGAAAGAGAGATGGAGAGATTCAGATAATCCCACCGCCCCCACTCCCCGCATGCCCGGCACGTGCCTCCACCCCTACTATTATTTCCCTTTTTATTTTTTATTTTCTTAATTCAAATTTCAACTACAGGCTAAAATATTACTTTCTACTCTCACCAATCTCTGAGATTAAATTATATATTATTAATAAAGCACATTTTGAAAAAGTGTATGAATATTATTTATTTATTTAAATAAAATTTACAAACTACGAGTCGTTGTTAAAGAACGTGACGGGATCCGTTAACGGCGTGAAAAAATGGGTGTTAAGGGTCCCCACCGCACGCGAGGAGTGGAAGAAGAAGACGAAGAGCAGAGGATGGGCGCACGTGAGGGAGTTGGGGGAATCACGTGCAGTGACCATGCAATTAAAACGACGTCGTCCAATACCCTATCCGGCTATCCTCTTCCTACTGTTAGGGCGTCACGTTAGGCCACTGACAGAGTGCATCTCCTCTCACATGCCTCTAACAATTAAATTAAAATCATCCGCCAACCATAAAAAATAAATAAATAAATAATTAATTAACGAAAATGACCTCATCCAAACAAAGCCATGGGTTTGGCTTATACTTTCAACTCGCATGTTCTTCGGTAGGATTATATTATTTTTATAACCTATGCTCTTTATTCTTATTATTATTATTTTTTAATTTATCATGAAATGTCACAAGGGGAAGAAATGAATAATCCGAAAATTTATTAATTTTTTTGTTTGGGGCAAAAAATAATAAAAGCATCGCTTAAAAGTGGGTGCTGCCAACGGAGAGTGTTGAGTTGGCCACGTGAGGACGTGGTGGGCAAACATTTTTTATAATCACGTGATACCTTCCTGATTGAACGGGGAGTCCGCCACGCGTCCATATTTTATAATTAATTTCATTATTAGGCTGTAATTAAATTAAAGTAATCCAAAGTTTGATTGGATATTATGCGACAGTCACGCTCTTATGATTTGTTAACGGATCCCTAAACGGATTCCCTCCGCCAGAGAATGTTTATGTTACGGGGGTAACACTCTGTTCTGTTACCAATCCATAAGTATTCGATATTAAATTAATTAATGTTAATTTTTTATTATATTAATTAATTTCGCGCCACGTCATCAAGTCCCGCCATTTCCTCGCCCGCTCTTGCTGGTTCCCGATACAACTTTCCCCGCTCTTATCGTATGAATTTGCTTTAACAATAATTTTAATTTTTTCTAATATTTAAATATTTTAATTTTAAAAAAAAAAAATCCTTTTCTCTGAGATTTTAGTATAACTATAAACTATGTTATTGTGGGCTATAATTATTCACCATTATATTAATTTCACCATAAAGTTGTATTTAAATTATACTAATTAATAATTATAAAGAGAAAAAAGGAGCATATGGTATTATTATTTATAAAGAAGGTCCGCGCATGAACCTAGGCAGAGTGAGTAGATGTTTCTTTGTACGAGAATCTTTTATTATTTGGAATCAAATGTACATGTAGCTCCGTAGCAGCCTATGACCCTAGCCTCGGGACTCTCAATTTTTTTTTTTTCTTTCTTTTGCATTAATTTAAAGGTATTCATTATTTATTCTATAATAAAATTCTATATAGTCCGAAAGTTTAGATTATAGTTTTAGAAACTACAATAAATCCATAAATTGATCACTACCCAAATAAAAAAAGAAAAGAAAATTGAGGTAAGTGACGGTTTCTTATTTAAGAGGATTTTAGTCACCCGACACAATATGTTTATTTTCAATGATGAAATTCATTATGTTTAGTGTCGAGTTTTTGCCACTTCATTGTCTGTCTATGTGTTGAAAAGATACCTGATAGAGTTGGACTTCAATAGGTATTCAAGATGATCAACTAAAGACTTAATTTCATTGTAGTGATGATCGAGATTCACGAACAACTTCATTTTCCACTTAGATTTGAGTTAAAATGGTATAATTAAAAAAAAAATATATATAATGTTTAAAATTTTAAATTCTGTTTTTTTGATTGGCCAGTAGCTATTTCTTATTTGGTAGGAGTTGATTATGAGAAGGTTATATTAAAGTATTTATTGTGTGGGTGAGAGGACAAGAGCTGAGAGTTGCAGTGGCTTGGTCGGCTGTGCTAATCCGCAGTTTCCCTTTTACGAACGTCGTCGTCTTCTGCCCTTCTTTATGCACGTGAGCTGCAGGTCAACCGAAACTACTCCTGCCCCACCTTACGTTTTTTTTTTTTCCTTAAAACAAAATTAATAAAAATATCTTTAAATTTTATTTTAAAATATTCATAAATTTTTTAAAAAATATATAAAAATTACTTTAAACTTAAAAAAACACTTTACCATTATTATTTTTTTACCAAAAATCATTTTTAATTTAAAAAATATCTTTATTTTTTTTGTTAACTTCATAAACCCCTTAAAAAAAAAAATTAATTTTTTACCAGTATTTTTTTTTACTTTTTTAGAGAAGTGGGTGGAAGGATATTAATAAAAAAAATTAGAATTTAAAAATATTTTTTAAATAATATTAAAAGTTCAATGATATTTTAAACTGTATTATTTAAACTTTTTAAAATTTAGAGATATATTTTAGATAAAATATAAAATTTAGGAGTGTTTCGATTAATTTAGCATTATTATATATATACTTAAAATGCCAAGGTTAATTCCTATTAAAATTAATTAAAAAGTATTTATTGGGCAAGGTTAAAATTCTCTACCTTTACCCCGACAAATATCTTAAAAAATGGTTAGATTAACTATAATTTGATCCATGTGGGTTAAATTATGGACCCATCACTTTTCACGAATATTATTATCATTATACATTTTTATTTTTAAATTAATCAAAAGGAGGCGAGGGCCTAGCTGTTGCTCCAAGATTCGTTGCGTGATTAAAATTTAAATTAATCAAACATGTAATAAGAAATGCTACTATATTGATAGGAAAGGGATATGAACCACATATTAATTTAAAAAATATATACATATGTTGCTATATACATTGTCACGCCAAGCTGTATCATGTTGCTTTATGTGTACAAACTTTGTCAATCATTATCCAACTGAATTAAATTACATTAATGAGCTTTATTTATAAGACAATTTAAATTAACCCTAATTTACGATATGTACTATGTTTTTAAAATTAAATATCGATGAATATAACGAGGGACACGTGGCAGTCAAACCTTATAATTAACCAACGTGGTTTTGTAGTTAATTAATTAATTGTTTATTTTATTAAGTTAATAATTGGGATTTGTGCCCGCACTTATGAGAAAGATTTATAATATTAAATATTGAGAAAATACATATAAATAAGAAAATTCAATAATCATATTTCTTTTTAAATTTGTAGTTTTAAAATTTACAATCGCGATTAAGTAAAACTTTTTTTTTTTTTTTTTTAAGTTTAATTAAAAAAAGATTAAAACGTGAAGTTTATCAGCCTCCGTGGATTATAATTGCACCACACAGAGAAGAAAACGGGACGGAAAATTCGTGGAGGCTAGCGTAAACGCCGTCCGCCCCGCCGTAACGTCGTCAGCCAAACGGCGTCGTAACAAACGGAAAACAGCTACCTGCGCAATTTGGAAAGAGGGACAATCGCCGAGTGTATAAAAAGATCGGACTGACACTATAGGGAGAACAGAGAGAGAGAGGTTCTTCCGACCTCAAGCCTCGTCTTCCGCAGCACTGTTTGCTCGCCTACAAACATTGAATTTCACAAAAAATACTTTAGATCGAAATCAATTCTCTTGCCATTTTTCTATCTTCGTAGTTTTCAAGCTTCTGATTAAATCTGGCTGTTAATGAAGATAAAGTTGCTGAATCAAACTCCATTATCGTTTTGCTGAAGCTCGCCGGCGCCGGGACTGCATTCGAACTGGTAAGATTATCTGAATTTCAATTTGGTTTCTATACGATTTTCGCGTTTACTGTTCATAGTGGAATGACTTTTGATGTGTATACTGGATGCTAGATCTTCTGAATTTGGCTGTGACTACTCACCGTTGGCCGTGGTGGAAGTCTTTCTAGAAGAAGAATTTCCTCTGAAATTTGACGATCGGAAGTGATTTTATCGAGAAACAATCAGAATCCAGGAATCGCGCCAAATCCTTACCTAATGCGAGTATTGGAAAACCTAGCTTTGTCGTAAAGAGACTGGGAACGCTTCGTCTTGGAGATCTTTACCAGCCGGAGACTTGCTCCAGAAATTTGCTATTTGGCTGCTTTCCATGCCTGGTGTGGATCTAAGAATTAATTCCGGAATTTTCCTGCTCTTTCTTGCTCCAGAATCCAGCAATCGAGCTCTGAATTTCCTAGAGCACTACCATTTCCGAAGCGACATAAATCAAAATTCCGCGAGAATTCATCTTCCGGCTGTGGACTGTCAAATCCAAAATTGGCGAAAAATCCGATGGAACTTCCTCAACCCCGTCCGTTTGGAGCCGAAGGTACTTCCTCTTCCTCACAAATTAAAATTAAACTCGGAATAAGTTTCCATTTCAATTGTCCCCGCACTAATCAGCTTGAATCTGTTGCTATTTGTTTTCCACGAGAAAATCGATTCAACTTTTTGAAGTTTCAGCAATTCGATAACCATATGGAACTAAATAAGGATAAGAATTTAGAATCTCCAAAACAAATTGAGTTAACGGAGTCTATCTTGAACGTGCATGAACAGGAAGCAAATCAACACATGACTTCCTCTCACTGTACACCCATTCAAGTCCACAGCTAGATCCAAGACCATCCTCACAAGGTATTCATTAATTTCATTTAATTTTGATTCTAATTTTTTCTTTCCTCATGAACTTAATTACGAATCCAGATATTATATCTGTGTAATATATTATTTGTTAAATCTATGTTTGGGGGCTTATATTTAAGAGGGGGAGGGGAAAATCGATAAACGTATATGCACGTGACAAGCATTGAATCATGGATCTGGGGCCAAGAAACATTCAAAAGCGTAGTCTGGGGCGGGGCTGGCTGTGCTAACCGCATAGGCTGCTGAAATCTAAAAAGAAAAAGCGTAGCTTCAGCAGTTAGCAGCTAGTGCCCAATTTCATATTGGGGTGGGGCGCCGGGGGTCCCCTCTGCCCCTTCCCCACATCGCCCTGATTTGACGTCGCACATGACCCCAACTTTTCCTTTTTCCATTTCTTCACATTACAGCTAAATCTGGGATTTCGCCCCCTTCTTTCACCTTTTAAATGCCCATCATCAAATTATCATCTCAGATTGAGAAATCATTGGAGAACTCGGAAGAATGTGGTCGATAATTCTATACAATTGGATATTTGATCGAGAATTTTGAAATAGACAATATTTGCTTATATACCAGTTAGATCTTTTAATGTCTTTCCAATCTGGTATATCAAAATACTTCTAATGCAGTGTCTTAGAATTCTGTTCTTACTCAAATTAAAGGATATGATGGGTATCAAGAAATTTCTTATCTGGGAAACTTTCTTCACTGTACTATCACATATTTGAGTGTTCAGTATCATGCAAAGCATCTGCTACTTCATTTAATAAAAAAATGAATCCGACTGAAATTTACTGCAAGTAGAAATTTACTGCAAGTAGAAATTTATGCTAATCAGCGTGTAATTAAGGATTTTTTGTTACAGCGCGGCAGTGAATACTTCTTTTGGTTTTGGTTTTAATAATTTAATGTCGGATTGAGCAGGTGGCTATCTTAAAACACACGATTTCCTGGAACCACAAGAGCGAAAAAGGAAGGCCAGTAGCAAGAAAGAGATAAACGTGGAGAGGCCGCCACCACCGGTGCCGACGACTTCCGTCGAGCATTTTCTCCCCGGAGGGATCGGGACTTTCAGCATTAGCCAAGTTTCATATTTTGATCAGAGGACTCTGCCGAAGCCGGAAGGTTCGGTTTTTACTGGTGCTCGATCGAGTAGCAGCGGTGAGAGAAATGATGAGAACTCCAATGGAAGTGGATTCACTCTGTGGGAGGAATATGCAGTTAAAAAGGGAAAGACAGGGAAGGAGAATATTTTGGGCGATAGACCCCATGGTATGAACTTATTAATCTTTTCATGGGCATGCATGCAAAAACAAAAATTATTCTATAATTATTTCAAGTTTTAGAATAATAAAAAGAGTGAAAATTATGGTGGGCTTGTTAAAGATCTGGGCTTAGCGTATGGGCTGTGCTAAGGTGTTAAGCCCAGACAACACGTCGATGGCTTCTATTTGTCCCTTCCTTTTAAATTTTGGCCTGTGAACAGAACCTCGGGCGAGCACGAGCCAATGGACGGCGTCCATGGAGCGGCCGTCGCAATCATCTTCGAACAACCATCACAACGCTTTCAGTTGTTTCTCATCTTCTCAGTCAGTCTTTATCTTTTTCTCTCTTTCTCCTTTTCAGTTTCATTCTGAAATTCTCAGTGGAATTGATTCCAAGTAAATCTTTGCAGGCCGAGAGGAAAAAAGAACCCGAGCTTCATGGAGATGCTAAAGTCGGCCAAGAGTAACTCTCAGGACGAGGAACTAGACGACGATGGTGACGTTGTCATCAAGAAAGAGATCTCTACCGCCAATAAAGGTATTATGCTGCTACCAGATAGCAATTGAAAGATAATTCTTCCAACTTTCTTTTATTACTGTATTAAACGTATCCTAACTAAACGTTTCGAAATACTTCTGCAGGAGAATTGAGGATTAAAGTTGATGGGAACAGCTCTGATCAAAAGGCGAACACTTCTAGATCAAAGCACTCTGCGACAGAACAACGAAGAAGAAGCAAGATAAACGATAGGCAAGTGTTTCTCCTATTATTCAACTTAGAATTCATTAGTCAGTCGACCAGTGCAGTCAAAGGGAACTTCTTTGTTTTTTGTTATGTACTTGATAATATGACGGTAGCTTGTAGAACCTGCCGTTAACTTGGCTGTAATGTTCATATTAGGAGCATTGTTATTTCTGGAAAATCACTGAATCTAGCCGGTTCCAGTCTTTGATTATAGAGCTTCTATTTACGACTACAATTTTAATTTCATTACTTTTGGCCTAAATCATAGATTGGTAGAATCTACCCAGTTCACGTCCCTTTATCGATGAATCTTTATTGGGAACGAGAAACGAACATTCTTGGGTAGTTTTTATTCCCGCGTTCCTCTTGTGCTCTCTTCACAGTGGTTTCGGTAATAATTTCACCTCAGTTGCATGCTTCTTGGATGTTGTTGCCAACTGCTTCTAATATAACATCTTTTCTGCCTATCATACAGATTTCAGATGCTTAGAGGCCTCATTCCTCATAGTGACCAAAAGAAGGACAAGGCGTCTTTCTTATTAGAGGTGCACTTCTTAATAATTTGCTTTACATTTTCCATGTTATATTTTATTGATCCATAACGTGCTTTGCTATTTTTCTTTTCAGGTGGTTGAGTACATTCAATTCTTACAGGAAAAGGTACAGAAGTATGAAGGTTCATACCACGAATGGAATCGAGAAATTGCTAAATTAATGCCGTTGGTAATCACATGCTTCTAGCTTTTTTTGCATTCAATTCATGATTGAAATAACTCCTCTACTTTTGAATCAGCGTGTTTTATGTATACAATTTGTCGGTAAAGGAATCTGTATTTTGCTTGTAATTGAGGCCCTAAACAATATTGTAAATAGATAATCCGTAAACAGCTAAATTATATTTCTAAATATCACATCTGACTGCGCAGAGAAACAATCAACGAAGTGCAGATGGCTATAATGATCAATCTCGAGGGGTAGATAGTGGGCCTGGTCCTGCACTAGTTTTTTCAGCAAACTTTGTTGAGAAAAATGCCGCTTTATCTCCCCTTGTTCCTGGGAGTTCACATAATGCAGTCGATTCTGACACAAGTTCCGCGACAACCTTGAAAGCAGTTGATCACCATCCTGGAAGAACAAATAACGTAGTACCATTTCCCATGTCCATTCCACCAAAACTTTATGCACCTACAAGGGATGGAACTGTGGTGCCCCAAGCCTCGAGACCATTGTCATCCGACACCGATCACCCTTCATCACAGTCTCAAATCCTGTCGTATCAGGCCAGATGCTACAACAATGACGCTGCTGTTGCAAGTGAATTACAGAAAGAACAAGATTTGACCATTGAAGGGGGTACCGTTAACATCTCAAGTGTATATTCTCAAGGGTGAGATTTTGTAATTTCTTTCTGGTTCATCTTCGATCCTTTTATTTTTATATCCTTGGCCTCTTTATTCTACTCCTCTTTTGTGCACTTACGCAATATTTGAATCACGTCTTTAAAATTTATTTTTGTGAGATCTTATTATCGAGCAGCTCTCAGAGAACAGCGGTTTGGCAACTGAATGACTTGTCAATTTCCTGATGATTTTGCTAGCAGGTTGTTAAATAGTCTCACTCACGCACTGCAGAGTTCAGGGGTGGATCTATCGCAGGCCAGGATCTCTGTGCAAATAGAACTCGGTGAACTAGCAAATAGGAGATCCACAGCTCCATCATCCATTGTCAAGGTATTCAGATGCTTCCTTCGCCACTAGAACAAATATTTGTTGTTATTGTAGGGACTACTGCTAAATCTTTTCATGATTCCTAGGATATCAACATTCCCATCAACGATATGGAGACGATACACACTAGAGTTTCGGCTGCAGAGGATTCCGAGAGGGCTACAAAGAAGCTCAAGACTGTGAAAAGCTTAGTGTGAGAATTCCTTTCTTTTCATAATTTTTTATTCATTTTTTTAGGGGCTCCTCTTCCTTTTCGGGGGGGTTCCCATGTGTCTTCCACTGGTTAAAAACTACACAGTTACCCAAAATTTATGTCTAGTTTAATTCATTTAGTTGGGGATGCCATGGGCACAATGGGCATGTAACATTGACCTGAATTCTTCTTTGTATTTCTATATAGAGGCTTCCACCTAATATATTGTGAAGCTGCTTTTTATTTTTTTTATTTTCTTTTTCCTTTTCGTTTTTTAATCGGAAGTCTTCCAGTTATGTATGTAAATTATGATTGATCTTTTAATAATATAAAGCCTTCCTTTCATCCTTCAATTACATATACATACTCTTTTCATTCCGTCCACTAATATATCGCATTCTGCCGGCATTGAGTTAATTTCTCCCGCCCCATTTTACGTTTGTAAAGGAAGAAGAGTCAACTATACCCTTTCATTTGGTGTTTTCACATTTATGTCAATTTCATATTTGCCTTTACTTTTGTATCTATTATTCCAATTGTCTCTATCATCAACAAGTGGTGCTTCAAAGGTGTCAAAACAATGGGGCATAATTGTAAAAGTGACTAAAATTTAACAACAAAAGAAGAAACATATTCTAAATTAGTGTTCGTGTTTGGTATAATGAGGAAGAAGCTTAACTTTATTGTTCATGAAGCTCCACAAGAATCTATGGGCTCTTTTTGTGCTTAGAATACACATTCCTTCCATACCCTCCCTCCCATAAATTCCAAGCCAACCAACCAACCAACCAATCAACAAGCATCCCTTTTTCACCAAGCCTGTCACTTTCTGAGAATAAAGGAAATAAAAAGAAAAACATGTTCCAACTAAACACTCAAGAAATAAATCTGTCCACCAGCAGCCATCCATCCGACCATCTTCTTCCTCCATATCACCATTTCACAAAACTGATTCAAATTGAGTAGCACAACGAACTCATATGCTGATAAATAAGATTTACCTTCAACATCGAACAAAATTCACCCTTACTCGGCTGAATGGACTAACTGCCTTCTCTGCCCTACCAGCCTCTCCACAGCCTTCTCTGTACTCACAAAGAAACAGGTAAGAAGTACTCTTCCACTAACAGACTGAAGCCATCAACAGGAAGCAAGGAAGAAAGTAACTGTGTCAAACTATACTGTAATTTGTGGTATATGATGAACATATAAACCTATCGAAATCACATGATTTATGGTTGATTCAAAAGAAAAACAAAAAAAATTGGAAAAGAAACAGAATGAAAACAAAAAAAAAAAAGTGAAAGATTATAGATTGACTCCTCCACTCCATGAATTATAGCATTAGCACCTTCTTCTGTGTACAATAATCTAACCTCCTCTGCTCTCTTCTTCTATACAGGAATTGCATAAGGCAAAACATTAAACATCTTCTTCAGCCAACTCCATAGATTCCCTCAGATTCTTTAGAAGTTAATCTCTCATACTAATCTTCACGATCAATCCCCAAGCATGGTTAAATCTCTCTTTACTAAAGGAATCTAGAGCTGAGAGAACAGTAGTGGAAATGTAATCATCAGAAGTCCACATATTAATGTAGATCATGTAGATCATGTACTGTTGAATCCTTCCTCTGACAATTGCAAACACTCCTCTGGGTTAGAATAGAAATACTCTTCTTCTTTAGGCCTATCTGGAATGACCAATCTCTTGGTAGGATTCCCCCACCGACCTGCATGAGCTTCCTTCACTGCCGACGAGAATTCATCCCAGTTAAGAATTCCTCTGTCGAACTGATCTATCAGATCTACAAGTAGCCTTCTGTCCAATAAGATCGTCTTCTTAAACCCGAGATACCTACAAAAGACGAATGATTTAACAAATAGTGTTAGTTCATACCCACTGCTAGCAGATATTTTCCTCTTTGGGCTATGTTGGTGACATCTCACATTAACAATCTAGTTAACAAACAAAGCTGGTGTCATCCCGTACCTGCGATGACCTTCGACAACTTTAGCCATGTTTCCATCATACGTAGGAACAAATATATCACTTTCCAAGGAAACAAGATAATCCAATGCTGCCATCTGAGATGAATGATTCTGGAAAAACCCAAGTTCTGAAGGTTCCAACAAAGTCTCCTTTCTTACCTGTTTCAACAGTCCAAAGATCTTAAAGACATGGCAATCAAATACCAGAGCTAAAGAAATTGATATCCACATCTACTAACCAATTTTGGAAAAGCCTTTGCAAGAGCAGCCATTCTCCGGTCGCCACCGTAAATTTCGCCAGCAGCAATATAAATCTGGATATTGGGATCAATATCCAGTGCCCTCAGTGTAAGTGCAGTTTCCTCAGGTGTTAATGGACACAAACCATCTTTCCTTTTCAACTCAGAGTTTATTATTTTTTCTTTCCACCAGGGATAAGCATATCTACCAACACAAGAATGAGTTCCCATGAGTGAGGTTAAATGAACACTTAGCCAAATGTCACAATTGGTCACCTTTTTCAGTGGAAGACTAACCTCATTCTTGTCAACTCTTCAACCTCTTCATCATTGCAGCCTTGGGTGCACCCAGAAAATGCTAACATGTCCATTTCATATCTGAGATGAAGAACAAGAAAAGGACCATTCTGGCGTAGGAGCTTTATAACTTTTCTTCCCAACTCCTCAATCTGGGAAGTAAACCTCAGAGCACTGAAGTTAACCCGACAGCGTAGTTTTTGAATCTCCATAGGCTGACCATTGTTGGCAAGTCGAGCATCGGTTCTATTTAGATGCACAACTTTATATTTTTGAATCAGAGGAAGAACCTATAATGAGAGGATAAACACTACCTCAAAACCAATTCCAAGCAGTAAAAAGGCCATGTTCTATTAGAAAACAGAGCTACACAGATTACTTAAGATGAGCCAATTGAAACTTGAAGCTTAGGGTATGTATGTCAAATATCAGGAGCGAGCGGGCGGGGATTAGGTGGGGCGAACGAGAGAAAACTGACCTGATTACGGTAGTAAGATATATCAGACCAACTTATTGGTGGCATGGAATAAATCCTTCCCTGTTCCACTCTCTTCTTGAGCCTGGGAGGCAACTCCTTCAATATGCGCACTTCATCTCTCAATGATGCAATAAAATGATCCACATCAAATATGTCCTGGAATTCACTGCAACATCATCGAAAGATATCAAAATTAAGGTTCCAGCTAAAGAAGAGATGGAAATTTAGCATAGCAGAATCCATCAACAAACCTGGGATCAGCCCAAAAGGAAGTCTTATCCAGTTCAGGTACAATAAGTGTTACATTCAAATATCTTGCGATTGTAACCATATCACAAATCTGTGCAGCATAGAACAGGGAGGACAACTTAGAAAACAACAAAAAGAAACAAAAAGCACCCAATATGTTGGATGATGCAAAAATGTGGTTCCCACTCACTGCAGCTCTCATTTGATTGAGTCCTCCATTGCAGGAAACCATCAAATAACCGTTGTTCTTATAGACCCCTACATAAACAGAAACAAGAACAGAATGAAGAGAGCACATGAAACCACAAAGTGTCCTAAAACATAGGAAACAAGATGATCATAATCCACCACAGAAGAACACTTACTCTTAGGGGGAAGAACTATTTTGGGGGGAAGTGGAACAGGCTTAGTGGGGATACCAAACGCATCAACCGATGCAGATTCCTGAGAGAAACAAGAAGGCCATCCCTTCAAAACCCTTGGCCCCCACGTCTCCCCCAAGGCCGTCAACTGCACGATGCAAGTCCAAAGCAAAACAGAGGTCATTGCGCGGATCATCCATAGCTTCATCTTCGACCTCCCCGACGACACCATTGAACTCTTCAACCCCATCACCATCCACCTCTTCAACGTCCACTTACAATTCCTCTCGATCTCCCCCGCTGCATCTTACACTAAAAAGATCCGAGATCCACGTCAAGGACGTCGTCGTTTCAATTCCCCCTGAATTGGGTCAATGCCGTATCAGAAAATCCAACGCCCAAAACCAAAAGTATCCAACAGAAGTCCCTGATTCAATCCCAAAGTCCCAATCTAAATGCATCTAATACAATAATCCACCAATCCAATCCACTTAAAAACACCCCAATTGGAAGAAAAAACAAGAAAAGCGAAATCTAGACTTCAAAACTCTTCACACATTACCATAAAAGAAATCCACTCTCCAAAGACTACGCCGCATCTCAAACTCAATCAGCACCTATTTCAATCCCCTAAATGAGATCCTCCCAATTGGGAACCCAAATTCAAACCCCCAAATGGGATTGGTTTCTCCGCCTCAAAAAATGTCGCCTCCCTAAGCTCCTCCGCTCTCCGCCGGCAACCTACGACAGCGCAACCGCAAAAAACACACACATATAAAAAGGGAGAGAGAGAGATGCCGTACACCGCAAAGAAATTAAGCCGCGGGTGACGGTGGAGTTGGGTTGGGGCTCACTGCTCACCCATGGTTAAAGGAACAGTCCAATAAATGCAGGCCAGCTAAACATCAAGAAAACAGGGCCTACTGTCATCAAAAAGCTTTACATGACGTGTTCAATATCAGACAGGTCTACTATCCACGTGGCAGAATCCTATGGCTGGTTACATTTGCTTGCATTCAATCTGCTGTCGATTCGCCGACAATATATCGCGATATTTTATGAATTTTTCTAAGGTTACTTTTTTTAGTCTGAATTTTTTAAAATATAATAAATTTCCTCATTTCATCTAAAATCAAGTTATTAAAAATAATCACTTTGCTTCAAATCTAAGTTTTATAGTTCTTTTTTAACGTAATAAAACGTTGCCCATGCCTCATTATTATTATTAACAAAAGCATTCTACAACTAATCATTTTTTCTTTAATTCAAAAAATAGTAATCAGTTTTAAATAGCTTATTCAACTTATTAAATGCAAAAATGCATTAAGTTTTAAAAAAATCATATATTTTAAAATTAAAAAACCTACCCCATCAAATTAAAACATCAATAATCTTGTTAGACAACCCCGACTTTATTTTGGGCTTCCCCCAAATACCTCATACCAAGAGAAAGAGTACTCCTTGATTATAAATCGATGATCGTTCCTAAATTAGCGACGGAGGTGAGACTTTCATCATCCAACAAATCTTATGTAGAAAAACAGTTCTTTAAATGCATAATTAATGTTATAAATTATATTAAGTGCAACTCAACATGTCATGGATAAGGATAAATTTAAAATAAATAGTTTTATTTTGGAGATATGGGGTATCAATCTCATACCGCTCACATGCAAACCAAGCGCTCTACCATCTGAGCTACATCCCCACGATTCTTACATCATAAAACCCTAAATGTCTCGTCGACAATAATAGTGAAAATAAAAAAAAATATCTCTACTCATTATGTCATAAATAAGAAAAGATTGAATAAAAATAAAATGTTAATAACGAATAGTTTCTTTTGAAGATGCGGGGAATCAATCCCCGTACCTCTCGTATGCGAAGTTACACGTTCAATTATGAAACGATTTTGCATAAAAAAAAAAAAAGTATAATCAAATATTTAATTATTTAATCTAAATCACTCTTAACTTTTAAATTTAAGAAAAACAATTTTTTAAAAAGATTTATACTATAAAATTAAAAATATTGGGAGAAAACAAATTAAATCCATCAAATTGACTGAATTAATTGGATTAAATAAATGTTAAAAAAAACAAATTCCTCATGTTGACTAACTTAATTTCATTAAGTAAATTAAAGAACAAAACAAATCCATCATATTCACTAAATTAATAACACACCAAATGGACCATAAATAAATAAAAAAGATATTTAAACAGAGTGAAGAAATAAAAGAAAATCAAACCTATTTTGAGAAATTTTAAAAAATAAAAAATAAAATCCTTAAAATAAATAGAGAAAGAAATCTAAAAATAATAATAATCCAACAAGGATAAAAATATTGTAAAAACAGAGATTGACCCACGATATTTTGGCGATACATTGTTTTGATTGCGTGGAATGACAGCTGGCTTTCTTTTTAAAAAACTTACACCGTTAACCTCCGTTAAAGTGTCGGTTGCGACATCTTGACGGAGCTGGAACGACGACAGGGCCACAATCGCAACGGTCTTTTTTTTTATTCACCTTTTCCATAGCTTCTATGCCGTGTGATGAAGCTGTGTGGCCAGGTGTCCGAATCCTGTCAGTTTTGGCGGGGCCCATAGTGCCACGTTTAAAGAGATGTCCTACATGGACAGACGCAATTGGGTACCACACTCATAGATTCGCGTGAGCCATCAAAAATAGGTGTCCCAACCGCAGTGGGCCCGAGGGCCACGTTGCGGCTAGGGATTGGCTAAGCCTCGGATGTTTTTTCCTTTATCTTGCAAATTTCATTAATTTTCAATCTAAAATTTTAATTTCATTATTAGATAAATATTACAACTTTTATTATCTCTTATAATTTTTAACAAAAATAATAATGTGTAAACCCTAAGTACTCATTAATTTAATCAAAATAAAGATTTGCAAAAAAAATTATTATTATTATTTATATCTTATTTATTAAATTATATATTTATAAATATTTTATTTAGTGACGTAGAAACACAAACTTATATATATATATATATATATATATATATATATATATATAAATAAAAAAGAAAAATTATGAACACTAATACAATGGGGAAAAAACAATGGTAAGACTTTGATTTTTTCAAATGAAATATAATATTAGAGAAGACTTTTTTATTTTAATAAATATGATTTTCATTTTTATAATTTATATCATTAATTATTGGCTTTTCAAAAATTAACTCCCCCAGAATGATGAAGGCTCTATTGCTTTTTTTTTTTTTTTTTTTTTTAATAAATCTATGGGAATAATTAAATTAAATCTTTACTTTAATTATTTCAAAGAAAATTATGGCCATTCCCATATTAAGAGAAATAATTAAGAGAATAACATTCTCAACAAGAAGTTCAATTAAATCATTTTTAATTATTTATTAAAAAAGGGGATTTTTCTCATGTTTTGAATATTTAATATTTTGTTATAAAATTATTCAGTCAAGCAAATTATAGTTTATGACTTTGATAGGCATATAATTAATTTATTGCAGACATCACCCAATTTAAAAAAGCATTTTTAAATAATGTATATTTTTTTGGGGAGGAGTGAATTTTATATATTTTTTTATAGAATCAAAATCATTAATTAAATTACTTTGGTTTCAAAATTATTGTCTTGTTTTTTATAAGAGATTCTTTGTTTTTAAATTATAAATTTACTAATACAGTCCATATTAAAAAAAAAATAAAATGAAGGTTAAAATTATATATTTAAATTTATTTTTTTTTAGGGTTATTCATTTTGTATCCAACCAATATTCTATTAAAAAAAAATACTTATTTTATAAATAAAAAAAGGATTTTTTTTTGGCATGTGCTGTATTATGCCAGTATTTAAATATTAGGATTATGATATTAATAAATCTGGTACGAAGTTTATTTAATGTGTCACATAATTCATATAATATAAAGTTGGAAAAAATAATTAGTGGTGTTAATGTCATTATGTGAATAATTAGGAATCATTAACATAAAATAATAAACCATGAGGGGTTGACATTTTCAACAATACCCACCCTTGGTTTCATGCCACGCGTTGACTAACAAATCCACAATGGTGGCTTGAATGAAAATATTATTTTAATCTTTGTGAGAATTATCATTTTAAAATATATGAATTATAGAAAATATGGTCTATCATAATCCAAACAAAATATTGATAAAATATTTTTGTTACATGTCTATTACCTATTTTTATATTACGCTATTTTAAATCAATGTCAATATAGGGCTGCCCTTCCCCACGTTTTTTTGGACATATCTTATGTTTTAAGACTGTCTATCACAATACTCGATACATTATTTGCTTATGTACCTTTCTTATATATGGAAGTACGTTTAGAATAAGTGTTTTGATTAAGAACACTTATCAACTAGTTAGGTCAGTACACCGATAAACTAAAAGAGAAGAATCCTATGGTAATTACGAACAAATCATTTTGATGTTTAATTTTGCTATTTTAACGGTGCTTCAAAATTAAGTGATTTAAGTCTTCTTGTTTCAATAGTACTTTTACATTACTTTCAAACACCATTTTTGAAAGAGGCTTGTTATGCACCGTTTAATTTGTTTAACATACTTCTAAGAAATAGTGTATGAAATGAGTGATGCTAGTGGTTTCCACAGTCTTAGGGCATGTTCATTACATAGACCATGCCTGATAGTTCAGCCTATTTAATTAGAATATTGAAATCTGATGAGTACTCCATTTGCCAATATAATCATTATTAATCCTTAGTGCACTTGAATGGAAGTGAGTAATGTATTTGAGAAGAACTAGAGATGACATGATTAAAAATGAGGCACTATCAAAACATAATCGTGTTCTACCTGTGTACAGTTCCAACTCATCGTCAATGTAAACCTAAGTTAGCAGTAATCCATATATACTTTTTATTTAAAGACCAGAGATTCAAATCCTCGAACAAAAAAAAAAAAAAAAAAAAAGAA
>NW_019272018.1:6089279-6103634 GCF_002738345.1 Cucurbita maxima
GAAAAAAAAAAAAAAAAAAAAAAAAAGGAACAAATAAATGAATTGAAACCCGGATCGAATCTGTCTAGACCTATCAGCCTAGAAATATTAACCAACTGTCAAGAGGGCTACAAGGAGGACCAAACTGATAATAGTTAAGAGTGCTCGGAGCTGTACAAAATGGAAAACAAGCAACCAAGATGCTCAGGCTTTGAAGTTTGAAGTATACAAGATTTTTGTACATAAAATAATACCTCCCTCAAAAGAATGACAATAAGATTACCATTTTTCTCCAGCACAGGTGCAGATGCAAGAGCTGCTCTAGTGGCGGGAGAAGACTTGGGTTTTATTGGATCATCATTCATCCCACTGAAACCCGCCACCAAGAACAGAACAGAGACAACTTCAACTCAAATGGATGGGAAGCAATGACGCAATATGTAACTCCTACAATTTGTCTTGCTCGCCATCCTGTAGGTTTAAGACAAATTTCATTACCAAATAGTAGGTGCGCAATAAAAAGAGAATATAATCAGATTTTGAATTCCAGCACCAGCAAAGTCCAATAGCACGTATATAGGATACCTTTTAAAGTGCTTATATATGACTATAAACATTTTAGTTTCAGAGAGTTTTACTAAAAAAAAAGTGACAATCAAAAAGTGGGGTGAGAAATGTTAATAGATAAAAAACACTAGTAAAGGAAGTATTTAAATAGTGTTTCACTTAGAACACTAAAAGGCAATCTTAACAGAAACTAAAAAAATTTAGGGCTATGCACCAAAGAATTCAGGTATTGCTGGGATATGGTGCTAAAAAAGAACGAAATGGGGTTGGTGGTGTTTTCAAGGAGCTTTTTGCATATGGTTGTCGTTGATTCTTGAAGAATATAACTATTTTTTCTAACACAGAACTTGTTTGGCATCTAGTGTAGTGATATGACTTGGCTTATTTGACATCAGCCGACCCCCACAGCCAGGAACATAGAAGAGGACTTCAAATGGATGAAAACAATGAACCAATATGAGGAAAACAAGTATACAGTAGTCTACAATTTGTCGTTCTCATTATCCTATGGTTTAAGACAAAATTCAATACCAAACAATGGGTAACATCTTTCCAGATTTTATCTTCCAGCACTGGCAAATTCCAGTAAGGCATGAAACTAAAGGAATTATATTTTTAGAAAAACTGTCTGAGCCAGTTTGTGTACCTCAACTATTCTCACGGAACCACCATCTAACCCTACCTCTACTAGACTTAGTTGTCAAAGTAACTCTATAATGTTATGTCCTAGGTAGGCGGCTACCATGAGTTGAACTTATTCACTTTAAACCTTTCAAGGTTGTTTTAAGAAAACTGTTATTGGTTGTTTTGAACTGTTTCTTGCAATAGGAACTAAAACAAACCTTCTAAGAGTTCTTGGGAGCAATTGAAAATCTTTCATCGCTGGGGGGTGGGGAGGGGTTTGATCGCGAACTCAGCAACATAATAACACCGAATTCATTAGACTTAAATGAAAATCTTGGGATGTCAAGTATCACAATTGCACTTGTCTGTCTTGCCCATGATTGCTTTCCCATTAAACCTTTTACATTGCTTTGAATGTATTTCATTCTAGTATAATTATTTAAGTTCCTTGTAATGTTGTTAACGTCTGCACCTACTAAAGACAATTTGTCTCCTAATATACTAGAGGGGGATACAACTAGTTGTCAAATTTTCCTACTTGAGTTGTATGCCATCGATGTTTATATTGACTCTTACGGCTAACGTATAACATCTACTCCTAAACAATGTTTTTCAAAACTATCTATAACCCCATATTCTAAAACCATTTTCTAGAGACTATGAGATAGTACCACCAGCAATCCAAGTTTGAGTTGGCCGAATTACTTAAGGGTGAGAGTAAGTATCGCACAATCGTTTCAGTCCTAAAACAGGTGCAGGTGGCGATAGGACAACTAGAAACCGTCGGCTTAGAGCAAAGAGAGTGCCAAGGAGGTGATTTAAGGGAGGGGACACTCAAGTTCGAGTGAAGAATTTTTGGAAAACTCAAGGAAAACCCCCTAGTCGTCAGCAACTGTTCGAGCTCGAATTTGTAACCTTTCCTTAGGTGTTCAAGTGTGTCGGTTGGGAGGTTTTTCGCCGAGGGAGGTCGAGGAACGAAGGGTTGCAAGCATCATCGGAGGTAAGGGTTTTCATGGTTTTTCATAAACTTTTGAAGCTCATATCTCCCTCAAATCTCGACCAAATCATGCGATTTCTGGCTTGTTGAACTTAGGGAGATGAGGACTACATATTCACATAAGGGGTCGAAATCAATCGACGTGAGTAGATCTAGGGTGTAACCTAGAAAGAGCCTATACTGGAGAATGAACCCCCAAAGGAGAATAAGACACTGAACGAATGAACTAAGATCAATAAAACTTAATAACGAACTAGAACTACCAACAAACTACTTACTAAGTACATTTTATATACTCATTCCTGCTACTTTAAAATTTTAAGATGAGGCATGAAGCAGCGGTCAAGACAGAGGCACACACGAGCTAGGGGCTATGAAGTTTTGGACTAGATCGGTGTCTTGTACTCCCTTTGATATGTTTCTCTTACGAACCCTTGATCTTTGTATGCAAAGATTTTTACGAATTTCCTATGCCAAGTTTTTTTTTTCTTTTTCCTGTGTGTGTCGTGGTTTGTTAGTCTGTAAGGTATTTTTGAACGATGTTGTATTAAACCTAAATTTTCTTTATGTGCATGCACGTTTAGAAGTTTTAAATTAAATGCGGATTTTCAAATATTCCATGTCAATAGGTAATGGTCAACAGCTTGGATCCCTCAAAAAGCGGGTTGTTACATAAAACAAAGACTACCATTTCATGAGTTCTAAAAGGACACAATCATTTCACGAGTCCCAAAGAAGTGCAATTGTGGCACCAAACACAACAGATTAGTCAAACGTGAAAGTGGGGAAGGAAAGCAAATGATAGGTTCTACTTACCGAACTGTCAACCATCTTGTCAAAGTCATCATCAAAGTCCTCATCTCCATCATCTGAAAAACCAGGAAGAAGATCAGTGGCACCAACTTCAAATGAAAAAATGAAATCAACAGTAATAATGGACAAGCAATTATATAAATAGACTGTGCATATGCAATGCTCATTGCCAATAATTGCAGCAAATAATGTTTAAAACCATGGAAGTGACAAATGGTGGGCACTCCGTCAAATCACTTGTTTTCAAGCAAAAGAATCACATGTCTAGAGTGTCTTCCTTTTAGACAAAGAAGTGAGCAAAATTGTGTTCTGCCTCGTAAAAAGGTTCAGTAGGACTCAAAAAGATATATGCCAATTGCGAATACAGCCCCTTGACAACAACAATTTGTCAAAGATCATGTATTATAGAGTTATCATCAACAATTTTGAATTCACAGTCAATAACTTCAAAGGAACAGATCTTTGTTAAGAGATTTTCTAGACGTGTGTTTTATTTTTCAGAAAACATCAATACAGATCAGATAAAAATAAATTATGGCACCATACCTAGAACTTCATCGCTGTCTCCAAGATCCCCAAGAAGAAATACATCCAAGTCTTGATCACTTGATGAGGTTAGAGCATTTTTCTTCTCTTGACCACTTGACGAGGAGGTTGAAGCAATTTTCTTCTCCTGATCACTTGATGAGGAGGCTGGAGCAACTTTCTTCTCCTCTTGAGATGTAGATGTTATTTCAGTTTTAACAGGTTCCATCTTTCCATCTTCAGCTTGCTTAGCTGATGTCAGTATGGCATCCTCCATGTACTTTTTCTCATAGCTGGACAAGTAAGAGAACAAAGACCAAGAAATATTTGACATTTTGTTAATGAAATTCTTGAAGAAAATTAAGGACTGAAGATCAGGACACGAAAAAAGAGTTGACAAATTGGTAAACATGTTCTTTTATGATCAACTGAGTCATTAATGAATTCAGGAAAGGAAAAAAGATCGGGGAAAACAAGAAATATTCATAGAAACACTCATGTAGAAAGTTTTTCTGCAGTTGTGTTCAGTAAAATATTACACATAAAATTCACTAGAGAAGGAAACGTTTGAGATTTGAGACTAGTAAAAAGATAGAAGCTGCTATTCTGATGATCATTATTTGCTTTATAAGAAATAATGTCTCAGCGCAAGCATTCTCTGAGTTTGCTTCCTTGGCCCACTAGCAATAGGTAACTTATTAAATGCACTTTAGCCTTGTTAAAGTATTCGCCTTCTTTTTTAAATACACTAGTCGCTTGGGATTTTGGGCCTCCATTGTCCATTCTAGAAAAAGAAGTAACTATTTGCACTCAAAATTCAAAGTTTAAGGTCTTCAATCCAATAACTTTTGTTCTTAAGGTCTTAACACACACATAGCTTTTTTTGCGTTTCCCACTCTTAGTTATGCCTTATTACAGTTCACAAGCAATACAAATCTAGACGCTGTGATGATTTAGCAATCAGAATTCAAAGTTTAAAGCCAGAGTGAAGGCTCGAACTAGCCCCAAAACTTAAAACTTACGGTGCTATGTGCCTGTTCACCAACATAAAGTAAATCCTCCAGAATTTTCTCTCTTTCATGATGCGTGGACACAATTCATAACGTAACTTAGAAATTTCCTGCCACACATGAAATCAAAATGAAGGTTAAAAGCATATACATCGTAATAATGCATGTTTTCAAGGAAGTACGGAAAATATAAATTCATGGCATGCACAATAGAATGCCAAAATACAATGAACTGAAAAAATCTACGTTCATCTTCAAGGTTGCCAAGTTTATTAATAATAGTACCTTGACAGTTGAAAGAACAAGACTTGCATGCTTCGCCTGCCACTCAGTTAGATCCTGACTAATATTTGAGACTGTGGGGACACTGGACATTTGTGAATCATCTACGCAAAGGGAAATTAACAAGTTTTAAAAATAAAGTATTGGTGGGAGAGAAACAAATAAACATGTAATATTTATCACCGTTAAAAAGATGCTAACATCTCAAGAGATTTATTGGCATTAGAGGTTAAGATTAAACAGTGCAAAGGGTTTTTTTATTAGGTGCATATAATTTCAGAAACAAGAGATTTTAATGGGTTTGGAGTTGCCAAGATCTGAGGGAAGGATATCAAATTTCTCTAGCCAAATTTCTTCAAGCCCAACCTCAAATGGTCATGTAAGTGGACAAATAGGAATTTAATTTGTTTCACACTTTAAAGCATATTGGCTTAAATAAGGCTGTAGACTTCACTAATGGACCGTTTTCCCGCTCTATTCAAATGGAATGGTCATTCCCTCGTTGTCCTCAAATAATTGCAATGGTACTGAGCTAAAGCTCCAAATTAAACCTGTTAAATACGCTTCAACTTATTACACTGCAGATATTCCAGAGCATGGCACCGGCATTTAATTCTGATATTGGGGAATGAATGATTTGGGATGGTTTCTGCCAATTAAGGTAGTTCTTCAAATTCAATGTCCCCCTCTATATTGAGATTCAACCTTCGATAATTCGTCAGCTAAGTTAAGCTTAATAGTCTTCACTTTTAAACTTAAGTTCTTGATAATTCCGGTCTACATTTATTTTTTCTCCCCCTGTTTATCGCCATTCCGTCCCCCCCCTTCCTTAATCTTTCAAGCAACCAGCCAAAATGACAGAGAATTCAAGAAAATGAATCAATTACCTTCGAGTGGGAAATCTCGAAATGTACTCATAGTGATCCCTTTGACGAAGTCCCTCAGCTCTTCGTTTATTCCAAACCGCTGCAAATCCTCCTCCCGCGTCTCTTCATCATAAGCGTTCTCCTCCAGCGCGCCAGACGGCGAAGACCCTTCGACCAAGTGCTTGATAAGATCAGCTCGTTTAACAGCTTCCGCTTTAATTTGTTCAGCTCGCTTGGAGGCTTCGTTAGCAAATTCCTTGGAGCGTTTAGCAGTCTCGGAAACGATATCGGACAGTCTAGAGGATCCGATCGTGAGCTCTTGGGAACGCCTTGCAGCTTCCAGAGTCAGCTCCTGTGAGCGCTTCGCTGTTTCCTCAGCAAAACTTCGAGCTTTGTTCCAAAAATCCATGGCGGAACCTAAACGTTGAATCTCACTACGCGCGCTCTCTACTTCTTAGTTTTGGTCGCGCGTCGACGGGATGTGATAATAGAGGAGAAGATGGACAAAATCCGGTGAGGGAAGCCCGCACGTTTTCACGCTGGACTGCATTCTCGGCCTTGCTCCACGTGTGATCGACGAATGGGCAAATCCAATATTTTTTAAGTTTAATTTTTTTAAAAAAAATATAAATTAAATCCAATATAATTTTATATATATATTAAATCTATATTTTAAAAAACATTATTTCTATAGTTGAAATAAAATTAAATTCAGTCCCTAATAATTTTAAAATTTATAATTACGTACATTATTTGGTACAAGTCTAATTTCTACCCTTCTATAAATTTCTGATTAATAATTTTTTTAAATATATATTTTTAATTTATTTTTTAAAATAAGTTTATGGGGTTTTTTTTTTTTTTTTTTTTTTTTTTAAAAAAAAAAAAAAAATTGTTCCTCGTTCTTATCCATTGGGAGCTTCACGAAGCTTCCACGACAATCCCCTTCTTCTTCGTCTTTCCATTCCCACAGTTTCCTTTCCACCTACGAACCGTATCATCTATCCATTCACAGCGCAGCACGCCAATTTTCATCCACGCGGCACCATAAAAGCCACCAACTCACCCACCTCTCCTGTACACCACAATCTACCCAATTCATTCCCTTGGACCCAATTGAAAGTTTTCGACTTCAAGTGTCTTCGTCAACCTTTTCCCCTTTTCCAAATCTCGAATCCGTCTTATAAACCAGTGGGAAGAACAAAAGTAGCGAAATCCACTTCTTAATTGGAAGTTTTTCCTTTTTTTCTCATCGATTTCTCACTTTTTTTGCTTGCCTTTGGATCGAATGCGTACAAGTTGCCGCACAGCGACAGTTTTCAACGAGTTTTTCTATTGGTGGATAGAAATCCAGCATCCTCGCTGTTGGTTTTGAAGAAACAGTCAAATTTTCACTTTGTGGTCGAAGTTCTTGGCTATTCGAGGTTCGATTCTTCCTTTCTTTCCCTCTAGATTATAACTTTTTATGCGATTTTCGTTTCTCATCGGATTGCGATTTTACTGCCAATGTTTCGTCTGATTCTGTTTCTTGGTGTAAATTACTCATTTCGCGACGCTGAGATTTCGTTTTTTGTGTTTCTTTTGCGTATTGATTGATATCTCTGAAGCTAATGTAGTGTGAATTGAATTGGAGCTGAGATTCAATTTCTATTGCTTTTTGAATTAGGGTTCTTGTGTTCTCTGGTTTCTGGAATCATGTTGGTTATGAATGTGATGAACTCGAAGAGACAGAGGCGTCCAAATGTTAGGCTTGGGGAAATTGGGGACATATCTGCAGCTTGGGCCTGTGGGTTTTCTCATAGCAATAGGGGAAAGTTAGCTCATAAGGAGTGGAATAGTGATTTGGACCAAACTATGGGTTATGAAGATCATAACCCCATTGTTTTTGGAGATTTGAATCCATTATCTCCCAAGCTCACAATCTCCCCACAAACTTCAACAGAGTTGCAGCACAATGAAGAGGACACCAATAACCCCAAATCTTCTGAATTGGTTTTGGAATGTCCCATGAAGTTTAGTGATGTGACTAGGAAGTGTAGAGATATGAAGCGTCGGGGGCGTAGCAAGAACAGCTACGCCATTCTCGGTGGTAGTTGGAGCTCGAAACATAGCTCCGATGACTTCTCGATGGATGAGAAGGAATGTGAGGGGACAGGTAATTCTGCTAATGGTTTTGGTGACTCCTCTGATCATCAAACACCAACGACTAGCAAAGAGTACGGTATTGACCAACCGTCGATGCATCGAGAGCTTAAGTCAAACAACAATGCGCAATTTACCAGTGAGAAAGCTCGGGCGCAAGAAAGAATGAGATTAGAAGATGAGAATACAAATGCTGTTAGTAGATGGTTAGAGGAGGTTGGATTTGGGAAGTATGCTGGTGTGTTCGAGATGCACGAGGTAGACGAGGAGGCTTTGCCGCTGCTGACCATTGAAGATCTCAAAGAGATCGGCGTATTGTCTGTCGGGTCTCGAAGGAAACTGTACAATGCAATCCAACGGTTAAGAGGAGAGGAAGAAGGTGTTTGAAAGTTTAGGAAGCTAAATGTGCAGAGAAAAAGACGTACATATACCTCCAACATCTGTTGTGTTGATTACATTACATGCGTGAATGCCAGAACTTCCTCTTGGCTGTAATTTTGATGGCTTCATTTTCAATAAAAATGTGTTTTTATCGGCAAGAAACTAATGTTGTTCATTTTAGTTTTGCTACTTATTTAAACGAGATGCACACCGCTACCCATTGTTCTTTTTGAATTTTTTCCTTTCGGGTTTTCCTAGGATATGTTTTAGTTTTCATCTCCGATCGACCAACATGGGATCTCAATGTTCTAACATGTCAAGTTAGTTTGAACATTTTAACCAGTTTGGGATATTCGTGAGTGTTTAGGTTAGTTTATACGTGTCTTGACTAATCTCACGAGACGAATATTTGATCTTGGCTTTGTTGTATTTGATTCAAATAGATGAATAATATAGCTATAAAGTTAGATTGAAAATATTTAGTTTTAGAAAGAAATTGTAAAAGTTCCACACCGAAGAAAGCGCAGTAGAGTCCCACATCGGAAGAGTGTGGAAGAAAGCGTAGCAGTGGGACTA
Organism: Cucurbita maxima; assembly: GCF_002738345.1. Classification (NCBI taxonomy): domain Eukaryota; kingdom Viridiplantae; phylum Streptophyta; class Magnoliopsida; order Cucurbitales; family Cucurbitaceae; genus Cucurbita; species Cucurbita maxima. The sequence continues at coordinate 6,098,042 of NW_019272018.1, forward strand.
TAAAAGAGAAGGAAGTGGTTCCTGAAAGACATACTTACCTGGACGGGGTCAATGGGCGATCAGTAAGGTCCATGTCCTAGGTTGGTGACCTCCATTGCACTTGGGAGGGGTGCCACCCCAAGGTCTGCCCAAGAGGCAGAGCCTACGTCATAATTTGTGGCAGTGGGGGCCTGCGTGCGCGCGGCCCTTGCCTAATTTTGCACTCCAATCTTTAGTCTCGCGGCCCAAAAGGGTTTTTCTCCATTCATTTAATATATTCTACTAATTTCAAAATATGGGAATTGAATTATTCAAATAGAAAGAAAAAAAAATTTGGTAATTGAAATTGAGATGCAAGGAAGATTTAAATAAATTGTAATAAAATGGAAAAGCGGAAAATGGATAAATATTTGGGTTAATATCTAAAACAGAAAAATATCTAAAATTATTGTTCAAATTTGGATTAAATTCATTGCAAGCTGACCCGACGGCGACGTTTTGAATGCCGTCCAAATGACGCACCTGCCGTCCTTTCCAATTCCCTATTTAATTATTCTTTTGACCTTCGGTCTAAATTTCTAATTTATTCCCCCTTTTAAACTAAAATACTAATATGTAAATTTATTATTTTGGGTTTGCGTTTCAGAGATGAATCTAAAATTATTCAAATATTTATAATAATTTTCAGGAAACAAAATATACAATTTAAACACATTTTTTTAATTTATTAAAGAAAAAAACAAACTTTTATTAATAATGGGTTATTATCAAGTACTTTTACAAACCTGCTTTTGGGCAAAATTACTTGAACAAGGGTTGGCCTAGTTTGGAAGACGTTGACCCATGAAATGTTGGAAAATACAAAATCATAATTAATTTTCTTCTTCTAATAATAATAATAATATATTTATAGGAATTTTGGGGTGGGCCCAACTAGACTGAAATGTCAACGTCCCCATTCCAACCGACTGGGCCTGAGAGGGGGCTGAGCCCATAGTTGGTGGTGGCTTAGGACAGCGACGCCCATTACAACTCCACAACACAACCAATCCTCTCCCTTCCAAACCCATATCTTTTTCCCAATCTTCTTGATTGTGATATCTCCCACATTTTCCTCCTCTCTTCCTCTTCTTCTTCTTCTTCTTCTTTTTTATTTTTTTAATTTAATGAATAAATAAATATTACGCACCGGCCTATGACCCGTAAGACAAAGCACATGCACCCAACTACTCGAGCCATATTCTAGAAGACAACGTATTTCTCGTCATTGTACATTTCGTCATGACCTAGAGTTCTTTGGTGAGCTTCCATGACTCGTGAAGTTGAATTTAATCTCTTAGTAGCATTATTTTCAACTTCTTAATATAAATTGTTTTGGCCCGTTACGCATCGCTATCAGTCTCATAGTTTTAAACACGTCTTGCAATGAGAGATTTCGAAACTCTTATAAGAAATATTTTGTTTCTCTCTCCAACTAAAGGGAGATCTCACATTTGTAGTAATTCAAATCTACCACAAGTAGATATTGTACGCTTTGGCTTATTACGTATTGTATTGTTGTCAGGCTCCCGATTTCAAAACGCGTCTTCTAGGGAGAGGTTTCCACACTTCTATAAGAAATGTTTCGTTTCTTGTTGCTCTCCCCAACCAATGTGGGATCTCACGTTTATAGCAGCCCAAGCCCATCGCTAACGTTTCTTGTTGCTCTCCCCAACCAATGTGAGATCTCAATTCGTAGCAGCCTATATTGTTTGCTTTAGCCCATTACGTATGATCATCAGACTCATTGTTTTAAACGCATATTCTAGGAAGACGTTTCCACACCCTTGTAGAAATATTTCATTTCTCCCTCCAACAGACATGGACTCTCACACTTGTACTAGCTCAAGCACTATCTGTTAGCCTATTATGTATCTTCTAGGGAGAGGTCTCCACACTCTTATAAAAAATGTTTGGTTTCCCTCTCCAACCGAAATAGGATCTCACATAATATTTAACTTTATAATATCATTTAAATATTAATACCAAATAAAATATATTTTCTTTAACACAAATTTATAAAACAAATTCTTATAGTGAGGGTAGGGGCTAATTAGGAAGAGAGGGAATTAGGGTTTGAAATGTGTAGAGAGAGAAAGAGAGCATAAACCTAATATTGGACCCCATCTGCATGTGAACAATCTCTATGTCATTTCCTTTCAATTCCCTCTTCCTTTTCTTTTCACACTACCTATTCCCCGAACGCTAAAAATATCATTTTAGTCCTTATATTCCGAAACTCGTAATATTTTAACTTATTTATTTTTAAATACAGAATTTATAAATAAATTTAGTTTAGGTTCGATTCATTATTTCAAAAAATAATTTAATTTAGGTTGTGGTCGAAGTATTTAAATACAAAATTTGTAATTAATTAGTTAGAATGAAATGTAATGATGTTGGTGATTAGCATTTAATTAACTCATTTACTAACCGATTATCCATGCAATTCTTAATTATATGGAACGATGTTTTAAAATTATCTTAATATTAGTTAATAATTAATATAAATTATGAATTTTGCAGAATTTTTATAGGGAAAATAATTTGGAAATCAGTTGGAGAATATAAATTATAGGCACACGTGGGGCAACGTCAGCAGTATATCCTGATGATAAAGACCTCCCAGAATGGATTTTTCTAATGTCACCGTCACCCACCAGGACAGCCCCACCCGGACGGTTGGATTTTACCCTCTCTTCCAATTTATGTTTTGGCTGTGAATCACAGCCCTGTTTTTTCACCTTCACTGTCCTACATTTTTTTAATTTGAAATCATGGAACAATACAGTTTCATGGCCTAAATGTAAACCTAATTAAAAACTATATAATTCATTTACCAGTAATATGGTTGGTTCTTATAAAACTGTGGAAATTTCTCCCTAAAAGACACGTTTTAAAACTGCGAGGTTGACACTGATACGTAATGAGTCAAAGTAGACAATATTTACTGGTGGTGGTGGTCTTAGAGTGTTACTAACGGCATCAGAGCCAAATATTGGAAGGTGTACTAGCGAGAACGCTGGGTCAAATGGGATGAATTGTGAGAGTGGCTAGGGAGGGGAACAAACCTCTCCCTAAAAGATGAGTTTTAAAAATGTGAGAAAGACGACAATATATAAGAGGCCAAAATTGACAAGATTTGTAAGCGGGAAGCTTTTAATGTTACACTAGCGAGATGAAGGAACCTATCACTTCAAGAGCGTTTTCGATATCTAGAGGCTAGCTATCTGCTCTTCGATTGGATGGTAAAGGTCGGAGAAATACATTTTTTAATGGGGGTATAATCACATTTTTTTAATTGGGTATAATAAAACAAATTAATTTATTTAAAATTATAAATAAAAAAAACATAGGGCCATAAGCTTGAAGACATTTTGGTGTGAGGGAAGGAGGAATGAAAGACATATTTTCTGCGTGCAGGTGCAGTGGGCCCCATTCCTCTTGCCTTCCATTGAATTTAATTTATAACAATTTTATAACTTTAAATTGGTAAATAATTAATTTTAATTTAAGGTTAAACAAATATATTCGAAGCAATTTTGAAATCAAATTTAAAAAAATTATATAATTCTATTTAAATTAAAATTAATACGACGTCGTAATAAATTATTTGAAAAAAAAGGTCACTGTGAAGGCTAAATTTATCAACATATAAACAAGCTGGTGAAGGTGATATAATAGAATCCAAGTGGAGAAATGATGAATGTGAAGTGTAGTTTAATAATTACATTTATTGTCCAAAATGAAGAGTGGATTCCATTATGGATCATTTTTTAATAAATAAATTAAATAAAATAAAATAAGGTTCCAATTACCTGTAGAGCACTAGGGTTTATGTCACCACCAATCAAAATTAAACACATATTTCTTATTATTTTACTATTTTACGTGTCTTCTACCAAAATTTAGGTGCACTTTATTGGTATGTACAACAAGTATCGATTATTTTAAACATTTTTTAAACTAAATTTTATATTTTCGATATTAATTTTAGTTTATTCACGTATATTTTGTTATTGGAGTGTTATAATATATATAACGAAAAAATGATTTAAATTATTTTATAAAAAATATTATAATTTACACTATGTTCAAATGTGTGGAATAAAGAAATGAAATTATTTAAGAATATGGTGCGATTTGATGCAAAACACATGGAAAGTTATTATGGAGATTTAAGGATTTGTGAATCATATAATAAGAAGGATAAAATAATGATGAATTTGGTGGATAATTATAATTTAAGTAGTTAGGCTAAAAGGTATTTGAGATAATGGTGGGCGCATTAATTACATATATTTTAACTTCGAGGGAGGAAGGTGACGGATCGTGGGTGCACTAATCACTATCACTAATTGGGTTCATTAAATTAATTATCCTAATCTATGTACGTTCTTATTCACCGTACATCGTATTAGAATGATATTTAGTCACACGTATTAATTAAAAAATTTGAAATATTGGTCTAAACCCACCACTTGTATATATTGATAAATGTTTCGTTCTCCTCTCAAATCGACTGGATCTTACACTCCACTTCCTTGGAGCATGCTAAGAGTGACTGGTTCTGATACCATTTGTAATAATCAAAGCCCACAAGACATTGTCCATTTTGTGCTTCCCTTCGAGCTTACTCTCTAAGTTAAAAACTCGTTTTTTAGGGAGAGATTTCTACCTCCTTGTAACGATAAATTCAAAACTTCTTATAACCAACACGAGTGTTCGAAACTAGTTTGGTTGTTTTTTATCAATCCAAATAATAGAGTTAGTTACCCTACCTTCGATTCTATGCTCGAACTCATCAATAAATAGACGTGGGAGAAACACCACCGTCACTTATTTTACGAAGCAATATATCAAAATCCAATCGTGCATTCAAACATCAATCAATCGAATGTATAAAGTAACTATCAAAATCAAATGAGACTCGAAGGGACATAGGAATCATCGTTAGCCATTAGTTCGGGACTTTATTTAAAAAATAGATGAACTCTACAATGCGGAGAAGTAGTCTAGTTTTATGCATACTAAAAAAATATTTAATGATGTTATGATGTATGGAATGTTGATTACTATTGATGCTGATAATACTGATAAGGTTCCGCTCGCACAATAATACTGTACACACGGAATTACACAAGCATTTTATAATCACCCAATCAGTAGCTGAAACGTGGCAATGCCTGATCCATTTAAGCTCAAGCCTTGCAGATAAATTAGTATGGCCGACAAGTCGACAAGCAGATTGTGTGGTCGAAAAGGACCTACTGCTGTCATCCGTCCACGTGTCGGCCATCCACCACATCAACTCTCCCCGACCGTACGGTCCTCCCTTATTCAACTTGGCCTCTGCATTTTCCCCATTTTACCCCTGAAATGCCTCAAATTTACGAAAAAAACATTAGACATTTGAAGCTGCGCAGGGGATATTTGTCAGTGTTTAGAAGCTGAGATTCAGAGACTCAGCTCCGTTATATCACACACTTCCCCAAATTTCTTTATCATCATAAGCCCATCAAACACTCCCACCCAAAAAAAAAAAAAAAAAAAGAAAAAGAAAGAAATTAATTTA
>NW_019272018.1:6104033-6124453 GCF_002738345.1 Cucurbita maxima
AAAAAAAAAAAAAAAAAAGAAAAAGAAAGAAATTAATTTTCTTTTCTCCTCTGCCCATCTTCAAGAAATTGCTTCGTTTGGCTCTGGAAATGCAGGGCATACACTCGATTGCTGGCGGAAACCGCTTGTTTGGCGGCGGAGGAGGTGGCGGCGGGGACCGTAGCCTGAGGCCCCACCTCCACCACCACCAGAACCACCAAGCCTTGAAGTGCCCAAGGTGTGATTCTCTCAATACAAAGTTCTGTTATTACAATAACTATAATCTCTCTCAGCCTCGTCACTTCTGCAAGAGCTGCCGCCGTTACTGGACCAAAGGCGGCGTCCTACGCAACGTTCCTGTCGGTGGTGGCTGTCGGAAAACCAAACGAGCTTCCAAGTCCAAGCCGACATCTGACACAACCGGGCCTCCACCTCCACTTCACGAACAGAAATCCACCTCTCATTCTAGCAGTGAGAGCTCTAGCCTCACCGCCGCAACAACAACCGCCGCCGCGGCAACCGAGGCTGTTTCCGCTCCGTCTACGAGTTCCGCGTCGACTCTATTAAGCGTACAGGATTCGAAATTGTTCCCCACTCCAAGCACAAACACGAATTTCGAGATGGCGGCAGCTCCAGTTTCGGACTGCGGAATTTTCTCGGAAATTGGAAGCTTCACGAGCTTGATCACGTCGTCGAACGAGACATTGCCGTTCGGATTCGGCAACATCGCTGACGCGACGCCTTTCGGGATGAATCATCAGTTTCAAAATCAATGGACGCCACAGAGAATGATGAACGTTAACGATGAACTAAAGATGCAGGAAATCACAGGCGGCGGCGGCGGCGGGTACATGGATCAGACGGCTCACGTCGATCCATCAGGGCTGCAGAATAGCAGATCAAGTAACATTGGATTCGGACCGTTGGATTGGCAGTCAAACGGAGATCATCAGGTTCTTTTTGATCTTCCCAACGCCGTTGATCAAGCATACTGGAGTCAAAATCAATGGAGTGATCCAGACCCCCCCAATCTGTACCTTCCGTAAATCGCTGCAGACCACGGTCAAGACTTTTCTTAGCCCACCATTTCCTATTTTTTTCTAATTTCAAAATTTATTTTTTTTCCTAATTTTAGTATAAAATTAAAGAAATATCTCTCAGTGGAAAAAAAAAAAAAGGAAAAAAATGGGAAAAATTATGCTTCCTTCTTTACTTCGTCTCTATGTAAATCAATCCCCCTATAGTTTATTAATTTTTTATTTTCAGTTTATGGAAATTCGAATATTTATTATCGTTATTTTTTTAAAAAAATTTGCTGTTAAATAAGGTTAATTAATTAATTTTGAAATTAAGAAGACGACGGGTGACGTACGAAGTCGGTTGAAGGGAGGGGGAAGTGGGGCCCAGAGTCAGCATGCGATATTATGAGTCCACGTAAGGTGGGGTAAGGGGAGCCACGTGGGTTTAGGTGATAGGTGACAGGTGAGGAGGTCGGTTTGTCCTGTCTTTCAGGCCGAGGGTGGTAGGGGTAGGGATATGGTACTGATGATATGTGGTGATTTGGTGAGGATTATGATGACGTGGAAGCGTTAGGGGTGACGTGGGGGCCACGTATCTTCTTCAAAGGACGAGAATATGGAGGTTTTGCTCCGAGTGGGCCGACTCTGTCTTCTCCATCCTTTATGACTTGAAACAGTTTTTTACGGTGTGACTTTGTGGTAATAAATGCACCTCCGGGTAAATAAAGTGGATTTTTTTTTCTTTTATTAATTATTTATTTAGTCTGGTAATAAATACACCTCTCTTTCGTCTCTTTTAATAAATTTATAATAATATCTCCGATTCTTATATTGTCGGTTACATAATGAAGTAACCAAATTACAGAAATTGAACTCATTGAAAGAGGAAACTTTGATGCATGAGGTGTTAGCGACTTTGAGTCATTGATATCAAAGCCAAATTCTGAATGGTGTGCTAACGAAGATGCTAGGTCCCCAAATGAGTGAATTGTGGGTGGTGTGCCAACGAGGATGCTAGGTCCCAAAGGGGATGAATTGTGGAGGTAGTGTGTTAGCGTGGACACTAGGCCTCCTAAGAGTGGATTGTGAGATTTCACATTGGTTGAAGAGGGAAACGAAACATTTTCTTATAAGGGTGTAGAAACCACTCCACGTGTTTTAAAAATGCGAAGTTGATGTCAATACATAACAAGCCATAAACAGACAATATCATCTACTAGTGATCCATATCCCTCTCTACTTCCTATTGCCACGGCTTTCTCAAATGCTCCATATTTTTCAACATTTAGTGAAAAAGAAAAACTCAAAATGTCTATAAAAGAGGAAAAAATGTAATTAAAATTGAAAGAGATGGGTCCTTGAGCTGTGAATTGAAGCATCACAGCTCACATGTAATCTTAGCATTTATTTGATAATGAAAAGGCTGATAAGCCTTGCCTTTCTTCTGCCCCAAAGGCCCATCTGTCACTTGCTCTTTGATTACCATTGCTAACCAAAATACCCCCTTTGTCTCAGCTGACTAATTATCACATGCCTTTTGTGGTCCTAGCATCTCATTTTTGTTTCACTTTTCTCGTCCATATCGGCCGAGATACCTCGAATTTCGACTCGAGAGAAGCTGATCGAGTCGAGTGTTAATGTTTGACTCCAATTCCCACTTCTATCTCTCTGTGGTTGCTTGTGGGGATGGATATTGGATTGCTCCAAGGTACTCACTCAGCTGCAATGGTCCTGTAATGGGAATTGGCATGTTTGATCAAGTGAGACGTGACTTGTGAAGGGTCAGTTTTCATTGTCGCCCCCATCCTGCTTCTAAAAGGCCTCAACATTCATAATTCAGATGGCAATTGATTGTGGCGTTGGCCGAGCAATGACGTGCCTTCGATTCGGGGTTGGCACATGGTGGTGGCTGATGGTGGTCCTTACTTTCCATCACCCGCCCCCCTGCCTGCTCGATGACTCTGTCAACTCCTGCAAATCTCGTGCTACCTGAGAGTTGTTTAGACTTAATCAAAACATGGTGGCATGGCATTGGAGTGGGACGTAATAGTTGAAAAGAAAGTGTTACCTATACAGACAGATTTGGCATTTGCCTTCCCAAGATAATGGTTTTTTCTACTCCTTTTTCATTTGGCCAACAGTGGTTTCCACTGCATAATATATGGTCCAATGGAGCATCATTAGATACTTACCTTCAAGACTCTAATACCAAAAGTGGGCACCATTGAGTTGAATCCCTCCAAGTTGGGTCGACATTGGACTGAGCTATCTATCAACTCAACCATTTGCCTCAATAGATCCCTAGAAACTTCCAGCGAACTGATTGTGGTCCTCTTTTATCATCGAGGAACATCTTATCTTGCTATTGCCACCATCTCATCTTCTACACCTGATTTCAACTATCTTTTGAGCCTGTCAGAAGCCAAAGAGATGTCAAATTTGAGCAATGAGGGATTAAGAATGTGGTAGATAGTTTCATAAGCAACTGTTGTTTACTTGGAGTATCTGTCTAAGGATTAAGTGTAGGACCACGTTTCTTTGTGTTTATGCATAGGTTAAATCAGCATCAGATTCAGACCTATGAGTTCAATGTTTTCAATTTTCTCCTTGACAATCTCTTAATGTGTGGGCTCCAATACTACCCATATAAGAGGGCTAACAAATAGATTATTAATATGAAATGACAAACATTTAAGCTCAGAACATAGTACTTTAATGCTATATTAACTCACTAATAGAGAGGACTTTTCTAGTACTACATTTAACCATACTTCCATTTATAATTCACCACATCAATAGCGTTCGAGATTAGTGTGACGTTATTTGAATAAAATTGTATAGTGCTTAGTAAGGTGTCAAAAGTTAAATTGAAGGAGTAGGTATGGGGTAATATTTGAATTTTTCTCAAATAGTCGAACCAAAATCTTAAACTATTTAAGGTATGAGAAATTTTATCTTCTTAGCTGGGCATATCCTCCCAATGGAGTGTTCCAATGAAATTCCACATCGGTTGGAGAGGGGAATGAAACATTCTTTATAAGGGCGTGGGAACCTCTCTCTAATAGATGCATTTTAAAACTTTGAGGGGAAACCCAAAAGAGAAAGCCCAAAGAGATATTTGCTAGCGGTGGACTTGAGCTGTTACAAATGGTATCAAAGCTAGACACCGGGCGGTATGCCAACGAGGACGCTGGCCCGAGGAAGGTGGATTGTGAGATCCCACATCAGTTGGAGAGAGAAACAAAACATTCTTTATAAGGGTATGGATAACTCTCCCTATCAGACGTGTTTTAAAACTTTGAGGGAAGTCTGGAAGGGAAAGTCTAAAAAGGACAATATCTGCTAGCAATGAGCTTAGGTCACTTGGGTTGTTCTAGTTCCCTCCTAACTTTTGAGTTAAGTTGTTTTTGACGTAATACTAGACATGTAAGACACGTCCAAATGTCTTATTTTCTCTAAAAGCTAATATTGAGGTAAAAGTGAGAGCAAATGTAAAGGATGTATCCAAAACATTATTTTTTTATGATTATAAACTTAAAATTTTGGGCTCAATGCAATTTTACATATCTTATACAAAATGATAATGAATGTGAGTGAAAACAATGAAGAACACTGACAGGTTGGGCAATAAGATGCTCAGAAATTGCAGCAGGGAAGACACAGCCTCCACAGTTGCAGCCTTCGCGTTTGCCTCGGGTCAGCGGTCGCCATTCTTTCTGGGCTTCCATTCCATTCTGTCTGTAAACTGTGAATTCAACAAGGCCAAGATAATAAGCTATATGTATCAGTTTCAACAAATGAGGGAGCAAGAGCTAATGAAAAGATAAGCAAAATTACATTGGAAAAGCAAAAGAATGTGAGCTGTTGGTGCTGTCATTCGACCCAAGTGAGTCACTGCCCACATAAGATGAAAATGAGGGCCTTCTCACTGTGTTGAAAGCAGGATCAACCTCAGAGGAACCATCATCTCTCTGATAAACAAAGCCATAAATGCTTCTGTACCGTCCCGTTTGGTTTTCTGGTGCATAGTCTTTGGCTGTGGATGTCCTGCCACTGCCCCCTACTCCGCTCGGTGATAAACCCGAATTGCGAAAGACGTTTCCATGTTCAATGTTGCTTCCAGCAACTCCTTTGCCTTTGAGCTTGTTTTCATCAAGTATCTTAGTCAATGATATTGCAATAGAGTTGGAAGAAGCTGCTACCCTTTTACCTGTTACCTACAAAGTTTGCAGACAATCAAATCAAGTCATTGAATTTTACAAAGATATGAACAAGTAAGCTAAGCTGAGTTTATTCTCACCTTTCTATCAAGATGCAATTTAGGCACAGATTTCTTATTGGAAAAGTCAGAAGGGATTTCATCTTTTGCATCATAACAAAACTTTTGGTTCTCATTTACTTTGTTCAATAAATTTTTCTCAACGACCTGTGTTGAGTCAGTACTCAAAATCGACGACTCCACGTCCTCAGATTCTTCAGTTGTTTCAATGTCGCTTGCTGCTACATTACTTTTGAGCATGCAGGGTACATAGCCATTTTGTGTGTCACAGTTCTCCTCAAAGCACTCCTCACAAGAAGTTCCTGCTTTGTCAATGCAAATGTCTTTCACAAATTCATAGTTGGTTTCTTGAAGGAAAACAACAAGCTCGGGCAGCTCGTCGTTGATTGAACTCGTCGAGGAATACCGACTCATTCTATCTCCACTTGCTTCTGATTCACCAGGATCATCTTCACTCTCTTGTACAATACAGTTTCTTCTCTTAAAGGACTCAACATCATCAACTTTCCCTTTGTTCTTCTCCATGCTTGGACTTTTACACATATTGTTCACTACCAAATCTGAAAATTCATTCCTCATTTATTCTTTAATGATGAACAGATCACCAAATTTCCTGGTTGGTAAGGTTGATCCTTCCAATTCTTATGAAGCTGACAATGAATTTGTGCAACACTAAATAAAACACACAATCAGACATCAATCATCTTATAATTGATTCCATGACATGGAAAACAAACAAACATTCTATTTAATGTTGTTTTGGGAAAGTCAGCTCCTCTGATTGAATATCAGAAACAGTCTAGAATGTAACCAAAACCAACACTATCATTTTCACAAGAAAGATCCCAAGTCTAAGTTTCTTCCCTTCTTTCTTCTCTCAGCAGCCAAACAAAGACCTCTGAAATTACTATGAACATATATATACATATATATAAACAATCATAAGATTTGAGAAACCCTTCAAATCAAGCAATCTCATCCCAACAACTCCGGCACAAATAAAATGTACAAATGATCATCACCTGCTTTCAGACCAGATAAATCTTAGACAATACCTTGCCAATGTCAGAGCTGAAGCAAATGAAAAAACTTGGAGAACATCAAGAAAGTAACGTCTAAAGGACAGTAAAAATTGAAATCTCCAATCTCCATCTCCATAAAGATTAGAGAAAGATCAAAGTAAGAGTTAAGCCAGCAGAATTACAGGGCCTTATAAAGCCGATGTAACTCAAACGCATAAATGGAGGCAGCTAGCACACATTGAATGCCCATAAAAGTTTTAACGGTCTACATTGACTAAATCTCTATTTGCTGCACAGCCCTATATAGAAACAGCTTCATTCAAATCAATGAATTATGGAAAGTTAATGATGATATTCGAATGCACTAGCTAATAGAAGATATGAATGTAAGCGTCCAGACTACGAAAATTTATTCAGTACAATTGTAATGAATCTGGTCGGAAAATACGGAATCCTTAAATCTTATTCGACCGGAGTAGCTGTAGAGATCATGAACCAGTCTAAAATGGTAGCCAATCACAGCATCCATTTCTCTGAAACGGGAATGTCCTGGCTGAGCAATACCCACGAACAAGCCGGAAACTGCCGTCCCTCCGACTACCGGCATTTCCCCGGACTTCGTTCGACATCGGATTCCGCCCGACGACGCTGTACGAGCTGCCGTTGTACTCTCCCTCCACGATCGCTTTTAATGTATGTTCTTCTTTTTAATATGAATTTCTTGTTGAGAATTTATACGAGGACAAAAATGTGTTTAGTGTATGTTTAATTCAGGATTTCGCAAAGATGAATTATTTAACCTGATTAATACATAACTTAAAAATTTAAATATTTGTAATTTAAAATACGAAATAAGAAAAGAAAAGAAAATACGGTGCGTTTCAGTAAGCCCAAATTCTGACTAGGCCCAACAGACTAGAGGCCCAATTATATGGGCTTTTACACGACGAAGCCCAATTACAGTAAAATACACGGCCCATAAAATCAAGTGCTTGACGCCAACTTCACGTTGCAGGAGAGCGAAACGATCATCTTCCCCGCCAAATTCCTAGCCGTATAAAATGGACTCCAGAAAGAAGCTCTAGAGGGAGAGAGATTGCAATGGAGGAGAGTGAGAGTGAAATCCGAATCAAAACCCTAACCGGAGAATCACTGACCATCTCCATTTCCGGCGACAGAACAATTGAGGACCTCAAGCTTCTACTTAGGAAGAATTTCCCCTCCGCAACCGTTTCCCCCAATTTTCACCTCTTTTCTAAGGCAATGAACATCTCCATCTCCCTCTATCCCTCTCTATACGACTACTTTTGGTTTTGCTTGATGATACTTGACATTTTCGTTTCAGGGTACTAAGTTGAAACCGCAGAGTGAAATTAGTGCATGCCGCATTGACAAAGGCGAATTTCTAGTGCTCATTCCATTTACTAAAAAGGAATCTTCCAAGCCTCAACTTCGCGATCAATATGAACAAGGATCCAGTGTTTCGGGCGGAAGCTCAATTTCTCTATTCGCTGATTCTGCATGGTCCGATATGGTCCAGGATTTGTCGTATTTACATGACTGTTCTGTTCAAGGGAGAGAGAGAAATGGCCTCGAGAGTGAGAGAGGGAATTTTGAAACTGGAGGTGTTGATTCTGAACTGGCAGCGACGTGTACTACCGGTCCTTCTAGTTTGAAAGCAAGAGGCAAAAAGGGTTTCATTTGTAATGACTCGAATGGGATTTTAGATGACATTTTGAGGAACTTGTTATCGTCTCCTACTGTGGGATTGTTAAGCGAATACAATTGCGAAAACTTGATTAAGTTTTTGGAGTCTGTGGATTGTTTATCAGACCCACGTAATGAGAAGTGCTTGTTGGCAAAACAAGCTAATTCCCGAAGTGGCAGCAGAAAAGCGCCAAATAGAACACGTTGTTCTTCATGCCTATGTCCAGTGTGGCTGAAGAAGATAATGAAGACATTTGCTTTCTTAAATGTTCTATCAATGTTTGCTCAACTACGAGAAGAAATTATAACTGCAAGTCGGTTGGAACAAGCAATGGACCTGCTGCAGAAACATGGAATTACGCTTCGTATGGAGGACATGAAGCATCTCTCTCTTCTTTGTCCCAAGGTACTTGATTCGGTGTCCGTGAGCGTTTTCCAAGTTTAATGGGGGATCATTATATCATCAAAACAAGAAATTGCGAAGAAATTCTTGGTTGTCAATTTACATGCTAATGAAAAAAATGGCTCAAGCGACAAAAATACATTACGAGTGATGGATAGTTGTCAATTTGTAACGACTAGGTTCTTTTTCGTTGTGTATGGATTTCTTAAGAACTCATGCTATTACATCATCAATCATTCACCCAGCCTGCAGTTTTAACTAGGACATATTCTGCCCGTGCCAGGTAGTACATTTTGCAAGTGGCACTTTGGAAGATAGCTATGATGATAAGATTATCATTGTTAATTATTTGACCGCACAAAATAGTCGATGGACAGCTGATAATACGGGTAAGTTGAAATTCAGACCATGATTGAGATGTATTCGATTTCCAATTGGATTTTGCTTTATTTACATAACGTTGTTGATCTACAGCATATAAACTGTCGTCCAAAGCACCAACGGATATCACTCCAATGAAGAGACGGGAAAAATCCTTTAAATTTTACCTTTGGGAGGCTATTAAGGGCCATATGGTGTGTTTAACTATTCCTTGTCTCGTTGGTTTTGTTATAACATCTTTTCACGACGAAGAAATGACTTGAGAGCATCCATGTTGCTATTCACACCGTTGAAGTTTTATGAGATGAGTAGTTTAATAGAGTTGAATGAATATATCGTACTTCAAGATTTCTTGTTACCCAGATGGTATTGTTGCCGTATATCTCCTCCTTCGTGCCCTGTATATATACACCCGATTTTCTCAATTTCAATATCCAGTCAGGACTTCTCCTATCCCTTCTGGAAGTAAATATAGGTTAAAATATTAGTATAATGCTGAAATGAGCTTGAGAGGAGGGTGTATGGTTGGTTATTTGGACATGAATTTGCTAACTATAAACAGCAGCACTATTGATAACGGGACATGAATTTGGTTCCTCTTAGCAAAAATTGGCCATTAATCACTCTCGAAGTCTAGTTGAAATCCATGCTTTCATTGGCCTTTGTGGATGCCACACATGCTTTGAAACAAACGGTGCCGAATATTAGGAATAAACAATCCAAGTCATGTTAATAGTTCTTAAGAATCAAGAAAGCTTTTCAAGTATTGTTCTATCATGTATCGGTGGAAATGAGTTTAAGATCTGACCAGAAGTTCCCCATTGATCCAGCAGATATGATGATGACTTCAAAATAAAAAGGACGATTACTATGCTTTAAAATTTTTGCATTGCAGTCTCAACTTTTATCTGTGCAATCATTTGGGTTTATTATCCAGCTAGTTTCTGTGTATCAGTTTCTTTATTCAGTGTCCGATTTTCTACCATTGAATTAATTAATTGGCTGGTGCGAATGCAGCTTAGACATGGAAGCAGAAGTGAGATATGTGTGTCTTTTTCTTTGGAAGATTTAATTACGTCGAAAGCGTCTGCTGTGGATGGAAATGAAGCGAAGCGAGCAAAAAAAAGTGACATGGCTTCGTCAAGTTCTCAATCTGATCGAGTACAATGTCATGTATGAAATTGTCGTTAGTATATATTTAGTTGTGGAGTTGTTTGGTTCTCTTTTTGCAAATTGTCAATGCAAAATCTGACAGAGGAAATAAAAATATTTTGAGCTTTGATGTTGATTTTTCTTTGCAAGAGACGTGATTTTCTAAACTTTGCTATCCCATGAAGTGTGCTTGTGTGTCTACTGCCCATTCACATATGACTATAAAAGTTTATATCAACCTTTTTACATACAGCATTCATGAATCCAAAAGTTCTACCTCTAATTTCATGTCTATGATAGTTTACTGCATGGTTTGTATGCTTAATTACAACAGCCATATGGTTTCTTGGTTTGACAGGACACTTCGAAACTCTTACCTGAGAACATGGTTGAACATCTTGAAAAGGGTATTGGATCTGAGGGTCAGGTATGTGGCTGAGGAAGTGAGACACGGGCTCAAATTTTATTTAATTAATTGATAAATCAACATGTTTAGTTGTAGTCTGTCAATGGTTGACTAGGCCATCCAGTGAAAAAGTGGAATTTGCATTAAAGTTGTCTTTTCCACATATTTTTAGTTGTTAATTGAGAAGTTTGATATGTATAATTCTCTAAACAGATAGTGCACGTCGAAGATATTGCGGCTAGAAAAGCTAATTATGTGGAAATTCCGGAGGAACTTTCTAATAATGTTATATCAGCACTTAAATGTATTGGAGTAGAAAAGTTGTATAGCCATCAGGTATGCACTCTGTTCAAGTCTTTTTGTGATCATGACAATTCTATTTTATTTTGTTTTTTTAATCAAGGCTCACTGGAGTGAACTTTTGTGAACTCCGTGCCTCACTTGTGGGTTGATACGACTTATAACTTGTATATATTCATTTTGAGTTGAATACATTTTCTTTAATAGAAAAAAAACTGTTTTGCATTTCTACTATATTGAACTTGATAGACAAGGTCGATAGAAGCCTCCCTGGCTGGAAATCATGTTGCAGTTGCTACAATGACATCAAGTGGAAAATCTCTGTGCTATAACTTGCCAGTTCTTGAATCAATGTCTCAAGATGTCTCATCATGTGCACTTTACTTATTTCCAACTAAGGTATGTTCTCTGCTGCATTATTGCATAAGTTGTTTGATACAAATTTGCTTTGTATTGAAATACTAAATCTTTTTACACATTTAGGCCTTAGCTCAAGATCAACTCAGAAGTTTGCTTGTCATGATGAAAGGGTTTAATGCTGACCTTAACATTGGCGTTTATGATGGTGATACCTCACAGTCTGACCGGATTTTATTGCGTGATAATGCTAGGCTGGTAATTTATGAAGGCATTTTCTTAAGCCTTCCCCTTCCTTCCCTAAACGTTAGTTTGAAAACCAAGTTCCTGCTAAAATTTTCTGTTCTTATGCAGTTAATCACAAATCCTGATATGCTACATCTATCAATCCTGCCACAGCACAGACAATTTAGTCGGATATTATCAAATCTGCGGTAATGTGGCACACTTCACAATTTATCTTTCCGTTGTTCAATGTTCAATCTATGTGGTACCATGTTCCATCCCTTGTATCATTCTCTCTCTAACCTTTGTCTTCTTTCTTTTTTAAATACTTTGGCCTTTATGTTTATCCTCAATTAATTTGATTGCCTTGTATAGGCCTTGCTGGTTGCGTGCGCACTAATTATGCTGATGTTTCGCACATTAAACTGTCAATATTGTGCACATTTACCTCAAGATTTTATCACTTGATTTTCTTACCCAGGTTTATAGTCATTGATGAGGCTCATACTTATAAGGGAGCATTTGGATGTCATACTGCACTAATAATACGGAGACTTCGCCGGCTTTGCTCTCATGGTGTGGATTACCACCTAGTGTGGAGATGGAAATTGAGGGAGTTATTCATCTAAATTTCAACTTAAATTTTGTTGTAAAAAATATTCTGTTTTCTTGTGCAGTGTATGGAAGTGATCCTTCTTTTATATTCTGTACAGCAACTTCTGCAAATCCACGCCAACATTGCATGGTAAGTGTAATGACTATTGCTAAAGGCATGTGCTCTTAGTATAGATGTCTACTGTTGTTTTTTAGTACAAAAAATATCAAACAATTTAATTATGCATCCTGTTTTTCTCTTGAAACTCGTTTGAAAATGTATAGAAGCATCTTCATTAGTGCAATATATGTTTTGTCTACCCTACCTTAATTGTTCTCTTTGCTATAATTTTAGTCTAGTGTCTTTTGTTGACATAATGAAGTGTCAAAAAAGTGGCAACATGATGGATGAGATTCAATCCAGGCATACGAAGGGTGTGTAATAGAGTGCTTTTACAAGAAGTTCTTTTGTTTCTGTCATAAGTCTTTCTAAAAAATGCTTAATATTAAATCTAGTTTTTTTTTTTTTTTTTTTTTTTTTTTTTTTTTTTTTTTTGGTGTGATTATAACCTTGGTCTCGTATTTTTGATTGGAACCGTTTTTGTAGTTGGTTACTTTTGGATTGGAGGCCCTTTTTGTAGTTAATTTTGTACTCCAGCTTCTCTTGGGCTTGTTTTTTTTTTTTTTTTGGTGTGATTATAACCTTGGTCTCGTATTTTTGATTGGAACCGTTTTTGTAGTTGGTTACTTTTGGATTGGAGGCCCTTTTTGTAGTTAATTTTGTACTCCAGCTTCTCTTGGGCTTGTTTTTTTTTTTTTTTTGGTGTGATTATAACCTTGGTCTCGTATTTTTGATTGGAACCGTTTTTGTAGTTGGTTACTTTTGGATTGGAGGCCCTTTTTGTAGTTAATTTTGTACTCCAGCTTCTCTTGGGCTTGTTTTTTTTTTTTTTTTGGTGTGATTATAACCTTGGTCTCGTATTTTTGATTGGAACCGTTTTTGTAGTTGGTTACTTTTGGATTGGAGGCCCTTTTTGTAGTTAATTTTGTACTCCAGCTTCTCTTGGGCTTGTTTTTTTTTTTTTTTTTTTTTTTTTTTGTATTTTCTGGTATTCTTTCATTTGTTCAATGAAAATTCGGTTTCTTATACAAAAAAAAGCTTAATAATAAAGCATCTTGTCGATTGGTTTTAGTTTTTCACAAGTATTTTGATCTAATTAAATGTGTTTTTTTTGGTTGATTGATATTTGCTTCACAAAAATTTCTAGAACCAACTATTTACTGACACAAAAACTATTATAAGTGAGATGTGGGGTGTCGAGAGACTAGTGTGAGAAAATGTGTGAAGAGAGAGATTAATTAGGAGAAGTATGGATCTGGAGGAAATCTTGAGAGAGATTAGTAAGTAGAGTGTATAGAGAGTAATCAATGAAAGAAGTCTCTCTCCTTTATTATTCATCCTTTAACTTTTAAATGATTGGCAATGGCTGTATCTTTGCTTGTCGTTTTCCCAGTCATATTCTTTCAATGAAAAATCAACTTTGACTTCATTCTTTATGAATATGTAAATGAATTGAAATATGCCCCTTTTGTAATGCTTCAGGAACTTGGAAGTCTGTCAAGCTTAGAGCTGATTGAAAATGATGGAAGTCCTTCTGCCAGAAAACTATTCATCCTCTGGAATCCTATTATGGTACTCTCTGTAGGTCTGTCAACATAAATTACATGATAAAGTAATACTGATTTTTTCCTTGTTGCTTCTGTGGTACAGGCCTCAAAAAGTTCTCAGAGAGGTATTGATTCTCTGCAGAGTACAGAAAAGAATGCTAATTTCAGAAATCCAAGGCAACAACTTTCCATGTTTATTGACTTCAGTGGATGAGAATCAATCTCAGTATCATATCATTTAACACTTTGTTTGCCTTTTCAGCCCAATTATGGACATTGCGAGGCTCTTTGCAGAAATGGTTCAGCATGGACTTCGCTGCATTGCTTTTTGTAAAACTCGTAAACTTTGTGAACTCGTTTTATGCTACACGTAGGTGATACTTTATTAGTTGTAGTATATCATTCTGTCTTTTTGGTTTTGATATTTATTCTATTACTTATGCTAACTTCAATTTCACTCAGCCGTTCAGAGATAGTTCCAACTAAAACTTTCAATTATTCTTTTCATTGTTGAAGGCGCGAAATTCTTAAGGAGAGAGCTCCCCATCTGGTTCAGTCTGTGTGTGCTTATCGTGCTGGATACACTGCTGAGGTATATGTGACACCTTCTATTGTTGAAACAGTACATTCTGTTATCTCTGTATATTTTGAACTGCGGAATGGAAACCATGATTTACGGAACTTGGTCTTATTGCAAAATAAAATACTGATACGAAATTCTTCCTCACAAGAAGGTTGGAGCTCTAGTTAGCATTAATATTAGTCAAGAGACTTGTTAAGAAAGAGCTTAGATAGTTAGAATTAATTTTGTGTGTGTGTCGGAGGGGGGGGGGGGGGGGGGGGGGGGGGGGGGGGGGGGGGGGGGGGGGGGGGGGGGGGGGGGGGGGGGGGGGGGGGGGGGGGGGGGGGGGGGGGGGGGGGGGGGGGGGGGGGGGGGGGGGGGGGGGGGGGGGGGGGGGGGGGGGGGGGGGGGGGGGGGGGGGGGGGGGGGGGGGGGGGGGGGGGGGGGGGGGGGGGGGGGGGGGGGGGGGGGGGGGGGGGGGGGGGGGGGGGGGGGGGGGGGGGGGGGGGGGGGGGGGGGGGGGGGGGGGGGGGGGGGGGGGGGGGGGGGGGGGGGGGGGGGGGGGGGGGGGGGGGGGGGGGGGGGGGGGGGGGGGGGGGGGGGGGGGGGGGGGGGGGGGGGGGGGGGGGGGGGGGGGGGGGGGGGNTCCAAAAAGTGCATATATAAAATGGAGCAGGATAGGAGGAGAATAGAGAGTGACTTCTTTGGGGGAAACCTTTGTGGTGTTGCTGCTACAAATGCCCTTGAATTGGGTATTGATGTAGGCCACATTGATGCAACTCTGCATTTGGGCTTTCCTGGTAGTATTGCTAGGTAGGGTTCCTTAATCTTCTTTGTTATACTTGGTCTTTTGACTTTGTCCTTAATTTAGGTTTTTTGGTTTCTAATACTTTTATTCCTCCATTTGCTGTATTCTTTTGAAGCTTGTGGCAACAAGCAGGCAGGGCAGGAAGGAGAGAAAAGACTTCTCTTTCTGTATATGTTGCATTTGAAGGGCCTCTTGATCAATATTTCATGAAACACCCTGAAAAACTTTTTGGGAGTCCAATTAAGTGCTGCCATATTGATGCTGAAAACCAACAGGTTCCAAATTTGATAGTGATGCTTGAAATTGGTGGCCTACTCCCCGCTTTAGTGAAGTTGTGGTTCTCATATTTCTTGATGCTGCTTTTTTAGGTTCTTGAACAGCATTTGTTGTGTGCTGCATATGAACACCCAGTTTGTATGGTTTATGATCAGAATTTGTTTGGTCCTGGCTTAAACACTGCCCTAATGTCTCTAAAAAGTAGAGGAGATTTGATTCCTGCACCATCATGTGGTTCATCCAAAAGTATTTGGACTTATATTGGGAAAGAGGTATGTAAGTAATCAATTGATTCAGTCTGTTCTTTTGGTTGATGGACTAAAGTGTATTACTTATCAGAAATTGGATTTTGATACAAGCCTGTGGTTAACTGAACTATGATGTTCCTATTTTAATATTTTCTAGAAAATGCCTTCACGCTCAGTTAGTATCCGAGCGATTGAAGCAGAGAGATACAAAGTTGTAGATCAGCGCCAAAATGAAGTTCTCGAAGAGATTGAGGAAAGCACGGCTTTCTTTCAGGTGACTGCTGTTTAGAAAATAAAACCATTGACGTATTTAATAAGCAAAATCCTATCTATTTTTTATTCAAAGAGATTAACAAAAGGTGAGGCAGGATCCTTTCATTTCTACTTTTTGGTTGCTCGATTGCCATTTTATGAAACTAACATTATAGGTTTCCGGCTATGTGGGTCAGGTTTATGAAGGTGCTGTTTATATGCATCAAGGACGAACTTATCTGGTCAAAAGCTTGAATTTGTCAACTATGCTTGCTTTCTGTGAAGAAGCTGATCTAAAATATTACACAAAAACACGTGATTACACTGACATTCATGTTATTGGTGGTAGTTTGGTATGTTTGACTTATTGACTTGTAGCTTTTTAACCGCTATCTTTCTGAAGTTGCATATTTGCTGTATATTGGATATCATATCTTCTAAAATTTGGATTTTGGAAAGTGTATTTCTCTGTTAGAAATGTAAGTGGTTTCTTTCAAAAGGCTTGTGGCTTTGGCATTTAAGATGGAGAAACGTGACATGAATTTTAAATCCATAAAAAGTATTGTTACAGTGTTTTTCTGTAGTTCCCAATTTTAAATAGTTTCATGTTGTTAATTAGGCCTATCCAAGGAGAGCTCCAAATATTCCGCTCTTAAAAACAACTGCACAAGCAAATGATTGCAGAGTTACCACCACTTGGTTTGGTTTCTATCGAATATGGAAAGGAAGTAATCAAATTTTTGACACAGTGGACCTCTCCCTTCCAAAATATTCGTATAACTCTCAGGTGGAATTTAAAAACTCAACTTGTGACCTTTTCTTTTAATCAATTGGCCTGCCATCAAGTCATGTTTTTGTTAACTTTTTTTCTTAAAAAAAAAAAAAAAAAAGAGTTCTTCCACCACTCCTGCTGATTTTATTTTCCCTTGCTATGCTAAGCAGGCAGTTTGGATTCCAGTACCACTATCTATAAAAGAAGAGGTGAAGAGGAAAAACTATGACTTTCGTGCAGGCTTGCATGCGGCTTCACATGCTCTTCTGAATGTAGTACCATTGTAAGTCTTGCGTTATAATGTGTTTAAAATTTTCTTTAAAGGTTATGCTCTTGGAACATTGTGTTACCGAACGTGTAAATATAGGATGCTGTTGTAACAAGCACCTGTAAGAAAAGAAGGTTGGGGCCAGGGGGTTAATGAGAACCTTCTCCACCATCTCCACCATCTCCCTACATCCTTTAGGTGGGATCCAACTAATACTAACTAGCCAGATCTCTGCTCCATAGTTTTGTAGAGAAGAGAAACCTTTAGAGATCCAGGTCAAATGCTGCATGCATAACATGCGCCATTAAAAGGGGATTACGAAAGAAGATCTTTGGATAAAATGCATGGTGTTTATCCTCCCTAAAGTTAACAATCAAGTAAATAATTTAATTATCTTCGGGATTTTAGTCTTTGAGAACAGGGTAAACAGAAGGATTGAGATTAGACATTGAATGAGGAACAAAGAAACTAAGTGAATCTGAATATTGTAGATTCCGTAGATTTTTTTTTCACTCTAGGGGATGGCTTGAAGATTCTTTTCCTCTAGGGGATTAGACTTTGAATGAACAAAAAGAAGGATTGGGATTAGACATTGAATGAACAAACAGAGATTCATGGGTAATGTTGAACCGTTGGGTTCCAACGAAGATCAAAATTTTCTGCTATCAACTTAATTACAAAGCCTCAATGCAGCTGAAATGATGCACAATAAAGGAGCCCTTATAGCCTCAATGCAGCTGAAATGATGCACAGCAAAGAACCCCCTTATATGACTTTTCTGCTACATTGGTGCACCTTGACTAGAAAAATCAAAATAGACTGAGGCATCTATTCTTGTAAACTTTTTCTCATGGGAAACCGAGCTATCTTTCAGAAAAATGAAAGAGATATATTTTTCCAACTTTTGGAATTCAGTATGAAGGAATTCCATGCATCATGGGTATTTACTTGCTTGGCTCAGTACAACTTGGTCTGGCTGATACATGGGCACGGTTTGTGTGGTTTGAGTGGAGAAGAAAGAATTCATCATTCCTATGGGCTTTATGCTTTGGGAGATGCAATAATCACGAAGTTAGCTACTGGGGAGAGGTCTTTGATTTGGCCAAATTCCAATTTTCCTCTTGGTGGTCACTTTCTTACTCTATTCACAACTTCACCTCTTCAATTGACACAAGTTGGAGCTAACAGGTCAGGGCATTACTTATAAACGTTGGAGGTTCTAATTACTGAAGAAAGAAAAAACACGACAAAAATCTATAAATGTTTGCTGCTCTTTTGTTAATCCTATAAGTTCAGCATATTTTCAATCTCAGCTCATCACTGTTTCTTGCAGACGTATAATTTGCAACATGTCTGACTTGGCTCCTGAATGTGCAAATCCTCATGATTCTCGCTATTTTCCAGAAAGGATTCTGTTGTATGATCAGCATCCTGGAGGAACTGGTATGTCACTTCAGGTGAGAATTCTTGCTGCTGTATTTATCCTGTATGTTAGGTGTTGGTCAATGCTTGAAGATCCAAGATCCTAGAATTTTTATATGCGGTCAATTTCTGCTAAATCATTAGAAATTTGGTTTTTTTTATTACTAAGAACTTAACCGAACTTGTAACAGATTCAACCCGTTTTCATAGAGTTGTTGAATGCTGCTTTAGAACTTCTCACCTCTTGCTGCTGCTTCGGAGAGACCGGCTGCCCTAACTGTGTCCAAGTTTGCTTCAATTTCCCTCTCAAAATAATAATAATAATAATAATAGAGAGAAAAATAAAAATAAATTGTAGGTCAAGGTTAAGACGTTAAGAGTGATGTTTTTTCCTTTTCCCAGAGTCTGGCCTGTCACGAATACAACGAGGTTTTACACAAGGATGCAGCCAGTTTAATTATCAAGGTTGGAACTTGTAATCCATGGATCTTAATTTATTTCTGCTCGTGCTACTTTGTTTTGGAAATTGACTGAATTATTCATCCACTCAGGGTGTTCTGGATACAGAGAAAACATATTACAGGTAAAATTTCTTGATTGCATGAATCTGAGGACGAATTAAGACTGTTATTTCGAATTAAGACTGTTATTTCGAGGGTCAGAAATCTCTCCCCACTAATTCACAAAGCCCAAAATATTCCTTACCACACTCATCTCCCCATATCTCAACACGAACTGTCTACTGTGAAATCCCCTTCTTACACCTCCTAGTATAAGTATGCACGCTCTGCACTTCCCAACACAAATCGTGCATATGAAATGAAGTCTTATCAAAATATAATAAAATGGGAAGTCCTAATTCTACATTTTTAACCCAGTTGTATTAGCATTCATTCTCTGCTGGAATTTTCATCCAGTTTACTTATGAATGATCGGGAAGTAAATTCAGAGAGTTAGTTGAATTTAGTTTGCATATGAAATGAAGCCTATCTAAATATAATAATTCAGTTGGCCTTTGAATTATTTCACCAAAGTCCAACCTAATAAATTTGCTGCCATTCTGATGAATAGCCCGTAGTCATAGAGAAGGTGGTGGCTGAAATAGTCGTAGTGTGCTGATGAGTGGCGACAGTGCACCTCTGATCCACCTGAGCGTGTCAGCGCTGCGCCATTGACTTGAGAATTGTGATAGGTGTTGAAGCTCCACAGCCAACAACCTCCTTCGGAACGTTATTGATTGAGCTTGAGGTAAACAATAATCATTCTTGTCCTTTCTGAACATTTGGAAATTTGTTTTCTCTCTTCTTCTATTTCCTTTCTGAACATTTAGTCAGTTTGACCCCATAGTGCCGAAGAAGATTGATGTTCATTCTTCTTTTTTCATCAGATTATGAAGTACTTGCATGTGATTTCGATGAGACTTGCGAACTGTAAGGTTTCTGACTTTGATATCTTAGAACTCAGTTCTTTTAAAAATTTGAAAGTTCTTTTGGTGATATGTGTGTATTTTCTGATTCAAGTTCATGGGTACTTTTGCATAGGCGATTCACAGGTAGATCGGCTCTTTCGCACAAATCAGAGAACTATTGTATCACATCTCCCAATTATATGTGCTGACGGCTCAAACATTCATTACTTAGGCTTGACTGAACCTCGGTATATATATGTTTCTTAAAAAAATTATACATGAAATGATGGCTTCAATTGGGAGTAAAATTTTAGAGGAATTGCTGTTTTTGCTATTAACTCTTTCTTCGCTAATGTTGTCCAATCGGTTGAAAACTTGAGAGGCATCGCTGTTTCCATAATGGTGGCTATGCTGACTACTGTTTATTATAGTTGGCAATACCTAGCTTCTTAACTAGAATTAAACAATAGAACACCTCAAATTTAACAATGGAAGCTTTTACCATTCATTTCAAATACTCATTAAACCCCCATCCCATGTGCTACTTCCAAAAATGTCGAAAAAATGTTTATCGAGATTTGAAAGGCATTCATGACATGCACAAAGTAACGATTCATCTGACTTCAACTTGATTCGGCTGAAGCACAGGAGATCGAGTATGAACAATAAATTGGTTTCATTACATTATAACTAAAATGTTGGGACAAATTATTAAGAAATTGACATGTAAACAATAATCTATAGCTTGCAGATCATGAGGGAAGTAAGAAGAAGAAGAAGAAGAGGAGACCTACAGCTTGCGGATGGGATAAGAAGCTATCACCAACCAAAAAATGGACACCCATAGCCATTTTCCTCATTACATATTAACTTACTCTAATGTGTAAAAAAAAAAAAAAAAAAAAAAAAAAA
>NW_019272018.1:6125597-6198483 GCF_002738345.1 Cucurbita maxima
AAAAAAAAAAAAAAAAAAAAAAAGAACATTCAATTTTCTGATCTCAATAAACAAGGGCGGAGAAAACAAAACCTCCTAACATACTCAAAATTGTCTACTTTTTGAATCTACAATGAAAGCATTGGTGAAAGGTACTGGAAGTGCCAAATGAAAGTAGTACTTCACTTTTAACTTGTAATGCAATCTTCAAAATAAGGGTGGCTTTGGTTTATATAATGTTTCCAGAGAGGTTTGTACCTTGTTATGCCCAGCTTCATCCATGGCTTCATGTTTCCATTGAAGTGAATTACAGCTGCGCTCTCGATCAACCGGTTGTCGATGTTCAGGTCATATCCTAATCCTAAGACATGCCATCTCCGGTCTAGTGGCTCCGTTAGCCCGTAGAAGGTTAATAAACCAGGAGGAAGAGTTCCTGGCTTCCAAAGCAAACCGTCAGCATTTTGTTCCTGCCAGTAATGATACCGACCAGTTACGTTTGCTTTCCTCCATGCAACGAGATCAAAAACATTCATTCCAAAGGCCCATCCACATGCCTGTGGATCGAACTTGGAGCTTATGATCGAGTTGGAGAAATTCAGGTACTTGTAGTAACGATGAAATGCTTCGAGGCAGGTTTCAACTGCTCCATTCACGTTTCCATGCAAATCGAGAGAAAATAGTGGCGTGAGGTCTTTCTGGACTACAACATCATCATCAAGAAATACTACCTTCTCTAGCTGTGGATAGATCTCTGGAATGTAAAACCGAAGATGGTTCAACAGCAACAGATACTTCGGGTTCCGCAGTTTCGGTTCAACTGCCAAATCTTGAAGCCCTCCAAAATAATACGCTCGTGTATTTGGATCGAGCATTTGTTTCAGAACAGGAGCATAAGAGGCATTTAGCCAAGAGAAGTCCTCAATCTTCTGAACTTCTATTGTGGATCCTTTAAAATCATTACTAAGGAACCAAGACTGCATAGCTCCATAGTTGATCTCATTTGTGACAATGTGGAAGACCAACTGTTTTGGATGATCAGCATTCAAAACAGTAGAATTGACAACAACAGACGTCGCCAAGACATTATCCGAAAATATGCAAAAATGATAGAGATTATTATCCACGACACGCTGGGAGTTTCTCCTTTCATCTGCCTGTTCTTGAAAGGAAGGATATCTCATCCAATCAGCTATGAGTTTCACATTTAAGCAGTGAAGACTCTTAGGAAGAGCTTCAGCTGCAAGTTGCCCGAACACTGTGCTCTGGACCGTGGCAGCGTTCGCCCGCTCTTCAAGGGCTTGAATATGAGACTTCATTGTCATTATTGTCGTTGAAATATCGTAATGAGTGTCTTGAGCCTTGAATATTAAAGCGGACAGGCTTTTGATTATGGGTTCTGCTTCCTCTAGAGTGATGGGTTCCCCTCTCATCACAGCTTTTGAAAGCAATAGCTGAGAACTTCTGATTTTAGAACTCAGCTCCCAAGCAAGATGAAGATTGCTATGCTCTTTGGCAATAACAAGATAAGCTTTCGCAAGTGTGATTTGCTCCGATAATTGTCGGGAAAACGATGTGGCACTCGATATTTCTTCGGTGAAATTTAATCTGTCATGAGCAACTTGTTCAATTCTTGAGTTTCTCTCCTGCAAGAAAGAGTGGTCATGCAAGGAGTCAGCTACTCAACATTTAAGCCGTAATATGCAATGAAAAAGAAAAAGGAAAAACCATGAAGAGGACTGAAGCACTACCAGCAACGTAGAGCTTACGTGCTGCTAGTCGGACATACGCAGAGCTTACGTGTAACGGTGCTGTTCATTTTACTCTCGTAAATTACGATGAGTTTCTTTTCCCTTGCACATCTGCTCAACTTAGATGACTGACCATTGATGTTTTATTCGATTTGAACTACATATATTCTATAAGATGATAAACAACTATTTACTACAGTCCAAATTTGCTGTAATACCGTGAGATTCTACACCGGTTGGAGAGAGGAACAAAACATTCTTTATAAGGATGTGGAAACCTCTCCCTAACAGACGCGTTTTAGAACCGTGAGGCTGACGACGATACGTAATAGGCCAAATCAAACAATATTTGCTAACGGTGAGCTTATGCTGTTACAAATACCCTTCCTGTTTAAACCGCTTTTATCTTCTATATTTCTGTATGGTATTTGATCGGCAGCCAATGCAATGCAAATCAATTATACAACCAGAAAAGAACAATATTTAAAAGTTTTACCTCATTAAACAACAACTATATTGTTTCAAAAACAGCAGAAGTAATCATCGTTAAGAGTTGAGCCAGCGAGAACGTATGACATTTTGCATTGCCTCATACGAGTAATCTGAACCTATATTTTAATTTGCTTTCAAGTATTAATGTTCAACCAAATGGTGGTGATTATCACCAAAAACATGTCAGAACCATGAAACTGATGATCTGTAACAGCCCAAGCTCACTACTAGCAGATATTGTCCTCTTTGGGCTTTCCCTTTCAGGCTTCCCCTCAAGGTTTTTAAAACGCATCTGCTAGGGAGAGGCTTCCACACCCTTATAAAGAACGTTTCGTTCTCCTTCCCAACTGATATGAGATCTCACACTCCTCATACCATTTTCTAAGCAAAGCGTTCAAAAGCCACGAAAATGTATTTGTGATGTCCCACATTGGTTGGGGAGGAGAACAAAACACCCTTATGGAAACCTTTTCTCCTAATAGACGTGTTTTAAAGCCTTGAAGGAAAGCCCGAAAGGAAAAGCCCAAAGAGGACAATATCTGCTAGCGGTGGATCTGGGCCGTTACAGTATTCTTCCAGTTATTCCAACGAGAGATCAACAATTTAACAAGAGAAGTGACACGCACCCCCGAGATCTATTTTGCTTAACTTTAAGGTATCTTGTGTCCATCCAAACCTGCTCTACTTCAAACAAATAGTGGCAAATCTCTTATTCTTTAATACTCTTCTTTCCACATTCATCTGACCACATTGCTTAACTTCAACCATTTCTATCTCATTGGCAGAAGAGTCTAAACAGCAAATTTCCTCATTAATTCTCACATCAGATGAGAGTAAATTCCACATCAAGGTTTAAACAAGTGTAAACAACAAAAAGGTCTCCTAATTATTACCTCAGCTACTCCATAGTTGTGGTCCTTTGTGAGAGTAGGGCCACCTAAAATAGACTATGTATAGTACACAATCGATTCAAACCAAACTCCTAAACATATTAATTAAGCCATAGAAGACACTCTTTACCTACAAGATTGCTTCACAAATTTGATATCCATGAATGGATGAACAGAACTGGAAGCGTATAATGACAGCCATTGATAAAACCACATTACTATCCAAGATTCTTATTGCTAATACCACGATAAAACTAATGGAAATATACAGGGAAGAACAACATGATTATATCATGTTGAGCTCAGAAACCTCAAATCAAAGCAACAACAATTGAATTCATAAATGTAAGAGCAGCAGAGTAGGCAATGATTCGGCAAAACACAAGTTGGAAGAAATCAATACAATCGAAATCGAGAAGTTGAAAACGTAAAAGTAAATTAGGAGGAGGGGCATTACCAGGAGGGGCTGTTCGATGCGATCTTCACTCTGGTTGTGATGAACTACAAACAAAACGAGTCCTACGATTGTAAAAACCCCAAAAAGCGCCCAGATCCAATGCGTAAACCTCCGTCGAACCGGGCGACGGAAGTCGGCAGGCCGCCGCCTCATTTTCACGGATCACTTCCCCCGATTCAACACGAAATCAAGAATCCGAACTGACCCATCTCCCAGATTCAATCAAAAGGTAGAAGAAGTTGGAGTATTGAATCTACAATCACTGTGGGCCTTAATCTCGATCAAGTCAATAGAGGCTGTTCAGTTGTGAGAAATGCCCACCTTTTTATTGAATCTAAAAACCCAAGAGAAGGCAAAGAATAAGTACCCAGAATCAGAATCAGTCTACAAGGCAATGACTAATAAGAGTAAGGCTGATCTGTATGAGCTATAGCAGTAATGAAATTCATAAATTCACAAAACGGTCTCTCCCAAAAATGAAAAGGGGGTCTGAATGGAGCATAGGCTAAGGAAACGCACAGCTCATGGGAGCATGTGCTGCGGTTTTGTAGTCGCCTGATGAGCCAGCGAGATTAAGTTGAATTGTAATTACCATGTAAAATGCTAATTCTTTTGGCAACACGTTGCTACGTGTCACAGTCATGCTAGTTCAGGGCGTGTTGCCCATGGCAAGTCAAACCCTTGTCATGTCTTTTCATTCCAGTGTTTTTACTTTTTGAAGTTACAGAGGATACGACGCCTCAAAAATATCATGTCTAAGCCTGCCAGACATGAAATACCTCAGAATGTACTATAGGCTGATATGACTAGTTGTCAACTTCTCCCTACCTCTACCCAAGGTTATATATGATAAGTTGTTGTTATCTCTCTCTTGCTTACTTATATAACGTCTCTTCCAAAAATCTCTCTTTCTAAAATCTCTCTCTACCCTCGTTTTCTAAAATCTTCTTTTAAAACCGAGGCTAGAGGCTCGATCATACGTCACTTGGCCGTAGGCGACACAAGGGCAAATTGGCTTAGCTCACTTGTCGTTAGAAAGTGAGTGCCGCACAATCGCTAGTCCGGTGCTTTCAAAAGTGCGATTGTGTCACTACACTACCCAAACACATCAAAATTTACCATTTTTTTTGCCCCCACTAAGGATTTTTCATCTCCATTTACTTCTGTTGAAAAGAAAAAAAACTTACTTTGTAACCAAATTGAAAATTTGTGATGATTTGCTTGCTGGGTTTTTTTTTTTTAATTAAAAAAAGTTAGTTTCATTCAATTTTGTTATCTTTTTTTTAACTTATGTATATGAAGATTTTAACCTACAGTCCCAAAAGAAAAATTACAGGTATAAATCAACCATCATTGAATACTTGTACATTACAATTAGACGTTAATTTAAATATACGAAATAGTGAAGAAAAAAACAAAATTGAAAGACCGAGTTAGGTTGATTGTTGATACGACATAATACGATTTTTAATTATTACTTCGTAAGTAGGAACAAAAATAACTTCACACAAACAACTATATTTGAATGATGTCTTTATAAAAATAAATAATTGAACTTTGCTCTTAAATTCATTCATAGTTAACTACCTAACATGGCTTAATAATTTATAAAATACTTACCTTTTATAAGTATATAAAATGTATACCTTATTTTTAAGTATATATAAACTGTCACATCCATATGAAACATATCCACGTTTCATATGGTTTAATATGACTCAACAATTTAACGGTTCGGCTCCGAACCAACTAGATGTGTTCGTGATTTATTATATTTTGTACATTGGATTTTCTTTTGTTAAAAAATAAATTTATTATACTTGGGCAGATGAATGTGAGAAGGAAGATTTTTGTTGCACCCAACTTGGAAAAAGAGAGAATTCAATGATTTAAGGCAACTTTAATCAGCCACTGAGTAAAAGAAAAGAATATGTTGCAGACTTTGCAGTGAATAACAAACAAAGCCCTGCGCCGACACACAGCATTTACTTCTGAGGGCAAACCAACTAAGCAATGACAAGCTCTTACAGGCAAAACCCAACTATTTCTCTGAGACTAACTTGGGATGGCTTACAGGCCCAACCACAGAAA
This sequence comes from Cucurbita maxima, assembly GCF_002738345.1. Taxonomy (NCBI): domain Eukaryota; kingdom Viridiplantae; phylum Streptophyta; class Magnoliopsida; order Cucurbitales; family Cucurbitaceae; genus Cucurbita; species Cucurbita maxima. Next base: position 6,131,255 of record NW_019272018.1, read on the forward strand.
GGATAGAGAAAGAGTGTAGCCAAACAACCCACAAGAAAATAGGTAGAAAGAGTCTTTTCCTGCTAAATTTTGAGGTGGGGACTTCTCAGTTATCAGAGCCTTGACTACAGAAAAGAAATGTATGATGTGAAGGGCACAAACTTTGATTAACTTAGGCTGGCTGTTTCTTTCAGTACCTGTCGGAATCCAACTGGTTTTCCCTTACCAGCGAGCTTCGAGTTAGATCTTTACATACTGAGAAGTGTGCGGTTAAAATGATCCACAGTTTGGCCAATACTATCTCATAAACTAGTCAATCATCAAGGCTTTTCCGTGTGGGCTTCCGCTCAAAGTTTTTAAAATGTGTTTGCTACGGAGAGGTTTTCACACCATTATAAGGAATGTTTGGTTCTCCTCCACAACCGATGTGAGATCTCACGCTGGAGAAGCTTGAAAGGAAAAGCCCAAAGAGGACAGTATCTGCTAAGGCTTGGACCGTTACAATTTAAACATAGCTTCATAAAGAAAAGACATATACCCTCAACGAAGAGGTCACTGTTTTGAATCCCTCACCCCATCACTCCATAGACTATTGAACTAAAAAAACTATATCTATTCTTTAACGAATCTTGCTGGCCTAAGTTCGTGCGACCAACCTTTCGGCTTTTTCAGATGTACTGGTCATGCATTCTCAAACTGAACATGATGAGAAAGCAGAAAGAAAGTCTAACAGTGATTGCAATGGAAGGTGGAAAACTCTGCTCAGTTAATTCGACTTCAAAACTTATCAAGGAAGATTCTTTCCAAATATCATTTTCAATCAGTTTTCACTTTTTTGTTCCATTTTTACCAAGAAATCTATGGGTTCTAATAATCTCATGTAAAGGACAGAGACAGCAAAAGCTCACTCCTAAATGCATGAATGATAATCATCTAGCTTGGATCAAATAACAAGAAGAAAGTGGAAACAGAAGATCCATTTACAAATTTCCACATCATTTTCTTTTTGTGGGTTTCTACTTTTGAGTAATACAGCCACTCATGATCATAAAAGAAGCAAAAAGTGAGGTCAAATAAGACTTACAATATCAGAAGCCTCACAATTTCCATCTTGTTTTCCTCCGCACAAAAAGCAATGGCAGCTGGAAGGAACAAATTCTAACACAGATTCAAGCCAAAAGCCAGAAATTCTTGTGACTTTTTGTAGTGATCAAATACCCTCCTAGTTTCTTGCTCTTCCTCCTCACCGCAATGGTCGGGCATGAAGAGTTTTGGATGCAGTACTCCACAATCCCGCCATGACTCCTTCTCTTGTTTGTACTGAACTTCTTTACCAGTGACCAGAATGGTGACTGCTTTCTTTGCCCAAGAACCAGCAAAGACACTCGCTGTTTCTTTGCTTCTTCCACAATGACACGACCCATCTCCTTCCCTTGTAGGAATTCCATCTCCACTTTAACCTGAAATTAATCAATAACGCATCCCACATCACTTTTGTTCTAAATTATCCCAGTTGGGTTCCTTTTTAGTGCCAGGTTTCTATAATTAACTTCGTCTGCTTAATCAACATTCACCTGATATCTAAGCCAAGAATTTCAAATTTGCGCCATTCACAGATAGAACAGAACATTGGAATGATTGATCTAACGGAGAACATCATCCCAATTAGCCATATGGTATAGATTTTAAAAGCAAAACTAACAGAGCATATTCTTACACTAAACTTTGATTATGTATTGTTGTTCAGTGTTATCTGTCAAGAACTCTTCCTTTCATCCATGTATTCTCCTATGGAAAAGAAGATGGAAGGTATGAAGAAACTTACCCCTGGCCTTCTCATTTGGCACATATTCTTCATACACAGAAGAAGTTGATAAACCTTCATGTCAAGCATTTCATCAAACACAACGCCTGCAAGACATCAACACCTTCAGAAAATGAGCTCCCAGCAAAAACAGCTAATCGACACAAATAAAAGCTTGTATTATTTTAACCTTGTTTTGAAGACTTGGCAACATGAAGAAGAATAATAGAATCTTGATTTTGAACAGCATGAGACAAAGCCCATTCAAGAGCCCCTTTGCCCCCAAAACTAGAATCAACCACAACCATGATTCGATTACCAATCTCAGCCACAGACTTCGCGCTGTCCGTGCAATACTCATCCGCCCCATGCCCTAATAGCTCCTCCTTCTGACAAGTCTTAATCAAATCGCCGGTGGGTCTGGTTCGAATCTGCTGGAAACAGACCTTGAAACAAGCCGACGATTGAGAAACTCTCAACCTCTGCAATCGGGTGTGTTTCTTAGCCATTTTCCCGTGATGGGTTGAAGAAAATCAGGTACTTATAACTATAAGTCGTAAGAGGAATGACATCAAAGTCTAGATACGCCATGATTGCCATTTGGAATTGAAAAATGTTGGGTTCGTTCATCTGGCAGTCCAAATTCATCAACGGCGTTGTTCTTGCTCGATTTTTCTTCGTTTTCTTCAGGATGGTTGGGCACCGCTTTGAACGTGCTTGACATGAAATTGAATTAATATATTGGTTCTCTATCCATTTCCATTTCCTATTGCCATGCAATGCTTCCACAATTTTTTAAATCAAATTCTTTGGCGTAATACATCAAACAAATCAAATTTTCATTTTTTATTATTATTATTATTTTCAATTCTAAATTAAACGCATTAAAAATACTCAATTATGTGAAAATACCATTTTAACCTCACCACTCTAGATTACATTCTATTTTAAATTTTATAATTCTAATAAATCTTAAATCAGTTATATCACCCCCGTTTGAAATTAATTTGTATCAAACTTTATTAAATAAAAATGATAATTTTTACAAATAACATAATAAAGTAGTATTTAAACCATAAATATGATTCCAGGACAGATAGATTTGTTAACATATTGGGATAGGTAGAGTCAATTGGGGACACTCGTATGACTCGAGAACCCAATAAATTCGGACCACTCACTCCATTAGTTTAGGTTGGATTGAATTAACTCGACCAACCCAAAATTATAAACGAACCTAACCATCTTAACTACAATATCGTTGTTAATATAGACTTCAAAATATTATTTATTAATAAAAACTATAAATATGCAAAGGTCAAATACGTCATCTACCTGATATATTTTTTTTTTCCACATAAATATTAGAATTATTTTAAGTACGGATTTATTAAATATTTCCGCACGTCTGCAAAGCCCAGATTATTCGTAGTTGATAATAAACAATATTTCCCAATTTGAACACGTATGAATAAATTAGTTTAATAATAATAATAATAATTATTATTATTATAATAAAGAGCAGTTTATACAACTTATTATCAATTTTAAATACTATAATTAATATGTATTTTATGAAATTATAGGAACAAACTTTTTATTAATAGAAAAAGAAAAAGAAATTAAGTGGGAAAATACCCAATAAATTTGATGGTGGAGATCCATATGGTAGGGAGATTTGCAATATGAAGTGGAATGTCAACCTCATTATTAATATTCTAGAACTTCAAATTTAATTGCAATCCAATTTATTTTAAATATATCAAAAGATCCTTGAAAATAAAATATCCCAAAGTTTTTTTTTTTTTTTTTTTTTTTAAATGTATTCATAACGTTTATCCAAAGTTTGGTGTCCTTATTTTATTGCTAACATTTCAAATGTGTGTATTTTAATAAATAATATTAAAATATAATCACATGAAAATTAAAAATAATTGCTGGTAATTATTTTATAAAAAATCACTCTCAAATGGGATAAAATAATATATTATATATGGTAAATTAAAGTTTAAATTAGAAGGAAAAAAAACCATTTACGATATATATATAAAAATAAATAAATAAGTCATATTATAGGGTGGGCTCATTAATGGGCTTACCCAATTTTTTCGGCCCAACCAAACATTTTGAGGTTCAAATTTCTCTATTTAAAAAAATATTATGATTTTAGAAATAAAAATAATTTGAAAAAGTATAAAATAATTTTTTTTAAAAGTATAAATGTTTTAAATCCATTAATACAATAATAATGGGAGGGCATTGATAGTGATTATATGGTCAATGATATTTTTGGGAAATTAAATAAATTAAAATCTTGTTTAAAAAAAATTATTATAATGTGGGTCCTTTTTAATTTGTACTTGATATTGATGAAAGTATTTATTTCTTTATTTATTGTTGGATAATAATTAAATTGTGAAAGAGCTTTGATAAAATAAAATAAAATAAAGAAAAATCTTTATGTTTATTTATTTCTTTTAAATAAAATTGGTTTTGTTCAACTAAAAAGTCTAGGTAAAGATAAATTATTTTATAGATTTTTTATTTTATTTGTAACATTAAATAAATAAAAAAGGAAATTAAAAAGGGTATTCATGAGGAGGACGAGAGGCAGCTGTTTGTGGGGGAGCAACTACCACCTTGTTGGCTTCATTAAATAAACTTTGGTCCATAGACATGGGAACTTTCAAAACTCCATAATGTTTTGTTTTTTTTTTCCTTAAATTCTACGGTTAAAATCAATTTTTTTTTTAAAGATAATTAATAGTGATATGGAATATAAAATTAATTAAATTAAAAGAAATGGATAAACCTATGTTCATATTGTTCCTAAAAGGCGAAATCTTAATTTTTAAATGTATAGAAACTCTTTTTTTTTTTTTTTTTTAATTATAAGAAATCAAGTTAATAATTTAAGTTATAAAATATTTATATTAATCTATTTAATTTAATATCATATATATCCATACGGTAAAAATAAGGTAAATGAACATTTAATAATATTTACTGTGAGTTATTATTACCTGGCCCACTTGTTCTATATCTACCAACCCTAAGGGAGGGGTCCTATCTTTTTAACTTCTTGTGGGGGGTAAACCCTCCCGAGTGTGCAGTAAATTTAAGACGTTCGGCTGCTTAAATTCAAACCATCTAAATCAATGCTTTATTGAAGTGTTCGACTTAAAACAACAATTACTTAATAAATAAATAAATTATAAGTTATTTGTGTATTCAATTTAAAACATTTAAAATTTTAATTTTGTATTAATTAAACTCCTATAAATTTAAAATATTGAATTTTAATACTGTATACACGTTTTATCTATTAAAAAAAAAAAAAAAATCAGAACAGTTGGAACAGTGAGATTCGAAGGCACTTTCTTTCAATTCATTCTCCATTGCAATTCGATTTATATACTTATTTGATTCATTTAGTTCATTATTATCATCTTGATTTATGTATGAATATAAATGTAGTTTTAATCCAAGTATGAATATTGATGTTGCTATTATGTCTAGTATCGTTATGAGACGTGGAGTGAGTGCCATCTTGTATTTGCTCGGAATCGAGATTTTATAAACACTTTCGTTATAGTGATCGACTACTACCTATGATGTAGAAGATTGTGTCTTTTTAAACCACCCAAATCGTTGTGTTTCTTTATTAGTGACCCTTTAAATTTTTAGAAAATAGGTGAAAATAGTTTTAAATTAGAAATTATAGATGAAAGATTTGTTTAAAATTAATATTAAAATTATATATATTATATGTATATAAAGGAAAACCAAAGAGAATATACCAAATGTAATTTATTAATGATTAAATGTTTGAGAGAGAAAAGAGATGGGAGCGTTGGATGAATACTAAGTATATAAAGTTGAAAATATTAAATATATAAAGTTAAAAATTGGAGGTAAAATTATTAAAATACGACAGTGGATGTGGGGCCTGTCTTTTAGATCCCGACATACAAAATAAATAAATAAATAAATAAGTTTCTTAATTGAAATTTCATGCTTAAATACTTGTCCCTCTCACCTTATTTATTTCCACTATGAATGGTCCTTCTCCTTCTGCCCCCTTTTTTGTTGAATTTTCAAACAATAAAAGTACGAACTTAAAAAAAAATATAAAAAAAATCATTTTTGGCTCGTTTTTTAGATGTTCCCCGTTTTCAAAATAGATTATTTTTCCATTTTTTAAAAAGAAAAAGAAAAAATCCCGAGTTGAAATGAAGGGCTTAAATGTTACCGACAAAATATTTAATCATATTGACCTACACTAGCCAACTTTTTGCTCTAATACCACTTGTTCGGGGTCTTGTTCCAAGTTCTTCGAATCCACAAACGGTGATATTTTACTAATTTAACGATTGCATATTGTGCATAGACATGTATGCACTCGAATATTTAAAACTTTTGCATAGCTAAGGAGATCAATATCTGTGTGTCTACGATCAAAACTATCAAACCACTCATTTTGGTACTCATTCAAGGATCCAAATCAACTAATTAGAGGGATTTACATGGGGGCATTGCCGGGAATGAACCTTAATCGTCTTGCATTTATAAGAAAAAACTCAAGGAATTAGGAGAATGGTTGGATTTCAAGAAACTATTTAAGAGAATTGCTACAAGAAAATGAACAGTCTTGCACTGTTGAAGCTGTAGAAAATATATAAAAATAATTCAAAGGGAAAAAAGAATAAAATGGTGAAGATAAGATTAGGTAGGGAAATTGGGAAGGTTTAACTGTTTAATAACCAAATGATTGAGGAAAGAAAGAAACAGGTTTTTAATTTGTCTTAAAAGCTTTGGGTAATAATCGTTGACCGAAAGCAAGGTTGCCTCCTTGACGAAGACAAGGCCGTGAAGGAGCCAAATTGAGTGGGGGAAATACCAAAACAATTTCTATGTAACTAATCAAAGCAAAGCAGCTAACTCGTTTGGGAAAACGACTGCTCTGCAAACCTCAAAACCGTTACCTTCTAATTCCTTTTCTACGCTCTGTTTTCAATTCTTGTGTCCCCAGAAATGGCAGCCACAAGCTCATAAGCTCTTCCATGGAGTTTGTGTAGCACACCACAAATATCTTTGGCATTAAGGAAACCCCATTTCAGCCCTTCTTCATAATACCACTTATGAACAGTGCGCACTGATAAAGTCACCTCTTCTTTCTCTCTCTTTCTCTCTCTCTCTCTCTCTCTCTCTCCATTGCAGTAACTTTTATGGTCTTCCTTCTTATAGCACCCTGATGGCTTTTCGAGCTCTTCTTTCTCTGGGACTTTCTTTGCATTCAGCTTATTGCTTCCTTTTTTGTTCTTGATTTCTTCCTTTTCCTTTTAATGATTCCCGTAGGGTTCATAGTTTTCGGGTTCATTTTGTTGCTTTCCAGCCCTGTGGTTCTCTGAGATCTGATTCTTTTTGACAGATTCTTCTTCTTTTTCTCTTTTAGCTAAACCCATTTGGGGCAGGCTTGGAAACCTCATATGGGTATCCTTTTCGTTGTGTTCTGGTGGGGTTTTGGAGGTTTTGAACAGTGATTATGAAGGATCTTTCATGTTTAGCTACTGAACTGCAACTTTTCTTTGAATTTTGGGGTAATTTCAAGGCTATTTTCTTTTCCTTTTGGGGCGAGCTTCTACTGATTCATATAGTTTTCTGTAATGGAGTCTTGGAGTTATGTTTCTGAAGGAAAGGGATGTATGTCTGATGAAATGAACTCACCTACTAGTTCGCTTGCAAGAAATAAGGATTCTGCGTTGGGCTGGGACTTCAAGTATCCCTGCAATTTCAGTAGCACTATGTTAGCAACAGGTCAACAGGTTAACAATCAAGGTTTTGGGGAACTTGTTTTCCCAGAAATGATTGGGAAACAATTACCTGACATTTGTGATATTTTGAGTAGCAAGGTTGTTGGTGGAAGGTTTCTGAATCCTGCTGTGAATTCCTCCAATGCATTTCTGGGGGAGGATGAATCCACTTCAAAGCTCTCTGGCTCTATTGTTGACTCTAGCGGCCGAGATTCGTCGTTTATCGATTTGAATTTGGGGAGATTTGCTGACCAGAGGGATGCTCGTGGCTACAAAATTTTCAAGGGAGCCCCTATTGTATCATCGTCCGAGTCGTCGATGCCATCGAAAAGGGTACGATCTTCCGGGTTGAATTCCCAAACTTATTTCTGTCAAGTTTATGGCTGTAATAAGGATCTCAGCTCCTCTAAGGATTACCATAAGAGACATAAAGTTTGTGAAGCTCACTCAAAGACTGCAAAAGTTATTGTGAATGGCATGGAACAAAGGTTTTGTCAGCAATGTAGCAGGTTAGTTCATTTTCATATGTCATAATCCTATGTGCTTACTTACCGAATAACATCATCATGAACTTTACATTGAACAAAAAGTAAATTGGGAAGAAGGGGCACTTACCCAAGTTGTGGCTTTTACCACTTATGCTGCTCCAAGGCCCCCACACACAGATCATTAGTATTGTTGCTGCTATAATATGTATTAGCTCTTGACTTCCAGGTTTCATTTGCTAGCTGAGTTTGATGATGGTAAGCGCAGCTGTCGTAAACGCCTTGCAGGTCATAATGAACGTCGAAGAAGGCCTCAGGTGGCTCTAAACTCCGGCAGGGCAGGAAGGTTTCTTCAGTCATTTAATGGTATTAAAACTGCATCAATCTCTCTATTCTTAAACTTGCTGTGTAATCTCTGGCTTTCTGCTAATCACTGAATAAAATGCAGGTAGCAGGCTTCAAGGAACACCAGCAACGTCCTTTATCTGCCAAGAGATATTACCAGGTGGTATTATGCATCCAGAGAAATATGGAACCAGTGATTGGTGTAGGACTGTGAAGATTGAAGACAAGAATGAATATATGCCTCTGTCTGCTGTTCATGTTCCTAGTGGTCACCTGCATTCAAAATCCCTCTTCTCTCCTTATGATATTGATACTCAAATTCCCCCTTTTCATGACAATGGACTGAATGCAGCTGCCACAAACATGTTCAAGGAGAACACTAATCAATATCCTATTAGTGTAGGAGGTGTCTTTAATAACCCCTCATTAGGCAGTGAATACTTCAGTGTTTTTAGTGCAGCAACAACCGACAGAATATCAGGATTATCAGACTCCGGTTGTGCTCTCTCTCTTCTGTCATCTCAAACACAAAACTCCTCAACTCATTCATCAGGGATTCCCATTGCTCGTCCGTTGGTCTTGCTCGAGGGCCAGAATCATTACAGCATGAGTCAACTTTCTGAGAAGCTCATGGGAGTAAGCTCTCAGGTTTCTGTGAGTGGAGTGTCTAATAAATTCAATTCATCAGGGTTGAATACTCTTGGTCCCATATCAACACCTGAAACAAGTGATGCGGTAAACTTTGAAAGTACAAATCGTATTTTCCATGTGTCAAATTTGGCTGATACTACTGAAGGCAGCCCCACCATTGACTTGCTGCAGCTTTCATCACAACTTCATCGCGTGGAGCACGAGAGGCAAGTTATGCAGGTGAAGCAAGAAAGTAATGCTTTCTGCTGCCTCCGGATCACTTAAATTTTATGCAAAACAGGTACCTAAAAATGATTCTCTTGCAAAACTGGATTTTTGTATGTTTCCCATGTTTGTAAGATCGACTTGAAGGAGTTCCTCAGAAAATTTCTGAAAATGAATTTTTTTATGTTTTCCATTAATTTCTAAACAAAGTTACCTTCGTTTCTCCGATTGCAAGCTAGATTGTTTCACCATGTCAATTCCATTAACATAACATGAAGATCTAGAATGAATATGTGATATCCCACATCGGTTGGGGAGGAGAATGAAGCATTTTTTATAAGGGTGTAGAAACCTCTCCCTAGAAGATACATTTTAAAAACCTTGAAGGGAAGCCCTCCCTTCAAAGGGAAAGTCCAAAGAGGACAATATCTGCTAGCGGTGGGTTTGGACTGTTACAAATGGTATTAGAGCTAGACACTGGTCCCAAACGGGGGTGGACGTTGAGCAGTGTACCAGCGAGGATTGGGCTCTGAAGGGGGGTGGATTGTGAGATCTCACATTGATCAAAGAGGGGAACGAGTGCCAGCGAGGACGTTGGGCCCTAAAGAGGGATGGATTGTGAGATCCCACATCGATTGAAGAGGAGAACGAAGCATTCTTTATAAGGGTGTGAAACCTCTCCGTAACATATGCGTTTTAAAACCATGAGGGGATGTTCGGAAGGGAAAGCCCAAAGAGAATAATATATGCTATCGGTCTGCTTAGATTGTTACGGAACGTATGACTAGTTAGCATTAATTTATTTGATATGGCCCTTACCCATTTACATATTTGTTAAATTTGGAATCTTTCTTGTTGTCAATGATTTACTACATTCCTGAAATATGCACTTGATCTGTGATGGCCATTGGAAAGCACGTGGTTTTAGCTTTTTAAATTTGTTTCTTAAAAGGCAATAGCAAGTTAGCCGTCCAGATAGACTTTGGACAATCTTTGGTGCTTCTTAACCCACCAATGTAACTGAATATGCTAAAGAGACTCCTTAGTGTCTTTTATGAAGATGTCTCTTAGGGTTAATGATGCTATTACCTTCACTGAGTCTTTTATGAAGGATGGTTTAACTTTTTGTTTGTTGTTCCTACCATCTGCTGGTTGGCATTGAACAAAAGCATTCTACAATCTGTTTATGAACCTACAAAAACAGGCTATGTCATGGCATTTTCTCAGATCCTTGAGTTTTGACAACAGATTCGTATTGGAACAGGTGGCGTGGCAGGACGAAGTTTGTGCTGACTATGAACAATGCAGTGGATTTTGATGCATTGGTGTTGGAAGAGCTGTTGTAGGGGTAGGGTGAGGAGAAGAACTCCAGAATAAAGTAGGCACGATTTATTCCATTTTCATATGAACTAAACTTTGTTCCACAAACGTTGATATGTTGGTACTATTCTTGGACCATTCTTGAAGTATTCTATTATTAAGCTTTGAGATGTCTTCTGATGAATCTTTGCGAAAGATAATACTTCTATTTCTATTTTCAGCTAAGCCATTATTGAGCTTTCCTTTTCAGCACCCAAATCTCTCTATTTGGTCTAGATAAGTTAAGAGACATATGAACTTGATATATTATTGTAGATCATATGGATTTCTTATTACCAAATGATTCTACAAGTTTGGTAAGGTGCCTGTTTATAGTTGCAAGGTGACAAATGCATCAGTATACCAAATGAATTCTTACAAATTTTCTGATGCGACTACGTGAGCATAACTTAATTGATTATCTTGTGTGAATCAATCAAGAACAGAGACCCAAAAAGCTCAAAAGGAAGAATAGAGTAAACTTACAAAGCAATAAGCAATCATCATCGATTGTGAAGGTGTATTTCTTCGAAACCATGTAGTCAAAGCAGCTACAAGCAGAGTCCTTAAAGGAAATGCAAGAGGCCAAAGGACCCAAAATCCGATTGATATTGCTACGATTGTAGAGCTCTTAGTCAAATCCATCGGGAACTCTGATAGTCTTGGACGATGATCAAGTGGTACTGAAAAAATGGCCTCCACATTTCGAGGAAGTCGAGGTTTCAGATGGTGGGGATGACGATGTCGAGTTCATCACTGAGAAGCGGGGTGGGAATTGAGTCCGCCATTGTTGACTGTAGAGGAAACAAGAAACAGAACTGAGAGAAAGCGAGCGAGAATTTTGATTTTCGGGCAGAAGAAGCGGGTGAAGAAATGAATATGCCATATGACACGTGGCACGTTTCGTTAGCACGGAGACAACTTACCATTATTTTTTTAGGTCAAATTAAATTTTAAACGAAAAAAAAAAAGTTTGAAAAACTATTTATAATAATTTTATCAAATTTTAAGAAAATTTTTAAATTGATCTATTATATATAAATTTAATAGATTTTTAAATTTTTAAAAATTTAAAGATTAAATTTGTAATTTTGATAATTTATGGACCACATTGACATAAACTTCAAAATTAAGGAATTAAATTAACTTTTTAGTTTCAATATTATAATATTTATAAAGTAATGAAAATAGAGAATTGACAACTTAAGAATAAGATACCAATTTATTTTAGTTCATAAATTTTAAAGTAAAGGATTAACATTAATAATTAGCAAATTAAAAAAAATTAACTTACCTCCAATAATAGGCAGTTCCAAAAGGATCTAAATATAAAAATAGAAACGAACAAATTATTTAAAGCTAACAAATATTTTTAAATTTGGCTTTTAAAAAAATTAAAATAAAATCCCTAACCGAAAGAAATTGGGCTCGGGATGGCTTAGAGCTGGGCCCTCTAGTGGAACAACATACTATATTCCTCAGTGCAAAGCAACAAGCCCAGCCCAGTTGGAAATTAAAAAAGGTTATAGTTGTTGCCACCTCTTACTCTCATTAGGTATAATTTGGTTTTCACAATAATATGGTACTAAATTGCTGTTTAATGTTGTTTTAAAAAAGGGAAAAAAAAAAAAAGGTTGTTAGATTATTGTCAAGATCATGATAGCTCACCTAATTGTAAAAAAATTAAAACAATAATGAGTGAATAATAATTGAAGTTAAGCTCGGTTGTAACCTCTAACCTCTTGATCGAGGATACATGTCAACTACTGTTGAGCTATACTCATTTTGGTGTACGATGTGAGTGTCCCACCTCGATTGGAGAAGGAAACGAAACATTCTTTATAAGGGTGTGAAAACTTCTCCCTAATAGACGTGTTTTTAAACTGTGAGGATAACAATGATAAGTAATAGGCTAAAGTGGAAAATATCTGCTAGCGGTGACTTGGGTTGTTATGAATAGTATCAGAGCTAAACACTGAACCGTGTGCCAACAAGCCTGTTGAGCCCTCAAGGGAATTGGATTGTGAGATCTCACATCGGTTTGAGAGGAGAACAAAACATTCTTTATAAGCGTGTGAAAACCTCTCCTTCGCAGACACGTTTTAAAACCATAAAACTGACGGCAATACGTAACGGACTAAAATGGACGATATCTGCTAATGGTAGGCTTGGCCAGTTAGTTATAATTAGTTTTGGCATAAGCATTGAGATCAACTCTCTATATTTAAACCAAAACTTACTGATTCAGTGCAGTTCAACTGGAGGAAAACTTGATTTTGAAGCAGTTAAACTCAGGTCCTGGGTTCTGCACAATTGCCTGCCTCTGGTGTGAGGACACTGACAGATGAAAAGTCATCTCCGGATCTCTGAAAAGTCTCCCACCACCTTTTGCATCATTCCTCTCGAAAGCTTTGCTTCAAGATGCAGAAATACTGAAAGAGATAGATGAAGAATTTCAGAGGTTGTGTGATTGTGTACAGAGAGGTAGCTGAAAAATATCACATGAATTATCTAACAACCAGTAGGTGAGAGGTGAGACACCTTCTTGCATTCTCTTGAACTATATTGGTATCCTTCATTTCTCATTATCTCCACTTCCATGGTACCAGCAAAGAACAGCTGCATCCTATGAGTTCAGCTGGTGGAAGCTTTTGATCCTGCAAAACTTCAAGCCATGGAAGTTAATACCTACAGTGATCTATCACACAAAATTCTTTTTCAAACGGAATGCTACTCGGCTCGACAGAAAAGAGTTGTACTCTTAGCACTTCTGATCTTTGCAACTTTCTATTCAACTGGTACGTGCTACAAGAAGAAAGATCTTCCATTTTATTGGTCTGGTTATTGGTGTGTTGTAGCTGATGATTTTGTTTTTGGTTCTGTTTATCTTCTTCAGAGGCTTATGATCCATTGGATCCGAATGGAAACATAACAATCAAATGGGATGTAGTTTCTTGGACGCCAGATGGATATGTTGTAAGAATCAGCAGCTTTTTCATCCCTCCCCTGTAACCACAATTTGATTAGTACCTTTAAGTAGCTTTCCAGGATTATGAACAATGAATGACGATTAAAGTTATTCATGAATGAAGATTGGATCACTGGCGTAAAGCTATTTCTAAATTCCCGATCGTTTGTTTTTGAACTGTAACAGGCTGTAGTGACAATGAACAATTTTCAGATGTACCGCCATATCAATGCACCAGGATGGACCCTGGGCTGGTCATGGGCCAAGAAAGAAGTAATATGGTCTATGGTGGGAGCTCAGACAACAGAGCAAGGAGATTGTTCCAAGTTCAAAGGAAACGTACCTCATTGCTGCAAGAAAACCCCAGTAGTTGTTGATTTGCTCCCTGGTGTTCCTTACAACCAGCAGTTCTCCAATTGCTGCAAGGGTGGAGTGTTGGCTTCTTGGGGACAGGACCCAGTAGGTTCAGTCTCTGCCTTTCAGGTGAGTGTTGGACTAGCTGGCACTTCGAACAAAACGGTAAAGTTGCCGAAGAACTTCACTCTGCTTGGTCCAGGACCAGGCTACACATGTGGACCTGCAAAAGTTGTGCCTTCTACAGTCTTCCTTACTCCTGATCGCCGGCGGAAAACCCAAGCATTGAGTAAGCTTGTTTCTAATTACATGTTGTGCTCCTTTCAGATAAAGCTCTTGAAGTTGTTCTAGATAAAGCTCTTGAAGTTGATTTATGCTGCTTCTGATGCAGTGACATGGAATGTAACCTGCACTTACTCACAGTTTCTGGCCTCTAAGAACCCAACTTGCTGCGTATCACTCTCGACTTTCTACAATGATACGATCACTTCTTGCCCAACCTGTGCATGTGGCTGCCAGAACAAACACAATTGTATAAAGTAAGAGACTTCTTTCACTGCCCCAGATGGTAACAAATGTGTTTCAGGATTCTCTCCACACACATATTTACAAGTTAGAACATCAGATTATTAGAATAGAAATCTTTCTTGCTGTATGTGAGATCCTACATCGGTTGGGGAGGAGAACGAAACACCCTTTATAAGGGTGTGAAAACCTCTCCCTAGCAGATGCATTTTAAAACCTTGAGGGGAAGCCCGAAAGGAAAAGTCCAAATAGGACAATATCTACTAGCGGTGGATTTTGACTGTTACAAATATGTTCCGAATGAATAGTAACCTCATGTCAGATGTCTAATTTCCTGGCTTCAACTCCAGCTTAGTTGCTGGCGACTATAACATCATCTTTTTTTTTCCCTTTAATCCCACTATGCAGGAGTAACTCAAAGCTACTGCACAAGGACGGAATAAATACTCCTAAAAAGGATAATACGCCTTTACTACAGTGCACCCATCACATGTGTCCTGTTCGAGTACACTGGCACGTAAAAATTAATTACAAGGATTACTGGCGTGTGAAGGTTGCTGTAACCAACTTCAACTATAGGATGAACTATACGCTATGGACACTGGCAGTGCAGCATCCAAATCTGAATAATGTAACTCAAGTCTTCAGTTTTGACTACAAGCCCCTAGTTCCCTATGAATCCATTAGTGAGTACTAAAATTCTTGTGGTTTCAATGCAAATGTTTGGCTATTTCAGTCTTAATTGACATAAATGCACTACTAAATTCAATGTGCAGATGATACTGGCATGTTCTATGGCATGAAATTCTACAATGATCTATTAATGGAAGCAGGGCCATTTGGAAATGTACAATCTGAAGTACTAATGAAGAAGGACAAGGATACATTTACCTTCAAGCAGGGTTGGGCCTTTCCTAGAAAAGTATACTTCAACGGCGACGAATGTCAGATGCCACCACCAGAATCATACCCATTTCTACCCAACTCTGCTCCTGAAGGCTCCAGTGCAGTTACCGAGTTGACCACCTCCTTGCTTTTGATAATCTGGCTTTTGTGGTGATCAGTGATCATTCGTTTCATTCTTGATGAACTTCAAAGAGCTTTGCGCGTTCACAATTCAAAGGAGAATCTGCAAGACTACAACAAACACAGGTATGCAAACAAATTTATTGGTCATAGAATACATACTGAGCAGATAAATCAATGTTTGTTGTTCTTGAGTAAGAATATCCTCCCTGACCCATGTTCTTCAGAAGAAATTCAGTATAAACATGGTTCTGTTGTCCAAATCTTATTTTTGATTCTATAGTACACAGTCTGATTATATAAATGAAATAACTCCATCATGTGTAAACTTGTAATAACCAAGAAATTATGCAAAAAAAAAACAGGCACTCTATGAAAATTTTGAACTGTCTCATGAGTTATTACACTGAGAGAGATAAATATCTTTTAATCATTATACAAATAAAATGATTGAACGTATAATATAACTATTTGTACAATACAATTCGCTCCAAATCTAAACAAGAAATGAAGTTGAGTCAAAGAACCCATCTACAAACAGAAACTAGCTCGTATTGCCTTTGATTTAAGCACCAGTAAATTCAACACCATTGACCAGATTGCCACAAGCTCATAGGAAATCATGTTAGACCAACCAATAGCGTTTGTTGTTCTCCGTGGGCATAACTTACAGAGCAAAATTCAACAGTAATGCCAGAGATATTAAGGCTGTCGCAAGTAAAGACATAGCTGGTCTGGAACTGGCATTTGGCAAATAGGGATAGGCCTCTGGAGGTGGCATCACACAGTTATCACCATTGAAATAAACTCTTCTTGGGAAAGCCCAACCCTTATCGAAAGTGAAAGTGTTTTGGTCTTTCCGGAATAGGAGCTCAGACTGCACATTACCGAGAGGGCCAGCTTGATTGAGCAGATCATTGTAGAACTTAACTCCCCATAACATAGCAGTATCATCTGCAAAACAGTACCAAATTTACCAACCATATAGTTGAGAAAATAAATTGCATAAAGCCGGTTCCTAGCAATCAAATGAGATGATCTGTCTATGTTATATGCGGATAGATGTTTCCAGAGAGAACTTACTTAGGTCACCGTAGGGGCTCAACGACTTGTAGTTAAAGCTGAATAATTGAGTTATGTTATCAAAATTGGGATGCTGCGCCACAAGATTCCAGAGTGTGTAGTTCATTCTGTAATTGAAATTGGTGATTGTGATCTTCACCCTCCAGTAGTCCTTGTAATTCAGCTTCACATGCCAATGGACTCGAATGGGACACATGTGGCTAGTACACTGAACCAGGGGTTCATAGTTGCCCGATTTATCAGGAGTTGATACCACTGAAGCTAAATGTGGAGAATCTGGACTGCAAAAGATAATTTAAACAGAAATAGATTATTGAGTTGAGTATAATAGATTCAATCTTTCACCAACCACAAATACAATGTTGAAAGAAAAATAAATAACACAATGCCTGATGTACAACAAAAAGAAAACTTACTTCACACAGCTCCCAGAACCTGCCGTATTGTTTTGACATCCACAAGTGCAGGTTGGGCAGTTGACGATGGTATCATTGTAGAAGGAAGAGAGGGAAACACAACAAGTGGGTGTCTTCTGAGCAAGGAATTGAGAATAGGTGCATGTAACATTCCAAGTCACTGACATAGGACAAACAAGGACAGATTCAATCAAATGTCGTTAACTGATGTTTATCTCTTGTATTCATGCTTACATGTAAATTATATAGTTACAACTTGCAATTAGTCAGATACCATGTCAAATTTTAAAATGATGAATACACACATGCATTTTGACGAAATTAGAATTCTACATTGAGCCTAAAAATTTAATGTGCAAATTTTCGGCAAGTTTACTTACTCAAAGCTTGAGTTACTCTTCTTTTATCTCCAGATATAAATTTTGTTGACTTCACAATCTTTGCTGGACCACAAGTATATCCAGGTCCCGGTGCTTTAAGAGTGAAGTTTTTGGGGAGTTTGACAGTTTTGTTACTTGTTCCTGCAGCACCAACACTGACTTGGAATGAACTTGCTGCATTGGCTGGGTCTTGGGCCCAGGAGTTTATCACTCCACCCTTACAACAATTTGCAATCTGCTGATTGTAAGGAGTTCCTGGCAATAGATCCACAACGGTTGGATCTTTCTTGCAGCAATGTGGAGTATTTCCTTTGAACCTTGAACAGTCTCCCTGTTCCGTTGTTTGGGCTCCCATCATGCTCCAAATCACTTCTTTCTTTGCCCAAGTCCAGCCCACTGTCCAACCTGGAGCTTGAATATGGCGGTATTGCTGGAAGTTGTACATTGTAACAACAGCCTGCCACCAAATAGATAACCGTTTAGATCAGGGAATCAATAGGAAAGAAGGCAAGTGAGCTACCAAACACTAAAGACAAATTATAATTGGAAATAAAATTATCAAATACATATTCTATTAGGGCCTTTCAAATATAAGGAGTTTCTATCTTATAGCATACTCCCATAAACGCTAAAGCTAGTGCTACACAAACAAATGATGGAGGTACTCATAAAATCTTCTTGATACATTTTGAACAAATAAAAGATTCATAGTCTAGTATTTCCCAGTTTTTAACTATTACATCCGTAAAAAGCTTTGTCTCAGAAAAACCAAAGAAGTGCAAAACTTATATGAAACTTACAACATAGCCATCCGGAGTCCAGCTCATTACATCCCATTTGATTGTGATGTTCCCGTTGGGATCAAGTGCATCATAGGCTTCTGCAAAGAGATCCAATGAAAACGATGAAAATCGAAGTTCCTCAGATAACTTTCGAAGTCACAGTTGCCTCTCATTCTTCTAATTTCAATTATAATCAGCAGTAATGATAATAATAACTATCGATACGATGCGCCAAAGATTCCATACTAAAGAACTCGTTGACTTCTTAGGATAATAAGAAGCATCGCCAATTCTTCCTAGATTCCACCATTTTCTCACATCCGTTCATTAGTTCTCAATGTAACAAAACGTAACATTCACCTCCACATTTCAAATCGATCAATCAAGAAAAAAAAAAAACATAAAATCATGTAATTAAGAAGAGTTTAACAGTTGAAGTACACATGATCTCCAAATATTTCCAACTATGAGATAACCAGGATAGATTAATGAAAACGGATAATAAAACCACGTCCATTAGACAAATCTGGAACCACCAATAAGTAAGGAAGTTGAGTTCACTGACCTGTCGAAGTGAAACTGAAGCATGAAAGTAGAAAGAGAAGCAAGAGGCCAAAGCCGGTAAGTTCGGCGACGGATCCAGTGGAAGAGAAGGGCCGAGACCTCATTTTCCCGATGCAGGCTGAGCTGCAGACGATGTTCTGCAAATGGCTCAAGATCTGCACAGGAAAGTAGCCGTGTCCTGTGGAGAGAGAGAAAGAGAGTGGGAAGTATTCCACAAGAGTGTAAGCTTTATAACGATGAATTGTGAGAAATGAAGAAAATGACTTTAATGGCCGACTCAGTTTCTGATAGAAATAGTTCCCGCCGTTGATTGCACAAATTCCAATTCTACCCCTTTGAACATTTTAATTTACCGAAATTTCAATTCCCCTGGATTGTTTTTTTAATTATTATTTAATCTCTCACTTAAAAATATTATGCTTTTCTTTTAATTTCTTTACTATTTTCACCTTTAAAAAAAAATTAAAAGAAATTATAAAAAATTAATTTAAACTCAACAGAGAAAATTAAAAAAAACATATAAATAATAAATAAATAAAATAAGAAGTGATTACATAAAAAGAAAGTGGGTTTCCTTGTTTAGAAGATTGGAATAAATGCTGTGATTCTAAAAGGGGAAAGGAAAAGAAAAAGCTGAAGGCTTCTGATAGGGTGGTAAATAGAGGTTGAGGGAAAGGGCAATTGGGTAATTTTGATGAAGGAAATGAGTCAATAAGTGAGAGGATGAGACAGCTGGGTGGGAGGTGGGGCTTAGTGGAGAAATCACAAATTTATTGTATTTAGTGTCGGTGGAGGTTGGAATTGTGTGCATTTTGTTTGATTTTTGCGTTTGTTGCATTATATTTTTTAATGTCCATTTGATACATTTTAATATGCAATAATTAAGTTTGTATGAATGTTGATCAAATAATAATAATAACTTTTATGAATCGCTATCTAATCAAACTATATTTTAATTTATTAGTTAAATTACGAGTTTAGAGAATTAAAAAAGAAAAATGTATTAGATTATTGAATTTAAAAAAAAAATGATTAAAAAGCTGAAAGAAGTTGGAGGAGTTATTAAATAACAAAAATTAATTATTATTAATTTATTAGAATTTAACCTAATTTATTTCTTATATAATAACATAAGAAGAGACGGTAAAGATTAGAATATAAAAATTAAAATGCATATTTTTGTTGGTAGACCAATTTATATTATTTATATAAAGAAATATTTATGATCATCTTTCTATTTCTCTCCATCTAATGACAAAATTCTCTTTAATTGAATTATAAAATTAAAGATAATTGAGATTTGGCCTGATGTGGGTTTCCTTTCTTTTTCCTTTTTATTTATATATATTTCCGGGTTTATTTAATTACTGGAGACTTTATGATTTGCCGACACTCTTGTGGGCAATGTCTGAGAAATATGCTAGTTAACCAATTTTATTTTATTATTATTGGATTTTTTTTGTGTGTGAAATATATATAGCCTTATACCATACATCCTCATGCCTCGACTGTACATTACATCATAGCAGCACAAAAAGAAATGAAGGTAGAAACCCGATTGGGTGTTCCAGCACACCTAACATCCTGCAAGAAAATCCCTATGACTCGGAAACAAAGTAAGAGATGACTCAGAAACAAAGTAAGAGATTGAGTATCACAAAAGCTATTATAATACGCCTAGCAAACTCTTTCATTTGAACTTTCAAGTCTCAAGTCAAGCTGTTAGCGGTTTAGAAAGAATGCAGGGCGTTGAATCCTAACTAAGAATCTTGAAAGGACTTTTGAAACTTACTCTACTACAGCAGGGCGTTAGGTTTGCAGGGTGCCCCAGTTCGAATGCTTGAAGGATAGGCGAACAATATACAAATTCATTTTCCAAATATGTTTCACGGAATAGTTCTAGAAAAACTAAATCCAAAAGTATTTAGAATGCTTTGTTGTACTTTCCACAACTATGCCTACCATTATAAGGTAATGGGATTGACTCAAATGGCTAAAACAAAATAGATGGCATTGAAGCTTTGCAGTATAATCTATAGGCTAAAACAAACCAATTGGTTGGCCTATAAGTCAAAGCTGGCAACCTTCTGCGTCCAATAGCTTCCTCAAGGAGAAGCATTCTTAATAAAACGAGCTTAAATGCACAGTAAACCGCATCCCATTGAAGCAATTATCATCGAGAAATGAAGGCATTTAAACAAGGTATGATATGCAGGGAATTTGATCTGAATGCCTCACTGCAGACAGTACACATTATGTCAGTCTTTCCATGGTTATATCTGTAAAACAGCAATAGTCTGAGGGGTGGTGGACACAAGGCCAAGCTTGTTCAACCGTTAAGAGGGAAATGAAAACTGTGGAATACGTAAAGGCCAAAGCGAACAATATCAGCTAACAGTAGATTTCGACTGTTATAAATGGTATCAAAGTTAGACACCTGGCGGTGTACCAATGAGGATGCTGACCCCCCAAGATGGGTGGATGGTTAGATCCACCTTGATTGGAGAAGGGAACCAAATCAGTTGGAGAGGGGAACAAAACATTTCTGATAAGGATGTGTAAACCTCTCTTTAGTATGCACATTTTAAAACCGTGAAGATGACAGTGACATAGAACGGGCCAAATCAGATAATATCTACTAGCAATAGCCTTGGGTTGAATACTTGACTAATTCAACCCTTGGCAAGAGAAAATTTATAAATGAAGAACCAACTACGTTTCAAAAAGAACATGTTTATCAGTTTCAGTTTATCAAATATGAACAAGCAGTGCCCTACATTTAACATTCCGTAGATAGCTACTATGGCCAGAATAAGGAAAAATTAAAAACAATGTAGTCTTCTTAAGTTAAAATTTCCTAAACAAACCTGGAACTTCGATCCACCAATGTCCAATATAATGGCATGGCATGGCATGGCATGGCATGGCATGGCATGGCATGGCATGGCAGAGCTGCCATTGCCCCGCATTGTTTCAGCTCAGGCCATAACACCAAACAGGGCTAAGACAAAGAAAAAACCTCTTATTTCTCTGCAGATCATATAATGAAGGGTTGGAGGGGCGGAGGCAAAAGAAAACAGAGGACATTATGAAAAAGAATTTATCGAGTTTCAGAACAAACATTATTATCATAATCAAAATGCTCTACGCATTGTTTTTTTTGGCTTCTTGACAAAACTCAATCGAATTTGCTTCAGTCGTCTCCTCTTCCTTGCCATTTTCTCTGGCAATGTCTCCCTCTTCTTCTCAACCTTCTTTACCTTTGGCTTCTTTGCATACCTTGGCTCAACCTGATAAGCTTTTGGAGTGACTGGAACTCCCCGTTTCTGAGCTTCATTAAAGAGTGAATTTGCTCTGTCCAGACGATTATGGGCACAGAGTTTTCCCATCAATAGATCATATGTCTTAATGCCAGGCTCACACCCATCCTTCTTCATCTTCGCAAAAACAATCAGGGCATGATCAATCCTCTCGATCCCACACAAAATCTTCAGAAACTCATAATAAGCCTTCTTATCAAGTGCATCAGCATATCCCGCAGACCTCATCCTGTCAATCATTTCATCCCCCTCTCCCGTCCTGGCCGCTTGATACAAACTTTTGATCAAAATAAGGAACGTTTCAGCGTTAGGATGACATCCCCACTCCCCCATTCGATGAAACAAATTTAGTGCATCCGTAGTTTTCCTAATCTTGCACAGATTATTAATCAGTACATTGAAAGTTTCCACATTTCTTGGAACCCCCCGACAATCCATTTCCACCAGAATTTCCTCAGCCTCAGATTGAAGCTTAAACGGATCCTTTTTCCTACAAAGCTTGCAAACACAGTCAAGCAGAGCATTGTAGGCCGTTGTCCCTAACTCAAACCCTCCCCTATACATCTCACCTGCCAGCCTTTTCGCTTCATCGAGTTTCTCATTGACGCACCATCCTTTGATGAGAGTATCGCAAATTGCTTCGTCTGGGAAAAATTCGTGCGCCAAGTCTTTGACCATCTTCTCAGCATGGCTCGCGTAGCCGTTTTCACAAAGCTTCTCCACCACCATCCTAATCGACTCTTTATCCCTCTTAAATCCATAATTCTTCTCCATTGTCTCGAAAAATGATAACAACTTTGTGGGTCGTCCAGCACGAGCGAACCGATCAATGGTCGACCGCAGGGTTTTAGCCCCACTGATCCCTGAG
Source organism: Cucurbita maxima (assembly GCF_002738345.1). NCBI lineage: Eukaryota > Viridiplantae > Streptophyta > Magnoliopsida > Cucurbitales > Cucurbitaceae > Cucurbita > Cucurbita maxima. The sequence continues at coordinate 6,154,181 of NW_019272018.1, forward strand.
CCCTTCGCAAGAACTTCGTGAATCGAATTGAAATCCTTCCTACGACCAAAATAATCGACGAAATACGATATAGTCTCATCCGTGTGATGAAAATCAGGATTCGATATTAACCACTCGTTAAACCCTAACACAGTTCGGCCAGCTTCCGAGGAGAAATTGAGCGTATTGAGAATTAACTCCGGATTTGGTTTAACATGCGAAAAGCAAAGCTGAAGGCGCTTCGTAATGGGAAGAGGATCCAAATCGGGGTCTTTAAGAAGCTCGGCCGCAAGCGACTGCGATGATTGATCCACATCATTCTCACCGGACTCGGAAAAGAACGAATGAGAAAGTGAGAGTTGGGATAGATAAGAACACCCCAATGCCGGTCCTCGACGACGGAAATGGTGGAAAACAGAGGTCAAATCTCGACGTAAAACAACGCTCTTCGAAGCTTCATTCAAAGAACTTGAGGACGACGAGGCAGATAAATACGAAGATGATGAAAGAGACCGAATAAAAAACCTTCTGAGATGCAGATACGGTAATGGCGGCATCGTGAAGGACGATGAACTCTGAGAAGAGAAGAAAGATGGAACTCGCCTTAGAAGAAGCTCGTTGGTGGGAGCTGGAGCAAGACGAAAACCTAAGGAACTGGCAAATGCTCAGTCATTGGGCTGGGCCGATGATTATTCCGAATGATAACAACTATTTTGGCTTTTATAAACATGGGCTTGCAGGATGGGCCCATTACAATTAATATATATATCCGGATGGTGTGAAACTACCATTTTGTCCTTAAATGAAAAATATTATTGAGAAAATTAGTATTTAATATATATTTTTTTAATTTGTCATTTGAAAATATTAATATTTCATATGTGTTTGTCTCAAAATTTAATAATTATTTTAGTTGGCGCGACTTATCAATAATGTATATAAGTGCAACTATAAGTCTACAATAGAGTGATTGAGTCGATAAATTAACAATCAATAATGAATTAAATTTGTATCATTGGATCATATAATTTGTAAAGTCAGCGAGGTAGCCTAGCTCATGGTAACACATACGGTTGAAAAACAATTAATTTTTTAAAAAAATTAAACTAATCATTTATGACGACTATAGATGCGCTCATTGCCTAAACAATAGTCAATGATATGTATTAGATGTCATTTATTTTTTATTTTTTATTTCATTATATTAAAAATACTATAATTAGTTTTTTAATAAAATAATTAAAAAAAAAAACTTTTTGGGAAACAATTTCAATCCCCCTACTAAATTTAGTAGGCCAAATATCATTTTTCTTCTTTTAAATATATATATATATCGAAATATGTTAAACTCTGACAAAGAAAAAAAACAACCAATAAAAAAAAAGCATTCAAATATAACTTAAATGAAAATAAACGAATATAACGATATAAAAGCAGTCACATTTTAAATATAAAAAATGAAACAATTTAAATATTGGATTAAAATGCTATGTATAAATATTGCTTTAATAAATCTCTATTTTTTTAATTAAAAATTAGTCAAATAAATATAAAATAAAAAATTATAAAGGATCAGATAATCGAGCCAATAATAATAATAAACCAACAAAAAAAAAATCAAAGTAGTTATAACTTAGATAGGATTATTACTTCAATTAGGAGTTTTCAGTTGGATAAATTTCAGTGATTAAATAATAAATAATAAATTATAACTCATTTGTTGACTCTATCATATATTTTGCATAAAAATGGATCGGTTCTCAGGGAACCTATATATATATTGTGTATATATATATATCACAAGCGTCAAAATTTGAAGTTATTATTAACCCACCGGAGGGAGATTGGTGGCCTTGTTTTAATCGCCCCAAAGAGCAAAGGTTTATATATATACATGAATGAGGTATAAGCGGGTCCTCCTCCTTCATCAAAATTGTCAAAATTTTTGAAGTTATTTTTGGAGCAGTGGAGATCCAAGGCCTTACTTTAATGGCCCCAAAGAGCGAAGGTTGAAAAAAATTTCAGGTTTCTGTTCTTCTATGATAATTTCGCATCATTTTCATAGTTTTAACCAGAAGAAACTCAATAATTTCTTCAATATTCTCTCTTACATAACCACATTTTCTTCTATTCTATTACACATACATCGCCAAATATTTGCATGTATGGAGCTTCATAGCCTCACACCTGAAAATCCCACTTAATCATATCCCAGATGAAGGCCTTTATAATCCCCCTGGTTTCGTTTTTCCCGGCAAAGGGGATTTTCCCTCGCGTTTCTCTTGCTTAGCCCACTACTTGGTTTCTTGGTGGGGAAGGGTCTAGCTATGAGGTGGGAAAGGGTCCAGCCACTCTCTAGACAGGGCCAAGATGGAGCTCTGGGAGAGATGTCTGGGCCCGGTAAGCGGTGGGGTCTTAGTTGTAACGCCATTAACGATGGAAGGTATCTCTATGTTTTTGGGGGCTATGGCAAGGACAACTGCCAGACAAACCATGTGCACGTCTTTGACACTGGTACGAGCTTTTCTTCTACTTTTCTTTTTTTTTTTTTTTGTCGATCTTATATGGGGATTCATGTCTGTAATGGGTTTGTTTTTAATGGGTTTTGGAATAAAGATCTGAAGGAAATTACATGTTCTTCATTTTGTTCTACCCCTTTTGATCAATTGATTGATTATGCGTTTGATTATGTTCATTGTATTGGAAGTGATGGGGTAAGTGGGTAACTTAGATTGCTGGTTTGCAGCAAAACAAACATGGAGTCAGCCTGTGATAAAAGGAAGCCCACCCACTCCAAGGGACAGTCATACCTGTACCACAATTGGTGACAATCTTTTTGTGTTTGGGGGTACTGATGGGATGAGCCCTCTTAAGGATTTGCATATACTGGACACTTGTAAGTTAACTTTCTTCGTTTTATCTCTGAGAATCAAAGGTTCTATTGTAGTTTTGAAATGCTTAATGTTGGAATGCAGCTATAAATGGTACTAAAAGATTTGCACAATGCTTTGCTTCTAGCTTTGCATACATGGATTTGTCCAAGTTTAAGAGGCGAGGGGCCAGAGGCTCGAGAGGGTCATAGCGCAACCCTCGTTGGCAAACGATTGTTCGTGTTTGGTGGTTGTGGAAAATCTATCAGCAATAATGATGAAGTGTACTACAATGATCTCTACATATTGAACACAGGTAATACCTTTTTCTTATAAATAGAGTGATTTTGCAAATACCAATTTGTTTGGCTGGCTGGTAAAACGTGTTTGATTGGTTACCAATATTGATTTTCTCGTATAGCTTGGGGGAAATCTAAAGAGGACAATATCTACTAGCGATGAGATTGGGCTGTTACAATTGGTGTTAGAGCCAGTCACCGGTCCATGTGCCAGCGAGGACGCTGGGTCCCCAAGTGGGTGGATTGTGAGATCCCACATTGGTTGGAGAGAGGAACGAAGCATTCCTTAGTATGGAAGCCTTTCCCCAACCGACTGAGGGGAAACCAAGAGAGAAAGTCCAAGGAGGACAATATCTGCTAGCGGTGGGCTTGAGTCGTTACATCATCTTTTTGCCTCAACCAAAAGAATATATTATAAAGTGCTTAAGCTTTTCTTTATGCACATTCGCTGCTGTACTATGATCTTAATTGCATTGGCGTGGTCTGGATCACTTTACTAGTGTCTGTTAACATTTTTTCTATGTTTTTAGAGACATTTGTTTGGAAACGAGCTACAACATCTGGGACTCCGCCATCTCCACGCGATAGCCATACTTGCTCATCCTGGAATAATAAAGTTATAGTCCTCGGTGGCGAAGATGCACACGACTATTATTTGTCAGACGTTCACATCCTTGACACAGGTCACCTTGATGTTCAGGAAATATATTCTGTATCTCATATATACAAATCTCCTGACTATCCTTTTGTAATTTTATTATAGATACTCTAGTGTGGACAGAGTTGAACACTTCAGGACAATTATTAACGCCTCGTGCTGGTCATACAACCATAACTTTTGAAAAGAGATTGTTTGTTTTTGGGGGATTTACCGACGCCCAAAACCTATACAACGACCTTTATATGCTCGATATTGGTATGTCGTTAACTCCTCAATTGCTCCCCTAAAAGGAAAATGAGCTAATCTGTCATGCTATGATGTTGATCTTGATCATTTGGTTAAAATTTAGGTGTTGGTTTCTTTAAGCCTCTAATTTGTACTTTCATTTTCATTTACCATCAATACTCGATATAGAAACCGGTGTATGGACCAAGATCACAACTACGGGTGATGGACCTTGTGCTAGATTTTCAGTGGCTGGAGACTGTTTAGATCCTTACAAAGTTGGCGTGCTTGCTCTTTTAGGCGGTTGCAATAAGAGTCTCGAGGCTCTCGATGATATGTATTACTTGTTCACAGGTTTATACTCTTGTTATTTTCTTACTCATTCACAGGCTCTCGATGATTCATGGGTCGTAAATAGTCTCTCTGTAATTTTGTTTTTCAGGACTTGCAAGGGAAAGTGAGAGGAAACCAGAGAAGTTGTCTTTGAGAAAGCAATTGAAGTTGAAATGTCAAGAACAGAATCCAAATGCTATTCATGGAAGAGCTGTGGTTCAAAATGGAATTAGTACTGATTTGTTCCCACCCATCCCTGTGCAAGCCTATGAGGTTCCATGTAAGTACCTTGTTAATATCCCATGTAAGTACCTATGAGGTAGCATGATTGCTCGTGGCCCATATAATTTCAGCCTGGCATAGCGAATAGATTGCGTAAATAGAACTTTTTAAGGTGATTACAGTGTTAATATTACCCCACAAACAAGAGAGGATGCTGATAGAACCAAAGAAAACACTTGCAAAGTAAGAAACCCTTGAAGTCGAACATGAACGAGAGCCCTCGATCCCTGAAGACGAGATTAAAATCGTCCAAAACACAAAATAAACTTTAATAGATAGTTATTAGTTATGGATTTGATGGGGGTATGATTCTGATTAAACTCTGGTGGCATGTTGTTGTCCTACAATGCAGACAAACATGATGTTCCTTTGAATCAATCTCAGCATCTTCAAGGAAAGAAAAGTTTTCGAGCCAAAGTTACGGAAACCATACCAAATGGATACATAATTGAAACCGTTATCGATGGGAGACCTCTGCGTGGAATATTGTTTTCCAACAGACCAATCCCTACTAACTTTGCTCATCATAGCACTAATAGGTCAGAATGATGGCTAAAACAGTTCGTTTTTTATTCACGTTCGCTTGTCGATCTCTTCCTTCTGGGAATATTATGGTTTAAACTCGAAATTCTGAAATTAGGAAGAGGACTTTGGGAGATATTGGCACAGTATCGAATGGCGATCACAGCATCAAGTCAAAGACTTCTCGATCGACCGAGGAAGATGAAGTAGATAATGGACACGAGGAGGGTAGTAATGTAAAGGCATCTACTGTGCACGAACCCGAGATGGCTGTCACTTCGACTATGCTCGTAACAGAGCCAGCATCATCAGCTGCTTCACTACCATCTACTAAGGTGACACCATCCCTTCTCGTTTCCTTTTCCTTTTCCTTTCCCTTTTCTTTTATTCATTGTTAAGCTAATTTATTTTGAAAATCTCTCTCTGTGAGCTGACCAATATTGAATTGGAAATGGGAACACAAAACTTTAATTCTTAAATTGTTCCTCTTATTGCTTATCTTTGGATATTGTGACATTTGCCAGTGTTTCCATTTCGCTTCGTCGTACCCTGTTCTAAAAGAGGGAAATGAGCCCCACCCCTTTGAAAAATCTATGATTCCGCTCGAACCGTAAACGATTAAGAAACGAAGCCCCAGTTGGCAGAAATACGTGCAAGACTACAAATACAAAAGTTACTAGAAAGAGTAACCGTGCTAACATGAGCATAGTCGACCTAGAGGTCAGATGTTCAAATCCCTCTACTCCATGCGTTGTTGAACTCACGAGTAGAAACAAAAAATTTTAAGGCTGGCCTCCACCCCTTTGAAAAATCTATGATTCCGCTCGAACCATAGTCTCCCTAGAGTAGCTACTACTGTCTGGAATGACTTTCTAAGTGTTTAGAAAAGGGTTAATTTATGCTCTCTATGTATGAGAGCATCATTGTTTAAAATCTTTTCTTTTCTATTTGCAGGTGAGTTTGAGTCCACAATTTCCTCCTTTGAGTCTAAATAGTATTCCAATGCACGTTGCAATGGATATCGATGTTCAAATTTCTCGAGACACGAAAACAAACGATGCGCTGGATTCCATGGCAGACATTCAGAAACAAAGTATTCCAACACCAGCTTCAGACAAAACTATTTCCTTTTTTCCCGACCGAGGTATAAACAATTCTATGATGTCGTGGTCTTTATGCTGCCTTGTCTTTCTAAACTACGAGCAGAAAATCGAAGTCGTTGTGAGTCCTGCCCCCTCGCCAGGCCTCGGAATGTATAGTTTGCTTACGTAATGTCGTGTCTAGAAATCGTCGGAATGTACTGACTGTCATTTTGTGTTTTTTTAATCAGATGACCGAAGACCAGCTGCTGCTTTCGGGGAGACAATTGAAGTTTCAAAATGGTCGTGGAAACGATGAACGAGCGACAAAATACACTTGTGACGATAACCATTATGCACAAAACCCCTGTAGCCATGTACATTCATAGGAGCGCACAGATGCACACTAGGAAACTGCTGTGATCTTACCATCTTCTAACACATCTACATCATATCATGACGAATCCTTTCATTGATTTTGTGCTGATTCGAGTCGTGCACATAACACTAGTCTGTCCATTTGAATCAGCCACTCGCTCGGTCCTTCGTCGCAGCCTCTTACAGACTGTCATTCTCATTCGAGGAGGAAACAACCGTCGTTTAGCTAGCTTTGCTCACTTTCAGCACGTTCTAGTTGCATCCTCTTGTGTACATGGAAAGATTAGTCCCATGGAGAAGTAGATAGGTATTATGTAATGCCATCAATAGCCCTGTAGGGGGTGTGTATGTAGGTGTATGTACTGTTCGATTTTTTTTAGTAGAGTTGAGAGATCGAACCAATTGGTTCGGTTCAATTTTTTTATTTCTCGAGTTTCGATATCATGCCTCATTTTCATGTTTAATTATATTTTTCTCTTTTTGTTCTAAGCCAATTTATAATTTAAATAGCAAAAATTTCACTTTTTATACTTGTAAATTTGAGAAACAAAATTACTATTTGGAATAACTTTTAAAAAATTAGTTATTATTTTTTTAAATTATTTAAAAACTTGATTTCCAAATTTGACCATTTATTTCTTTTAGAAAAAAAAAAATTGTATTTTCAAAATATTTAAAAATATTTAATTTTCAATTATTTTAGAAACTTTGAAAATTTATAATAATATCATAATATAAAGCATAAATTTTTTTGTCACGAACAACTCGATATTATTAAATAATTAAATAATAAAAATGACATTTAATTTTGAAAAGTATATAAATGGTGAGACGAACACGATTCTCCAAATGTTATGATATTATCCACTTTGAGTATAAGCTCTCGTGACTTATTGTTCACTTTGAGTATAAGCTCTTGTGACTTTGATTTGGACTTCCCAAAATGCCTCATACCAATCTATGATTATAAATCCATCGTTAACTAATTTAGAGGACTTTCATCCAACATAAAACTAATTTGTTAAATAGGAATTTTTATCAAAAAAATAAAAAATAATAAAAATAACAGACAAAAAAATATCCGTTACATTCATGTGATTGTTTGTTTATTGATAATTAAAGTTTAGATGTTTAGGGTGGCTTGGTTGGCGAGCGAGGGAGTCGACTGCTTCTTTATTCTTACGCTTCCAATTGGGAGGGAACGTGGAATAGAATCTCTTCTGTTACTCTGTGAAAGAATCAGATAGAGAAGGAGCCTCAGCCTAGGGTTGGCGCCACCACTTTCCCACGCTCTTCTACTCTGTTTTTGTCCAAAACCCTAATACTCTATCGAGTTTCAAGGCCACAATCTTGGGGGGTTTTTTCTTTTTTTTTCTTTCCTTGTGTTAATCTCAGGACTTAACGATTACGTGATCGCAGCCTCGAATTTGAATCTCAATTGATGCGGTTAGTGGTTCAGAACTTGTTTATTGCCAATGAGTTGTGTTGCTTGTCCTCAAGGCTTCGTTTGATTCGTTTTCGCACGCTGTGTGTCGTTTTGCGAGATGGAAGTGAGGGGAAGTTGGTAGTTTAGCTCTGTAATTCTTTGTGTATACTGGTTGATGGGTTTGTGAGAAATGGCGCGTTCTTCTGTTTTTGATGATATTCATGGAAAGGGGAGCTTTGTGGGAGATGCATTATAGCTTTTACATAGTTCTGTTTCCAGTTCGAGGTAACGTGTTCCGTCGATTGTGGTTATTAGGCTAGAGAATTGACCCGAAACATGGCATTTTTGTTTAGTTATGATGATTTTACCTAGCCCAGTGATTAGTTGTTGTTATAATAGATGATAAAATCGGGGAGCTTAAGCGTAGAATAGAGATAGTTCCATGATGCATGGGATTAAAATTGGGTTTGGACGAGTTTACTGTTTGTATGCATTTTTTTGCAGGTATCAACTGATGTACTTTCTTAATGGTTGTTGATCTTTCATTTTCTCTCTTGCCTGACACAGGATGCTTTATCGGTGGCTTGAGTTAAAGAATGTGCATGTGCCATTGTTGCTCTTGTGATAAAATTTACCATTGTAGAACAGTCAAATTCTAGTTTTATAGGATTTGAGATGTATGGTCAACCAAATTATGGTTCTCAGTTCGGGCAGGGTCCTCAGAAACCATGGCCACCTGCATACCAACAGCGTGCAGTAGCACCTCCTCCGCCTCCTCCTCCTACCTCATATATTCAACCAGGCCCTCCAATCCCATCACGTCCTATAACTCAACAACCACCTGCACCTCAACTCCAGGCTGGGCAACCTCTTTATATGTCTCAGTCTGGTTCCCATGGCCCACCCCCACCTCCTCCCCCACCTCCCCTTTGTCAGCGCCCATCCATTCAAGTTCTATCTGGTGGGATCACAAATATCCATCAAACATATTTTCACACGTTTCCACCAGTCCATGGAAGCACACAAGTTTCTCAATTTAACTCAAATGCTCAGTCTGGAGTTCAGAACACGCATCACGTTCTACCTCCACCACCGCTGCTACCACCGCCGCCACCACGCCCTCTTCATGCTCCTAGTCCGGATTTATTACGGCCTCCGCAGTTTTCTACTATAGTACCTCTTCATCCTCGTTCTCAGGGACAAACATTGTATGGAGCTCGAATTAATCCACCGTTGCAACAAGGTGGTTTGCAGATCTTTCCCTCTATCCCACAACATCCCACAACATCCAATTTTCCTACTCCCCCTTCTTTTGGAGGACTCATGCAATCAAATCTTGGAGAACCTCATTTGCTTCCAGTGGCTCCTCCACCACCACCATCCTATCCACCACCTATTCCACCTTCTCCCCCTCCTCCCACCTCGCCTTCTTCTTCAATTCCAAACTCAGATTCCTCCAACTTGTTGTGCCAGATTGAATTTGATCCTAGTTCAACCATTCACTGTAGTAAAAGGTTAAAGGCATTTGAAAATGATCCAGTAGTCGCATCTCCCAGTCATTTAGGGGATAATAGACCCAAGCATGACAAACACAGAAATTTAGAGGGTGGTATTGGCCTCATGATGGGTTCTAAAGTTGACAATGAGATATTTTCAGACAAAGATTATGTGCAGGTTCTTCCACCATCTCCACCTAAGCCAAAAGATGATAGAATTGTCAGGAAAATAGAAGTGTTATGTCAGCTCATTGCTAGTAATGGTTCCAGTTTTGAAGACGCAACTCGTCACAAGGAATTTGGGAATCCAGAGTTTCAATTTTTATTTGGTGGTGAACCGGGAAGTGAATCTGCAATTGGCCATGAATATTTCCTGTGGATGAAGAAGAAATATAGCTTGGCTTGCAAAAATAAAGAAATGAAAGCAAAATCTCCATCGAGATCTTTAGGCATTGAACCACAATCTGAGTATTTGACAGTGTCAGCAGCATCCATTTCACCTGCAAACTCTGACATGGAGATGGGAGGTTAGTCTTAGTGTTGACAATTCTCTCTCTATGCAGTAACGTTTTACATTGGTGCTGAGTTTATTAATCAGTTTTCTGGGTTATTTTTTTCCCCTTTAACGTACACCAGCAGGACCTATGACCATAAGAGCTTATTAATTTAGAGACAACCAGGGTGAAATATATGATGCCAAAGCAGTTATCTGTGGATCACGGGGATTTTATAAAACTTACTATTATATTCATCATATGAAAATATTATCACAAGACCATATGAGCTTTTGTTTCTTGAAGTATACAGCTCAGATGCTTCTATATAATTTTTGGTTTTAAATACCCCATCCATTCAACTCAAGAGAACCTTTAGGATATAACATATGCACGTACATATGTACGTAAGTACATAATGCATACTCTATATATAATATAAGAATCCCATTTCTATGCTATTCTGATCTTAGTCATTATTGAAAATATTTCTATTACCTTTGTAAATACAAGTCTCATCCTCGTATGTTTCTTTATATCGGATATATACTACTGTTTTAAGAGTTTTTAGTTTTTTGTGAAGAAATATCTCCAATTTAAGTTGATGGCTTTGTTTTTTATTGAATTTTGAGCCAAAACTTTGTCCAGTTGGGAGATGAAAAGAACTTTGAGGGAAATAATTATGACGGTGTTTACTTGTACCTAGAGCTTTGTTAATGCTTAACGTGAGTACCTTTTAGCGACGGGAATACTAATTTTTTTCCGTCTTTTTTTGTGTGGGTGATTTCTTACTGGTGGCTTCAAGATGACATCACCCCAGCTGCTAGAGGAGAAGAAACTGGTCACTTAGTTCAAATTCAAAGCTACAAGAGAAAATCAAGAAAAGAGGAGTATGATGTAAAGGATCAGTTACAAGGACCTGAAGATTCACAAAGATGTAGCCGAGAAAAGGAGATAGAAGCTGAAGGTACGCCCTTCTATTTTTGTATTTCTTGTTGAATAGATTCATGCATAGTGCCACAATCACACTTTTTCGAGGCTCACTAAACAAGCCAACTCAATCTTAGATTACCAATGACACAAATGACCTATCTCGCAGCTCGTACTCCTGTTTTTGAAAAACGGTTTTAGAAAAGGAGGTTTGAGAAAGTTTTGGAAAGCGATTTTTAGAAATCATTTTGAGAAAGTAAATGATATGCGCCAACAAGCAATATGAGACAACAACAACACTAATAACATGTAACCCGGGTAGAAAGATTTGACAACTAGCGCATCCCTATAGTACATTACGAGGCAAATTACCTTAAGCATGGGTATACATCATCCGTGAATGAAAGGAAAGTAAAAAAATTTGAATGGGGTTGGGCTATGGGCAACATACTCAGGACAAGCATGATTGTGGTACATGGTAGATTTTATTTTGTGATACCATGGTTATTATTGAAATGAATTCTTTTCGTATTTGAAGGAACTTGAAAGAAAACATTTTTTGATGACTTAAATGATCACTTAATAATGAAACAAGAATTATGTTTTTTTTGCTGCATCATCTTTTACAAAAACGCATGCCAAGACAGACAATCTTTTCTTCATCTGTTAGGGTTCCACTGTGGGTGATAGATAAGAGGTTATGACATCTTTAAGCAGGGCGGTCTATTTAATTAAAAAGTTGCGTTTACTTGCTGTTGAAAATTTTGAACAGTGTAAAGCTGTGATTTGGATATCAAGCATAGTATTTTTTGCTGTGTTTGCTATAGTATTTGAACCAGAGAGTTAAATTAATTTGCAGGAATTTTGTAGTTTGTCAGATATGGTCACGTAAATAAACCCAATGACTCTGATTTGCTATCCTGGTCCTTCAAAGTTCCATTGATTTCAGAATACGCAAAAGTTTTCCTTCAAGGTTTTTGATTTATGGATTCTTTATGAAGTTCGTTTCTTTTATGGTATTTACTCATGTAGAGATGGCACTACTGCCTTTTCATCTTCATTTTTGTATGTTTGAATAAGTATCTGTCTCTCCTTTTGAAGATGGAGGGCCGAAACTACTGCTTGGCCATGAAAAATCTGTCAGCGCTGCAGCTTGTCAAGTTCACATTCCAGACAGAATTTCTGCTGGACTTTCTGAACCGGCTTTAGGAAACAATTTTGAGAGTTCTGTTACGTGCTCGCAAAATGACAAAAATCTATCTGGTGAAGTTGCAGCTTTTGAAGCCACTAATTCTAGTCAGTCTGCTGCACTTGTTGCAGGTGGCAGCCCGTTTAGACTTATACAGGACTATTCTTCGGATGAAAATTCAGAAAGCGATGAGGAATCACACCTTAAAGATGTCCGGTTTGTTGCTGTCTCACCTTCAACTCCAGTATCTTCCAAGACTTCAGACAAATACACTGATCAACTGACTAATCTTGGATCAAAAGGTTCTTGCCAGGTTGAACTGAGTTATGCTCCAACTTGTGAACACTCCATGCCTGAATCTGGTGCTCATTTCCTCTCAGGACCACCAAAGTTGGTTTTTGATGCCAATGAGGCAAATGTCAGAAAGACAGGGAATGAACAGAGTTGCAACAACCAACGGAATCAAATTGGTACTAGCACCAGTCCTAAGTCTTTGGATGCATTGAATGGTCGTAGTGTTGATGTTGTCCAGGATACTGACAAGTTACGAAAAGAAAATGATGAGGAAAAGGTGAAGCTGGGATCATCTCCTGTAAAAATAGATGAATTTGGAAGATTAGTTAGAGAAGGTGGCAGTGATAGTGATTCAGATGATTCACTCTATATAAGGAGACATAAGAATAGAAGAGCTAGAAGTAGTAGCGAAAGTCATTCTCCTGTCGATAGGAGGGGACGAAGGAGTCCATGGAGAAGAAGGGAGAGGCGAAGCCGCTCTCGCAGGTAACAATTTTTTTTCATGTGTACATTGTTGTTTAAAATATAAGTTAATTTACTCGTTGTCGTTAAAGAATAATCTAGCCTACGCAATTATGTCAAATTAGACATGCATTTGACTCACTAGATTTTCAGATTATCACTAATTGGAATTTTACTCTTTGATTGTTTCAGTTGGTCTCCTCGTAACCAAAGAGGCAGAGGCAGAAGCAGAAGCAGAAGCAGAAGCAGAAGCAGAAGCAGGTCTCCTGTCAGCAGACGTACAAATCAATTTAATAATGAGAATATGAGACGGGATAAGGGTATTATGATACGGAAATGCTTTGACTTTCAGCGCGGTAGGTGCTATAGAGGAGCATCTTGTCGCTATGTGCACCATGAACCCAGCAAGAACGATGGATCAAGACTTCACAGGAGCAAACATCATGATGTTCACCCAACTTCAAAGAATATAAAAAGTAGAGAAGACACTATGAACACGTCTAGGGACATATCAGATCTTGGGCATATTAAAGTTGAGAATCAGGAGTGCATCCAGCATAATGTGTCCCCAAAGCATGATGCCCATGCTTGGAATACTGATAGTCCCACTCGCGATGTGCATAGATGTCAGAGTTCTAGAGATGGAACTAGCTTAGTTGAAGAAGATTTAATAAATTCAAAACCAGCAGGAGCTGTCCACATTCATGTTAACAATAATGGTCAAGAAACAGAGAAGTCTTATGAGCAATGTTCAGTTGTGGCCTCATCACAATGCATGAGCAATGCTGATACTGAGAAATTCTCTGGTGATATTTCCACAAGCATGCTGACTTCTGCGGAGAATTCTGTGGCTCAGCAATCCAACATGCTTGTTTCAGAGCTTCAAACTGCTAATAGCTACTCACGCCCGATGGATGGTTCTTTTATCTCCAATTTATTACCTGATCAAGTAACTGTGGTTACCACCAATAAAGCTCCTGAGTGTGAACTTTTTCCGGATAAAACTTCATCCATCAATGAACAGTTTGATGCCAGTTCTGCTAGTCAGCCACCTATGACCTCACAATTTTTATCGGAGTCTCCAATACCGAAACAATTTTCTGCTACTGCTCCAGGTTGTGCTAATGACGATGCCCATTCTCTTAGAGCGCTGCCTCCTCCCCCTCCTCTGCTTCCTCACATGACTTCACATGTCAATGGTGCTGAGGTTCCAATTTCTGCCCCATATAGTTTTGTGTCACAAAATGCATCCTTTCCTTCTAAATCTTCGTTGCCAGGAGGTTTTCATCCTCATCAAGATTTTGTATCCATCCAACCATCTAATGACCACAGTACCCCTTTACTGCCACCGAGACGGTTGTATGATTCAACATTGGCTCCTACAACGACCAAAGATGGTACGCCAATGCAATTTCATCAGAGTAATTTGTCTCAAGGAAGTGATCTAGGTTCCCAGTCTGTTATGAAATCCCAGCCATTGGAGTTGCATTCTCGTTCAAAGATTGGTGAGTCCCCATTACAGGAGCCTTGTAGAGGTCCAATGCATATGGATGAAATTAGATCTAGTACCCCAGTTGCAACCAATCGACCTAGTCTACCATTTGGATTCCCGAGCTTTTCGAATGAAGAAAACTTTGGGCGGACTTCTGTGGAGATGAATTCTTCAAGTTTTTTTCCTCGGCGAAACTTTAATGACCAATCTATGCCCTTTACAGATGCAAATAGAATGCAATTTTCTGATGACAATTTCCCTCCTAGTGAGTTTCGAAGTTCATTTTCACAGTTTCATCCTTATTCACGGTTTCAACAGCCATTTTATGCCTCACAGCCTGCTCATGATGGTTTGTTACGTGACTCAAGTCAGATTGGTACTATGTCTCGACATTATCCCGATCCTTCAATCAGGAACCATTCATCTTTGCCCCCTGATTTTCGGGGTTTGGGAGTTACCACTTATCATAATCCTTATGCATCTACTTTTGAGAAACCACTCAGCTCCACCTACAGTTCTAACATTTTGAACTTTGGAAATGATGCACCTAGTGGTGATATACGCGATTCTACTTTCAATGCGAGCAATGCTCGAGTTGATGGCCAAGGTGCTAATTATGTTGGATCAAGACTGACAACTGCGTCTCCAAACTCTACCAAACCTTTGGGGAAACTCTTGCCCAGCCCAGGTGGTGATCAGTATGATCCACTCTTTGACAGCATGGAGCCATCATCACCTATAATTAGGAAATCCGATCGTGGTCAAAAGCTGGAAAAAACAAGAGAATATCATATGACGACGAGACTTGGTAGTTCCCATAAATTACTAGATGTGGAGGAGAACAACAAGCATAAGGAAGTTGTTGCTGTGGCTTCGACTACTTCGCTGGATAATGATGAATTTGGGGAGACAGCTGATGCAGAAGCTGGTGCTGTTGAGGATGACTTTGATGATGAAGCAAACTTATCAGGAGAGATTGAAATTGATCAGGTTAAGTCCTCAGAGAAGAGCAAGAAATCCAAAGGTTCTAGGTCCCTTAGGCTTTTCAGGATTGCTATTGCCGATTTTGTTAAGGAAATTCTAAAACCGTCATGGAGACAGGGCAACATGAGCAAAGAAGCTTTTAAGACAATCGTCAAAAAGACTGTTGACAAGGTATCTGGAGCTATGAAGAGTCACCAAATACCCAAGTCTCAAGCAAAGATAAATCGATACATTGATTCATCACAACAAAAACTTACCAAGCTTGTTATGGTGAGCTATGAATTATTAACTTGGCAATCAACCTTATGGCCTATTTGTGATTTGTGCCTACTGGAGAGCGTTTTGTTGCTGTGCTCGATATATCGTCATCTCTTTTTAAAAAAAAATTATATTCCATTTGTTTATTTTTCGCTCTCATGTTATTTGTTCTATATTTCAAGCATTAATACTGTCCTTATGCGTTATGCAGGGTTATGTTGACAAGTACGTCAAGTCATAGAACAAGATGGAAACTCCATTTTCAATGTGGTGGACTAGGAGAGCAACGTTATTAAGGTTGTTCCTCCCCTTTTCACGTGGATATCAGGAATTATGCATTTGTCTCGAACATCTACAGGGGATGGATAGGTGATATATCCAGCGTTCGTAAATGTCGGTCAGAGTTTAAGTCATGGTCTTGTGGATACTGGAGAAATAATGAAGCTTAAGATATGTTGAGCATCGCGGCCGCTGCAAAATATCGTGTATGTATTTTGTTTTCATGAAATATTTTGTATCCTTTTTACACTTTCTAGTTATATAATTGATGCAGTAAATGTTTGAAAATGATCGTTTGTGGGATTTTTTTCCTTTCAAAATTTTAGTGTAAAGTTATTACAAAAATACTGCTGTTTGTATTAGCACCGAAACACATTTGCTTTATACTTTCTGCAGATTAACTCAAGTAGGATGCATATATATGTTCAAAATTTTGGATTAGCTTGGCTAATGTCTGTATATGCCCTTTTGCTGACTGCTTGAGAAATAGATTCTGGGCCTTGTTTTGGAATCCTTATCTTTTATCTGCTACATTTTGATCATGTAATGAAGGGAAAAGAGTTAGACAAGCCTCTGAATTTTTTAGTCTTCGACTTTGGCTGTCTATTTGTTGGAGAATCCTGAAGAGAAATGGAAACTTAGAGTGTTATGGTGTTTGTGGATGAGATTTGACTACCCTGTTGAAGTCTTTTAAGGCACACGAGACCCACACTAATCTTGTAGTGAGAGAATAAATAGGTTTAGGAGAAAGAATATGCTATATCTCGGAAAATCATGGAAGGGTAGCAGCTTTCCACCGAATTTTGATTAACTCATGCTGATTTAAAATATAGGAGGATTTCAGATAATAATTGGAACTCTCAACCGCCTGGAAATCAAATTCTAGACGAAAGCAAACAGAAAATGACCAAAGGTCGGTTTTGGGTCAAATAAGAAGAACTTGAAGATTCCACCTCTGAAAAGCTTCTACACCTAATAGCTTAGGACCGAAGGAGGAAGCCGAGACGCCATATCTTGTTGCAAGAGGCTATAGAGGAATGAGGACAATCTTTGGCAGTAGAAGGTGTTGTTAGTCTTCATCTTTTTAGGTTTTTCATCTGGTTTGGGGGTGGTGAGAAAAGGCGTTGCTCGGCTCGAGTTGACTGTTGTAAATTAGCTAAATTAATAAAAATATCTCTAAGTTTTGTTTTGTTTTTTTTTTTTTTTTTTAGTTTCCGATAGAAATCATTACTATTTTACCATAAAAATATTCTTAAACTACTCTGAACTTTAAAAAATTCATTAATACCCTTCCCCTTTACCAAAATACTTTTTAAAAAATATATATATACAATAATGAAACTTTTGAAAATTTAAGGTATTTTTGAAATACAGTATTAACTTCTTCTCTAAAAAAAAAAAATAACTATAATTATATTTTTGAATTTGTTTTTGTTAAAAGTTTATGGGTTCATTTTCGATTTTTTTAAAATAACGTAAAAATTCAAGGACGCTTTTATCAATTTAGTCTAAATTATTGCCGGCACTCGTGAACATTAATTACCATCTCGAAATCAACAATTTAACTTCCATCTTACCATTATTGAACTAAAAAATATCGAATCACATTGGGATAAGTTACAAACTCAATGACTCCAAATAATCGTTTTATATAGGCTTTAAATGTATATTTAAAATCGCGTCCATTTTAATAAATAATAATTGAGAATAGGTAATGTAATTTATTAAAAAAATTATATTTATACAATTTTTGTTTCATAAGTCTAAAACTACCGACTATTTTGTTTTATCCCCTTCTAACCGTTTCTATTATCGGGGTCGAGGAGCAAGACTTGTCTGTTGACACGCATGGCATAATCCTGACGGAAAATTTAATGAGACTGAACTGGATTATTTTTATCCAGGGATAACGCTTCAGATTTGGTAAGTAATTCTAAAGTTCGCGGTTACGATGAAATAAGTCCCAAGGGCAGCTCGCGAGAGTTTAACTTCTATCTTACCATTATTGAACTAAAAAATATCAAATCACATTGGAACAAGTTCAAAACTCGAATGACTCCAAATAATCGCTTTGTATAAGCTTTAAATATATATTTGAATTCTCGCGTGTTTTAATAAATAATAATTTAAAATAGATAATGTAATTGTATTAAAAAAATTATATTTATTTACTTTTCTTTCATAGGTCTAAAACTACCAACTATGAATCTCTATCTAAGGACAACGCTTCAAATCCGGTAAGGAATTCTGAAGGTTGCAACCTACGATGAAATAAGTCCCAAGGGGGAGTTCAACTTCTACTTCTACATTCAAATCCTTTCGCCTCTTCCTCTTCCTCTTCCTCACTTCTTCTGCAAGTTGATACGAAATTCTTTCTGATTCGTTCAGATCCTAACGACATTCGGAATCTTGAGGTTTCTTTTTCCTCTCTAACTTTCGTTTTCTCTTGATACTTTTCTTGCGTTAATTGTCGGTTTGTAGCACTTCGATTAGCGCGGTTCATTTCCTGCCTTTTCTGATATCGAAAATTACCGTTCAGTGATTATTCATTGACCAATTGATAATTTAGTTGCCTTTTGGTGTTGATCTCTGCTTCCGAGTTCTGGAATTCTTCTCCCTGTTCTTGACATTTATTCTTGTCTTTGTCGTCTTGACCTACTTTACGATTTCTAGTGAGGATTGTAATTTTAGGATGCGAATTCTTGTAAATGTTTAACTTCGTTTGGTGTTGATGGTAGAATGGAGACATGATTGTGCTTTTCAAGATTTAAGAATTTAATTATATTGATTTTGGAGGAAAACCTTTTGGTTTATTTAGTCTACTATTAGGAGCCAGGGTCTGTTAAACAGTTGATAATAGTGTGAATTGGATATGTAAAGACCATATACTCAAGGGCAGTGGGACGTGCAGAGTAATTTGCAATTAAGAATTTGAATTCATTACATCTGATGCACTTGGGTTTGCCTTAGTCGTTTAGGCAAATACTTTGAATTTTACAGTACCTGGATACCTACTAATAGTGTTCAGTGGCGTTAAGATAATCAAATGTAAATTCTGTTTTAGTTGTTCAATTGTAAGTGGTTATGTAATGGATAAATTGGACAGTGCTAAGAAACTGAGATTATTATTATTATTTTGTTGTATATGTTGGATTCTCTCAGGACACACTTGAAATAGTAAGAGAAACTAGTTTTAAATTTTTTATTCTAGATTTCAGTGCTATTTCACCTCATAGCAGTAGTGATGAAAGAATTTTTTTTTTTTTTTTGGAAAATTCATTTCTTCCATGTTTCCATCTGTTCTCTCTTCAAATTATATATGGGTTGATGTTAGTTGTGTGCTGGCTTTTCATGATTAGACTCATGGGCAGAGAAAACTTGAGTTCTGGTATTTAGGATGTTTTTTTTACACTAATGGAATGGTTTTCTTTTTATTACAAATGTATTTCATTGATTAAATGAAACAAAATAAGCTTGAAGCCCCACAAACCCAAAGGAGATGAAAAACATCCCTCTTGCGCATTTTGGAGAATCTGTAACTAGTGGATCCATTTTTATTCAATACAATTTTGTTCACGTATCGCATGTTATGAAGTCTTCATTGTTTTCATCAGTACATGTAGAATTGTTTCAATTTTCAATTGAAAAGTTTGTGGACTTCTGTCTCATGCAGCTTATTTGATCTCTTTCCTCTGTTTTGTTTGCTGCTGCTATTTAAGTTTACAAATTACAAGGAAGTAAAAGGACGGGATTCTGAAACAGCTTATACCATTTACCTTCACAACCTCTCTGGTCTTAAGCTTTGAAGAAGAAAGATTGAGAAGTATTCAGGTTAATGAGGAAGATCCCTGACTGAGAATATTGAGGTTGCTAGGAGTATAAGATCCCTAAATTTATTTCATCTGCGGAGTTACATTACAGTAGATTAAAGCAGGTGATGGAAATGGCTGTTTGCGATGCAAAGGCTAGTTTGGAAAAGAAAAGGAAAAAAAGACATACAACGAGGGGTAACACTAATGACGGAGATTGTGGTCCTACTGAAGATAATGCTTCAACAGATAGTAATGTTTCTCAAGAATCGCTGAACAAAATATGCTTAAATATGGAGCCAGGAATGGTGCAATCTCATTTAGAAGTAAATCTTTCAGAGGAAAAGAATGAGAAGAAGCGTGTTGCTTTACAATGTGGAGAAGCTTCTGGAATATCTGTCTCGACCATATTGAACGTTGAGGTTCTTAAAGCAGAAAATGAGATGTCTACTTCCCTAAATGAAGACTTTTGTTCTGCCGATGGAAAGGAAAATTCTTTAGTTCCTGAGGATCCAGATGTGATAGGCACGAATATGGTCAAAAGAGATGATGAAAATACAGAGACTATAGATCATTCAACTCCTTCAAGCCATGTTGAAACCCAAGGGATAATAAAAATAAAATGCCATAGTGAAAAGGAAAGGTCATTAGAGTCCCCTAAAAAAAGTTTAGAATCCAGTGCGGAGGGCAAAATGAAAGTTTCTCTGTTGACCCATCCTCATGAAGCGGAAACAACTGGCCACCTTAAAAATTTTGCAAAAGAAGAGAACGGGATGTTGTTGGAAGAATCAATTGACTGCTCAATTAGTGAAGAAACAGAGTTGTCATCAAATACAAAGGAAAGCTCTATGGTAATTGCAGATGCTCATAGGTTCAAGGATTTTGAAAATACATCGATGACTAGAAAAGATGATGACTGCTTAGATACTAAAGATCGTTTGGCTCAATCAAACAGTGATGATATCCATGGCCAAACGAAAAGAGAGAGAGAAAAAAGTCGGAGAAGGAGAAAGTTTGCAGATACCCTTGAAGGAAGTTTGAATTCTGATGCGGAAGACAATAAGAAAAATGCTACTTACAGCTGTTTAAATGAAGTGGGTGCAACTAGTTTGCATGAATATTCTTCCACCACTGAGCTAGTAACAAATGCTTTGGTGGAAGAAGTGTCCTTCAACAGCTCCCTGGGTGTACTCACATCAGATGTGAAGGAGAGAGGGGAAACCATAAATCAAAAGGTTCCTCGCTCATTGGCTTGTGATGCAACAAGTGATATCATCGGTGCTGTTCAAGAGAAAAACAGTTTATCACGGATATCAAATTCTTCAAATGAAAGAGATGCAACGGGTTTTCCAAAGAAAAAACTTCTAATACTTGATGTAAATGGACTTCTCGTAGATTTTGTTCCATATTTTCCAGATGGATACACTCCAGACATTGTAATATCATCTAAAGCAGGTGAAAGATAACCCATACTATATGCAACCTTAGCGTTATTGAACATTAAACTCATTATTTACTTGATTATATTTTTCTTTTTTTCAGTGTTTAAAAGGCCCTTCTGTGATGACTTTCTACAGTTTTGTTTTGAGAGATTTGAAGTGGGGATATGGTCATCAAGAACCTGGTAGCCCAATCTAAAATTGGTCGTTGCTTGTTATTTCGACTAATATCAGTTTTATTTATGATTTCCAGTTGTCTTCGTTCTAGTGCATATGTTATTTTGGCATTAACTTCAAAATTTTAGCACTGACACTAGTCATGCACTTATCTCGTGTTATTTTCTGCAGGAAGAACCTAAACACGTTAGTTAAGTTTATTATGAGAGATTCCAGACACAAGCTACTATTTTGCTGGGTAAGCCAAGTTATATCTCAACAACAATAGGAGTATGCATCACCTTGCTACTAAGAAATTGTGGGGTTGCATTTTACATGTTAATTTTGGTTATATTCTTTTTAACGATTTTTTTCTAGTTTTGTTGCCTGCGATGTTGCATTATTAATGGTAGAATAAATATTTTTTTACTGGAAAAGTGGCATATATATAACCTGATTAATACTAAACTTTTGTTTATTTTGATCTTTGATATGAGAATTCAAGTTAACAAAAAAACATTAACTTTTAAGTTTGTGGTGCTTGGTGAATGAAAAATATGACATGCTATGATGGTTGATGCAGGATCAATCGCACTGTACAACTACAAGGTTCACCACTATTGAGAACGATAGGAAGCCCCTTGTTCTGAAGGAACTGAAAAAAATATGGGAAAGTTTGGAACCGAATCTTCCATGGAAAAAGGGGGAGTATAATGCATCAAATACTTTGTTGTTGGATGATACCCCATACAAGGCCTTGCGCAATCCAGTTAGTTGAAAAACCTCTACTCTTTCTCATTTGAGGTTATGTACTCTTTAAATTGCTTTGAAGCTGATTTAGTATTTTCTTTGGCTGGTCTTATCATCATTTTCAGGCTAATACTGCAGTATTTCCCCCTACATATAGGTACAAGGACAGTGATGATACATCATTAGGTAAGAACTATGCCACATGCATAAAGAGCTGAAGTTTTAGGTGAACTGTTGTGTACAGTTAAAGAATAGTGTTAGTTTTTTTTGTAATATAACGGTGAGTGTCTGGGCATACTTGCATGCAACTTAATATTTACGACTTTTTGTTTTGTTTGTCTCTTCAATCATACAAACCTAAAGAAAGTCAAATCATTCTTTTCTTTCTTTCTTCCTTCTCTCTTTCCGTCTTTCTTTCTTATAGGTGGGGAAAATCCACTGGGGATGTTACAGAAAGCTCTTCCAACTACTGCAAGTTGTGGGGATAGAATAGTTACAAGTTCTTACACCCCAAGTGCCTTAGCCTGAAAACACTCAACTATTTCTTCCGAGACATTAGTCCATAATAATGTTCTTAACAAAAGATAGCCTTTTTTTTTTCCTTTGCTCCGGGAGCCCATCCAAATTGAGTGAGGCTGGCTGCCATAGATTCTCCAACCAACAATCAATCAAGTGTGGAAATTTGCCCATGCTTATATTCTAATAGGTTGCTATCGATAAACCTGGAACTTAATATGCCGCACCAAGTTCTTTTTCTTAGAACTATATTCTAATGCATCTTGGTTCATTTTCATAAAACTATAATCCTTGTTTTTATGAGATTGAGTTAATGAAGAATAACCCTTGGGCACAAAATCTTGTAAAATGCATATGAAATATATGTTTTTTGTTCGAGGATATTTTATTTGTTCTTACCTTAAAATTAAGATAATTGTTGAAAGTTATATGAATATCATTTTTTTAAAGGTATGGAATTGCTTTATACTGATCCCGTAATGCTTCTTAGCCATCTCGGGTGGTCTTGTGCATGTATTGAAAATCCATTTACAGGCTTTGGAAATTCCATCTTTTGTTTCTGATTTAACCGCAGTTCTTTTTCATTATTACTGTCTTCTTTTTGCCAATGCCTTCGTTAACATTTAGTCTTCCACAGGACCTGGTGGTGATCTTCGCACATACTTGGAGGGTGTATCTACGGCAGAAGATGTTCAAAAATATGTTGAACTTAATCCATTTGGTCAAAAGCCCATTTCTGAATCTAGTCCATTTTGGAATTTCTACCGTACGGTTATAAATAGTGAGAGGGAAACATGGTGTAGGTAATCATTGGCTCAAGTGTGAAGTAGGTTCTAACTTCCTATCTCTTATGCTCTGGAGGCATTTCCGTTTCAGGATACCCACATGCTGATATGGTTTATTCTCGCAAGGACATGACCATATTTTTAAGACTGGTTCACATGGTTCTTTGCTATATAATAGTTGGATGAAGTAGCTTGCCTTGCAAGACTAGAAGCCTTTGTTCCCCTCTATATTTTCACTAGATTATATGCGTTTTCGTGGGAAATTTTGTAAACTAATTTGTTGATTTCACCAGACTATATGATATTTACTTGTAATTGTATTCAAGCATACAGAGTTTCTTTTTTTTTTCTTGGGTTCCTGGGGTTGAGCAATCTAACTTTTCTACAGAGGGTTTATAGATCAAATACAGCTAGAAATCTAGTTTACTTTATTAAGAGACTTTGCAATGTACTTTGACGCTTATGAAGATTAATTCTGCGCTCTGCAATGTTTGGATTCAAGAAAGCTATTTTGACTTTAATGTTATGCTTCCATCTCTTGGCTCTAACTTTCCTGATCAGGTTCTGAGTTCAGCCAACAGCAGGAATTTGATTTGTTCTGTTGATGTAGAAGTGACAGATTCTTGAATGTTCTAACTCATTGCAGGCTTTTGCATATGTTACCAACAAATATTAATTTCTGATGTCTGCCACAATTAGCTTCTGCTGCAGATTGATATTGACAGTTCTGGGGAAGTTCGTCGGATTCGACTCTCAAGCTGCAAAGGAGTGGTCAATTCAAGGGAGCAGGTATGTTCCTGTCTTCTTGTTGGAAATATATGGTTTATGTGTCCATTGGCGCTTGAGTTGAGGCCCATTTTGGCCCCCTTTCTCGTGGCTGGGTCCCAAATGACAGCTCGTGAAAGCCCCATGAGTGCTATTGATTGCCACACTTGGCGCGAGAGGAGGCTCATCCCAAGGCATCATTATGGAACTAGAAAATTTGAAAATCTTAGAAGTACGTCGCTATTGAATTACTACTCCTTTTGGGTAAGAATTTTCTTTTAGAAGAATAATTGCCTACCTGCGTTCATTTGAGTTTTTACTTTCTAATATGGTGTTTTGAGTGGCTAAAAGTTTGATTAGGATTCATTTGTCCTTCTCATGTGATAATATATCAAAAGAAACTCTTGCTAATCAGTTTCCAGGTATGTATTGTCCGTGTGCTACAATTGAGATTGTAGAATCATAATCATTTGGACTTATTATATAGTATTTGATTATGATTCTACAATGTATTTATGTAAATGACTACAGTCTTAATATGTCTATATGTCGCCAATTTATCTAATGATCACGTGTCAATGTGAAGTGACTTTTGAATGGCAGGACATAAAATGACAGACAAAAAGGTGAGGAAAATGTTTTGCAACGACTTTGATTGGTCACTTCAGCTTGTCTAATACAGTTTGAACATACCACGCCTTACCTAGCCTCTCTTTTTTCAAGCATGCGTTTAATTGATTAGGTTATATGATAGAATGATTGGTTTTTGCTTTAGATCAGAAAACATTTTTTAGTAGTTAGTTACTTAAATCTAATAAATTTGAGTCACTTTTAATTAGTTTGATTTAAAAAAGAAATCGAACTATCCTTATAAGATGTGGTTTGGGGACGAACTATGACGAAAGCTGGTTCGCTTGTGCACATGATCTATACTAACAAAATGAATCTTGTTTTTTGATGGTTCAATTATAGCAACTTCAAAGTTAAGCTTGTTTTGTTGGAGCAGTTCTGCCTTAAGGGATCTCTTGAAAAATTTTCAAAGAAACCATGTGAGTGAAGATAAAGTATGCCGAAAGAATTTGTTGATACGTGGGATAGCTTTATTCTTAAAAGAGGTAATTGTTCTAAAAATCAACCAAAAATCTTTGTATAAAGCTGTGGAGTTTGTTTGCCAGCCACGAGCCTCAGTTTAAATACTCCAAATGACATTTTCTTAAGGATAGAATCGTTAAGAAATGTTTAAAAGAATTGAAAGTTACTACTTATATTAACGAAATGAACCTTGTTTTCGATGGTTCAATTATAGAAACTTCAACCTTGTTAAATTATAGGAATTTCAAAGTAAAGTATGTTTGTTATTATTATTATTATTTTAGGTAAAAACTAAAGGCATAACTTTATGGTGATTATATACATATAATTTAATGAGGGTTTTGAAATGTTGTGTTTGTTTGGTACGTACATAGTTATAAATTATTAGGGCCTGCATGTGGAACATTTGCAGTGCGTAGCTTTCTATATTTTAATTCCACTAAAATATTCTTTTCTCTTTATTTCATTACATCACCACTTTATATCATTAAAAACCTTCACATGTTTGTTTATAACAAAGTTTTTGACAGCTAGATCCTTGTCTTTGCTATATTAACCTCTTTTTTTTTAATTTTTTTGTTTTTTGTTTTTTTAATGTTTCAAATAATTAATGATCTCCTAATATAAAAAATTATTCTCGTTAAAGTACATGTTTTGACAGAGAAATTAGATGCTTAAATATTTTTCTACAAATAGATCAATTAAAAATTTTACCTAAATTAGAATTTAGAATTTCTATGGGCACATAATTAGTCAACAAGTTACATCACTAAATTAATGATATTTATGAATGAAATATAAATAGAGTAGGATGGAATTGTTGGATGATAAAAGTCCCACTAGACTAATTTAGGGAATGATCCTGCGTTTATAATCAAATAATACTCTCTCAATTGATACGAACAGTTTTGGGAAGCAAGTAAAGTCATGAGAAACTTAGGTTCAAGGATAATATCACATAAAGAGAGTCATGTTCGTCTAACATGCATGATGGATTGAATCCACTGGTATGAACCATTTTGGGAAAGACTAAAACAAAGCGAGTCCGGTTTGACGAACAAAAAAAAATTTGGTGATGATAAAGTTGTGACCCACTTGAACAAAAAAATCCAGAAAATTTTTGTATCATATGCAAACACTTAGGTAGCAACCACATTGGATTGTGTGTAATTAACCACATGATCTGTTTTGTGAGAATAAACAAGGAAAGCAAAAGCTGTGATCTTCACTGTACTGTTGGGAGTACGTCCCAGAAACCCACAATCTGACGCCATTGAAGAACCTCGAGGGGAAGGTTAGAGGAATATTTTCTTGTTCTACTTCTTCTTCTTCTTCTTTATTCTTCTCCGTTTTTCAGTACAAAATGGGATCCGTTCTTCGCCCTTCTCTCTTCTCTGCGTTTTGACAAAATCACATGGACGTATAGACAATTTGAGACCCACCCACATACGCATTCCACATGGATGCTTCACAAATGGCCGATTAGAATGGGCCTCATCTGACCCACATATTCTATTCTCTCTCTCTCTCTCTCCCCCTTCTTGCTATTGTTTTTATTTTGTTGACCATTCTTCTCAGATTGTTATACAAATCAGCTTATAGTTTTATGTTTTTTGTTTTCTTTTATATAATCACTTAGATGCACATTCAATTCTGGGACATTTCTTCTTCTTCTTGGATCATCAAGGGAAAATTCCCATTTCGCATTTCACTCTTTTAGGTAATGTGAGTCGCTGATTCTTTGAATGTTCTGTATTTGCCTTGAAACTCTTGATGATTCTGGTTTCTGGGTCTCTCCTTTTGCGGCTTCCTCTTGTTTATATTGTTTGATTTGGTTCTCTGGGGCTGAAGTTTTCAATATTGAGAGTGTTCTTTGCCAAACCCAACTGGGAAATTCTGTGGGATCAAGATTTGCATTGAAGAACAGATTGATTATCCGAGTGAAATAGTTATGTCGGTCTAATTTATGGTATAAACAAGGAAGTATCTGTTTTCATTTTGGGACTGGTAGGAGCCTAGATTGTGTTTAGGCTTCCCATATTTAAGGTGGGGCAAGAAAAAAGAGAATGAAGTTAGATTCTTATTGTACTATGCAATGAACAGGACAGTGGCAGAAACTGATGTGTTGATTAATACTCTTTGATCATATTGAGGCTCATAATTCTTTGAATGGTGGATCATATGGCATAATCCTTTGGTCTAAGAAGATCAATCTCGGAGGGCTCAGGGAACACTTTTATTGTTTGAGAAGATATGGCTGCAAAACTTCTACATTCCTTGACAGATGACAATCCTGATTTGCGCAAGCAAATAGGCTGTATGACTGGTATTCTCCATCTGTTTGATCGTCACAATGCGATCGCCACGAAGCAAATTAGTCACAAGAGGCTCCCACCCGGTAAATATCTCATCTTCGATTGCTTTATATCATTGTTGTTTTGTATTTTGTCACTAACTTTGTGAGATCCCACCTGAGTTGGAGAGGAGAACAAAATATTCTTTATAAGGGTGTGGAAACCTTTTCTTAGCAGACGCGTTTTAAAAACCTTGAGGGAAAGCCCGAAAGGGAAAACTCAAAGAGGACAATATCTACTAGCGGTGGGCTTGGGGTCTTTATAGATGGTATCAGAGCCAGATACCGGGTGGTGTGCTAGCGATGAACGTTGGGCTTCGAAGGGGGTGGATTGTGAGATCCCACCTCAATTGGAGAGGGGAACGAAGCATTCTTTATATGAGTGTGGAAACCTCTCCCTAGCAGACACGTTTTAAAACCCTTAAGAAGAAGCTCAAAAGGGAAAGGATCCTTGGTTTTTCACCGTCCTAATCGATCTCAAAGGAAGAGGGTAAAGTTTTATGCATCTGAATGTCTGCCTGCAAAACTTTTGTATATATCTTGAAGAACATAAACAAGATATTAAAAAAAATGCTTCAGTTCTTCATTTTCTGCTTCTGGTTTGAAGTTTAAGCTCCCACTTATCTCTTTGCTGGTTATTGTGTATTGAACTATGTGATAGCTGTTGTTTCAATGCATTTCCATTAACGGTGTTCTTAGCAGTAGGCCATTAGAATACTCTCCACTGCTCAATATCTAATCTTGTCTTGTACAGGCCATTCTGGTGACATGGTTAGCACTGTACATCACCATGAGAAAGCCACTGTAAGCCCCTAATATTCTTATGCCAACTTTTCTTTTGATTTCGTAGTAGCCTTTGAAAAGAAACTTTTGCAATCAATTCAAACATCATCTCGCTCTCGACTTATTTATTCGAATCCCGTCTCGATCCTAATAGTAAAACTAGTTATATTCCACGCCTGTTTGTATAAATGATAAGATTTGAAGTTCTTTCATTACAGGAGTCGAGCCTGAATGAGAACACGAACGACAAACAAAGTGTGGATACAGAATCATCCGGAGACTCTCTCTCGTCCTGTTCATCATCTTTGTCCTCTCTGGTGTGCAACAAAACTGCAGAACTAGAAGCCAGGATCAATGTTCTTGAAAGTCCCTCTAGCTATTCAGAGAGGCAACCATTCAATATCAAACATGTAGTGAAAGACTCTATACATAGAGAAGTAAGAACGTCGTTCATTAAAATGACCGATGTGGACGACTTTGATCACGGTCCAAGACACCCTCCTATGTTCAAATGTGCAGAGATTTCTTCAAGAGTTGCAAGAAACCGAAAACAAGAAATTCAGATCGATATGGAGGAGTCTTTTAGAGTTCTTGCTAAGCTAAAAGATGCATCCAGGAACTTCAATGAAGCTACTACAGGATGTCCAAGATCATCTTATGAGAATGAAGCTAAACGTGGAAAGAGTTTAATTTCCCGGGATTCTCCGCGACTTTCTTACGACGGTAGAGACCGAAGTCGATCCTTTGAATCAAGAAGCCTCAAGTCCAGTCCTAAACTGAAAGAGCTCCCTAGACTCTCATTGGACAGCAGAACAACTGTCTGTAGGAATGTTCCAAATAGTAGCTGCTCTACTGACAAAGCCCCTGAGCTGCATCAGAAGCGGCTGCCGAGTGTTGTTGCAAAATTGATGGGTATTGAAACGTTGCCAGATTCATTATTGGCTACAGATACCCAATGTGGTGGTGGTGAATCTTCTGCAAAACCATTAGAATCTAGAAATCTGAAAAGCTCACCACGGCAGACAAAAAATCTTGATCTGATTAAGAAACCTATTCCAAATTCAAGGCTCCCTATTGAAACTGCACCTTGGAGGAAGCTAGCTGGAGCTCAAGTTCCTAAAAGCACAGCTTTTAGGCCTGGTCCAGAACCAAGCTCCTCTGCTTACGGTGAGGTCGAGACAAGGCTGAAAGATCTTGAACTTCAACAGTCCAGTAAGGATCTTAGAGCACTTAAAAAGATACTAGAAGCTATTCAAACTCGAGCACTATTCGAAATTGGGATGGAAGAACAAGGTTCAGTATTTGGAATTCAAAGGAACCAAGAACCAAGTTCTTCTAGTTCTAATCAAAAGACTAGATTGATGAGCCAACGAAACAGACGGAGCAATGTAGCTGAATCTCCAATTATCATCATGAGACCTGCTAAACCTGTTGATAAGTCAGTTATATCAACCTCAATGATTCCGATGGATCGCTTTCCCGTGCTCCATAAGCTCCGAAACGAAGGATTTCAGGATAGTAAAAAAGGATCTAGCAATAGCCAAACCAGAGCACGCTTTCTTAAGAACACTCAAAAGGACCTTCCTGTCGTTACCTCTGAGAAGAAGCCGATTCCTAGACATATAAGATCACCTCAAACTTCTTCAAAACCGCAAGTAGTACTTAAAGAAAGCACCTCGACCACGAGCTTGATAAAAAGTTCAGATTCTGTTAGTCCAAGACTGAGACTGAGGAAGGTCGAGGTGGAGAAACGATCCCATCCACCTAAATCTGACGCAAACAAACCGAAAAGGAAAACGAAGGAGACAAAGTCTTCCAATATAAGACAATGCGATGAGCAATCAAGTGAGATGAGCAATGAATCAAAATCTTTAAGCTGCCAAAGTGATGACATGACTTCAAAGATGGATATTGAGGTCCATAGCAGCATACAATCAACCAAGACCGACGTCAACCAGAGGCAAGCGATGGAGGCTGCTGAATTATTGACAACCAGCTCAGTTAAAAAGGTTTTCGTCTTTTGTTTATGTTCTTTTCATTCATCTTTTAGTTGCATACCACTTACTAATGTTTTTGCTTGCTCAGTTATCAATGATGGCAATCGGTGAAGACGGGTCGACAATAGAACAAGATGCACTAGCAGTAGAGCATCCCAG
The DNA here is from genome assembly GCF_002738345.1 of Cucurbita maxima. Classification (NCBI taxonomy): domain Eukaryota; kingdom Viridiplantae; phylum Streptophyta; class Magnoliopsida; order Cucurbitales; family Cucurbitaceae; genus Cucurbita; species Cucurbita maxima. The sequence continues at coordinate 6,184,717 of NW_019272018.1, forward strand.
CCCTGTCTCTGTCCTTGATGGCTCATTATATAGAGATGATGAACCATCTCATGTAAAAAAAATCACAACCATCCTTGATGCCTCTCTGAAAGGTAAAGATTCAGAACTTTTTGTTGATCCAAATATCAGAAATCATGGCAGCTGATCTTTACTTTATAACTTGGTATCTCTTAGGTGATGATTGTCTAGATTCTAATGAGAGGCATAGCGAAGATCAATGCAATCTTTCAGACGACATCTTTGTTAATCGTTCGGTTTTAAATCATAACGTGGAGATTGACAATATGAAATTTGAAAATATTGATGATCTGATTCAAAAGCTTAGACACTTAAACTCACATCAGGATGAAGCGGAAAAAGACTATATTGCATTGTTGTGTGAGAATACCAACCCGGATCACCGATACATTTCCGAGATATTGTTAGCTTCCGGCCTTCTACTCCAAGATCTTGGCTCGGACCTGACCACGTTTCAGCTTCATCCTTCTGGTAATCCGATCAACCCAGAGTTATTTTACGTTTTGGAGAAAACGAAGGCCAGTAGTTCGCCTGCTATATCTTCCTATTCCAACAGGGAGCGCAAGCTCATATTTGATGCTGTAAATGAGATACTTGTTGAGAATTTAGCTGTCATTGATGGTGGTGCTCCTGAACCATGGTTGAAACCAACAAAGATTGCAAAAGAAGCTCTAAGTGGACAAATGATTTTGAAGCAATTGTGTAATGAAATAGAACAGTTACAATCCAAGAAGTTCGAATGCAACTTCGACAGAGAGAAGGATGACTCGAAAAGCATTCTGCAAGACGATGTGATGCGCCAGCCGAGGCGTTGGACAGCTTTTCGTGGTGATATCTATGACGTCGTGTTGGATGTCGAGCGCTTGATTTTCAAAGACTTGGTTAATGAGATTGTTATTCAGTGAGGTAGAACTTTGGAAGATAAAGCTATAAGGTATGCATTAGCTAGTTTGCTTGCATTCCCTCTGGTTTTTCCTTCATATATTTGCTTTCATAGAGTGACCACATGAACTTGTGCTCTTGCTTCCTCCTATTTTTTGGTGTCAAGCTCAATAATTTGTGCTTATTAGCAGTTCTGAGCTGGTTGGTGGTTGTGCAATACTTGACTACAAGAATCAAAATCAATGAAAATATTTTGTTCCTACTTCACTCTTCTCGTTGTAGCTCTATGAAACTTTAGCCCGAAACTCGAACATTCCTCGACATATTTAGTAAGAAAAAAGTAGAGGAGAAACGAGATTGTGTTTTACGTGTAATGGGAGATTCAAAACTCGAGCATTCCTCGTACTACTTTGTTATATCTTGTTTTACGTGTAATAGGAGATTCAAATCTCTGTCATCTTGGTACTGTGTATATGACTTGATCAGTTTAACTAGATTAGATATTATACTGTGTTTTTAGTGTTTGTACAAATAACGTTGTGCAACTAGTAGATATTGTTCGTTTTGGCCCGTTGTGTATAGTCATCAATCTCACGATTTTAAAAAAGCGTCAATTAAGGAGAGGTTTCCACACTCTTTGTGGGGTCTCACAATCCACCCTCTTGGGAGCTCCTGTCCTGGATGGCACACCGAGCCTTATAAGGAATGTTTCGACCAATGGAGAATCTCACAATACACTCGCTTATGTTAATTTGTAACAATACATATCGCCATCATTTGTAATAGCCCAAGTCTACTTCTAGCCGATATTGTCCACTTTGGCCTGCTATATATCGTCATCAGTCTCACGGTTTTAAAATAAGTTTGTTAGGAAGAGGTTTCCAAACCCTAACAAAGAATAATGTTTCGTTCTCTTATCCAACCGACGTGGAATCTCACGAAATAAATTACCAAAAATGTACTAAAAATGGCAACAAACACACATAAACCATCTTTCTTTTAGGGCATACAAAATTTTACCCACCTCTCTTTTTCTTTCTAGAAAGAGGACCACAAATTAAAGGATTTTTCTTCTTTTTTTCTTTTTAAAGAAAAAAAAAATGATGGAAGGGACAGTGACAGTGTCGAGTGGGTTTGTCCAATGCAGAACACAACTGGGTTTATAGGATCAATATGTTTTTCCACTGTGTTTGTTGGATGATCTTGTCAACAATGCTTCTGCTTCAGAGACACACCCATCTCTCCAATCTCTCTCCTCTTTCATTCTCTCTCTAAAATTACCCCCTTTTTTTACCATTTTTCTTGTCTAGCTTCAGAATGTTCTTCCTTCGCCTTTATTCTTACAAGTTTTCCAAATAGAACTTGACTAATGACAGAAACATCAGCTGAAAACTACTTTTTTTTTTTTTTTTTTAATGTTTTCAAAGTGTTACAGTGTTCAAAGGTTTGTTCTTTTTCTGGTCCTTTGTCTCCTTATCTGTTCGGTCTCTACAAGGTTTTGTCAGTTGTTCACATTTTGAACTAGAGTAATCTTAAGGACATGAAAGATAAATGCACCATTTTTTTCGGTTGCTCAATCATAAGAACTCTAAATTTAAGCATACTTAGAACAATCGTATATCAGCTCAAACTCATTGTTAGTAGTTATTGTTCGTTTTAGTCTATTATGTATCGTCATTAGTCTCACGGCTTTAAAATATGTCTACTAGGGAGACGTTTCCATACCCTTAAAAGGAATGTTTCGTTCCCCTTTCCAACCAATACGAAATCTCACAAGTCTCCCGTAAATTTTTTTGTAGAAAGCATATGAGTTAAAACAAACCATCCTAAAAGGATCTGTGTTGGTTTATGAAGATTGTTTTTACCTTAGAAGTCGTTCAATAACACAGTCATGTAGTAGAGAATGCTAGAGAATCTCGAGATCATTAATTGTTGAATTAAAAATAGATTTTCAAACAATTTATATAACAGACAAGCTTCTTCGAAAATCAGACAAGTTTCTCTCTCTATATATATAGATTTTCAATGAACAAACCATGATACCCATTATTATATCTAATGCTCCAACATTTATATATCAAAAGCAATCAGATTAACTGCAAAGAGTATAGCTATGAATATGTATACTTACAAACCTTTCCAAAACAACAACACTTTTCTAATCACGCCCTTCAAGAGAGTTTGCTCCGTCTCTACTGGCCACGGACACGGCCACTCTATGAGCTACCAGACGCCGCCCCATCTTTACCGGAACCGCAGCCGTCGTTGTTGCCAGCATGAAGAAGCTGCTTGAGATTGAAGTTTGGAGGAAAGGGTTTCAAGTTTTGTGAGGCAAAAGGGTGGAGAGATGATGGTATGAAGGGATTGGACAAAGTATGAGAATTTGAGCTCAAGAAATGGATGTGGCTTTCAAATGGGTTTGTGATGTATGAAGCATATGGAGTGAAAAAAAGTGAAGAACATGAAGATGAACTTGTTTGAGCCTCAGTTTGTGATGGAAAACCCCCACAAGAATGCTGATGATCATGATCACAAGTGTTGTAATTGTAAGCATTACAATTGTTTATCATAATTTGCTCATTATAATCTTCAACTTCTTCATCATTACCTCCATCAATCCACTTCCCTTTCGACTTCGATTTCTCGATCATCGTCGTTTGATTCACGACATCTCTGATAAGCGTCGTCGAAGAATCCTTCGTGTCGAAGGCGAACGGAGGAGGGAGAGTACTGGAATTATGATGATATTGAGGGAAGAGCATATGTTGGTGAAACGGAGACAACCCGGTCGGGATCTGGAGCGGTGGAAGCTTGTCGATATCAAGTTTCGTGACGTCGAGTAGCCAATCTATGACCTTGCTAGGCTGCCCAAGTTTAAGCTTGTCTTGAAGATCATAGAGTTGAATTGCTGTTGGAACTGAAAGCCTTATCCTTCTATCTCTCAAACCCCTTATAGTACAAACTTTGCTATGCCTATCTTTGCCTCCAAATGAACGAGAAACCCTCACAATTCTTGGATTTCTAAACCCTGACCACTGCCTTGACCTCGTTGAACCCTTAGCCATATCATATTTTTCATCACTGATTCCTTCATCTTTGCCTCCAAAACCCTTTTCTTGTGAGCTTCTCAACATCTTTTTACGAGCTCATCTTCGTCAGATCCATTCAAAACCTTCGAGAAATAAGAACAAGAACAAGAACAAATTATTGCAAGAAACGGCCGAGTTTTAGAGCCGAAAACTCCATTTTTTTGCAAGGAATCAAAACTTTGTAACTCAAGAATGATAGTACAATGGGTAAAGAAAAGAAGATGCCAAGAATTTATGTAACCCCAGATAGAAAAAGGAAAAGGTAAGGTGTGTTCTTGACCACTTGGCGTTGCGTTATTTGTCCACGTGGCACTCGTTTGAACTAAGATGATGTCAGCAGGGCTGCTAATTAATCCACCCCTAAGTTTTACAACTTCATTCATTAATTATGTTCATTAGGGTATAAATGTTATACATAAGATTTTTGATGTGGAGATATCCAAACCAAGGAAGAAAGTGAAAGGCTAAACGCTTTTTCAGCATTTACAAACAGCTTTATTGGTTTGTTTACTACACATCATGAGCTGTTGAACAATGCATGCCCTAGCTACGCTACATGTATTACAAAGAAAAGACACTATCAAAAACCCTAATTTATTGTTCTTAACTTTTAGTATGCAAAAATCTTCTTTTGTTTTGTAATTATTTCTCTCAAGATTTGGTTTTGTGTTCTTATTTAATATGGGGTTGGTTTTGAAATCTCTTTTCAATTCTAGATAGGGGTTGTAAAGTCGATAACGCTAATTTAGGTCTTATTTGATAACAATCGTCCTTTTTGGACTTTAAACGCGTCTGTTAGGGAGAGATTTACACACCCTTGTGAGTAATGTTTCGTTACCCTCTCCAACCGACGTGGGATCGGGAGTGCCCAGAATCCTCACTGTCACACCGCCTGATATTTGGGTTTGATATCATTTGTAACAACCCAAGCCCACCGTGTGGATATTGTCCTCTTTGGACTTTCCCTCGAAGTTTTGAAACTTGTCGGCTAGAGAGAGGTTTCCATACCCTTATAAGCAATGTTTCGTTCCCCTCTCCAACCGATGTGAGATCGGGGGTGCCCAGAATCCTCACTGGCACACCGCCCGATATCTACCTTTGATACCATTTGTAACCGCCCAAGCCCACCGTGTGGATATTGTCCTCTTTGGATTTTTCCTCGAGGTTTTGAAACGTGTCGACTAGGGAGAGGTTTCCATACACTTATAAGCAATGTTTCGTTCCCCTCTCCAACCGATGTGGGATCGGGGGTGCCCAGAATCCTCACTGGCACACCGTTCGATATCTAACTTTTATACTATTTGTAACAGCCCAAACCCACCGTGTGGATATTGTCCTCTTCGAACTTTCCCTCGAGGTTTTGAAACGTGTCTGCTAGAGAGAGATTTTCATACCCTTATAAGCAATGTTTCGCTCCCCTCTCCCACCAACGTAGGATTTCACACAAGGATACTTTTGAATCCTCAACCAAATTTTAAAATTACCTATTCAGCTCGGTAGCACTAAAAAACTAATTTGAGCTTAACCCAGTTGGTCAATACGTCATATACTCAATCGAAATGTCATATATTCAAATTTTCACTCTCGTTATAAAAATTTAGCTAACTAAAAGCAAAATCGTTACCTAACAGCCCACAGAGACTATCGATAGGGTTTTGGGATCACATAAAACTACTCACTTTAAGCAATAATACGAAATCCAACTAAAAGTTGGTGCATAATTAGGATTTGGAGGAAAAGGGAAGAAGTCATAGAGTCAAGAAATTAGGGTTTGTGGTGTGTAAGGCATTTACAAAGTTGGGTTATTAGAAGATGAAAGCTATAGCAACTCTCCAACTTAGTAGATGAGGGACCAATATAGGTTCTTTTAATTTAAAGGCATCCAACTCAATGCCAATAAGGACCACAGGCATGCACTAGAGAGACATAGTGGCAGTAAGATAGTTGAATTTTGTATTTATTATCAACTTTCAATTTTTATTTCATATCTTCAATTTTACGTCACTATTACAATACGCATATTTAAACCGACATGTGACCTTTTACGAGAGGTAGAGTCGGGTTATATTATAACCACTAAATTATGCTCATATTGACGTTTTTTTAGCTCAGCAACAAGTGGTGGTCTGAATTCAAGCATTTGGTCTTAAGATCGAGCATACCGTGCCTGAAATTGGCTTATCAATGCCTCTCGGTTATATCAATGATTGTAACATTTAATATTAACGAAATGGACAAAATTTGAAAGTCGTTCCTAGACTTAACGATCATGTACAAGGCACGTTGGAAGGTGGCGTATTTTTCTTGTCAAGTACAAATTTTTTATTAAAACTAAAAGAGAGTCGATTTCATTCCACGTTTGATTCGATGAATTGCCTTTAGCCTCCCCGCTAAAAAAACGGCTCTACTGCAATAGATGAAAGATAACTATCTCGAAAATTCAATTCTTCAGCGATTGAAGTATTTAGTTATTGAAAAATCGCATTTGTTAAAAAACCCTTAAGTTCAATTTGACAATCGAACGCTCCGAAACATGTTTTAAATTAATTCGTCAAACCAAATTAGATTTTATCGGTTAAGTCGTTATAACAACGAGTTTGGCCACAAACCCTAAAAGCTTAGCCCAAAAAAAAAAAAGAAAAAAGGGAAAAGAATATAACACATCTTATCATCTCTGCAAAAGTTCATAAAGAACATTGCAAAATGGGGAGCCATGAAAGAAAGAGAAAACCTTAAACCCTGCAAATTATCATCTTTCCTATGGCTTTTTAGAGAGAGAGAGGTGACTTTTCTTTTGAGTATTATTAATAGTTACTGTAGCTGCTGCACTGCAACAATTGGAAAAGACAGTCAAAAAAGCTGACCCCAACTTTATATCTCCATCTTCACTGCACTGTAAAAATGAAATTTTTAATTTAAATTTTTGGAAAAAATTAGTTTATTTTATTAATTTTTTATTATTACTATTTCAAAAAATATATATAAAAAAAATATTAAAATTAAACCTATAAATTGAAACTTTATTAAATTTAATTAGGAAATTAAGAAGAATGGTCCTTTGTGGGTAAATACTCAGCTGACAGGGCAGTCTTAATTGGTAGGGTTTCAGTGTGAGTTTGAAAATGGTAAGAAAAAGCTTGAAACTTTGAAAACCCCATATGATTAGTTTTTTTTGGGTTTAGGGTTCTAAATTGGTACAGTTTAAGACTGTGAGTTTGATGGAACAAAGTGATAAAGATGATTGTTCTTTCTGTATTGATTCTTCTTCAGACCCTTTTTTTTTTTTTTTTAAGGCTTCTCTGTTTTTGAATCTTGTTGTTTGACGGGTCTTTTGAGCGTTTGCGTTTTGAGCTCGTTGTTTGACGGATATTATGAGCGTTGGTGTTTATTTATGACATGAAACAACTCGAGCCATGAGTCTAGTTTCGTAGTTGCACACAAGTATTTTTAGCGGGTTTGGAATAACTTTGTCCATCGCTAGCAAATATTGTCCGCTTTGTTACATATCGTCGTCAGATTCACGGTTTTAAAACACGTATGCTATGGAGAGGTTTCCACACCACTGTAAGAATGTTTCGCTCCACACTCCAACAACCGATTTGTTATTACCGCGTGCAAGTAAAATTCCACCCTTCGCAAGTTTCAGTTACTTTTTCTAAATAATAATTTTGTAATTTATCATATGAAATATCATATGATAAAATAATATACATTTCTTTTTCATATATCAAAGAATATTAAATTTATACATAAAAACTATAGAATTGGGTTTTTATTTTATTTTAGGGATGGGATTCTTGATTGGATAAACGATTCCTTGATGATTGGCGGCAGAAAAAAAGATAGATGTCAGAAATCTCTGGAATGGCATTTAAAGTGAATTATCAATTATTGATACTCTCCAAAGCAATATTTTATTCATTTATGACGATAATTAACCATTAAAGAACTGACCATCTCAAAATAATATAATAAATATAAATCAAATGTTAAATTTTAATAGAAGTTATGTGCTTCGGTTTCTTCTGTGCAGATCAGAGTCCCAATGGCATGGCAGTGGAATGACTTCCATGGAAGAGATTAGGTTAGCCTCATCAATCTTCTTTTCTACTAAGGTACTTGGGTTGGAAGATGTCTGTTTAAATGATTTATTTTTTTGTCGTAGATTGTTCGATCAATCTTCTTTTCTGCTACGTTCCGAAGATGTCCATTCAAATGAATTATTTTTTTCTTGTAGATTGTTCGATTAATCTTCTTTTTCTACTACAATACTCTGTTCGGAAAATGTCCATCTAAATGATTTGTTTTTTTTCTCAGAGATTGATCAATCAATCTTCTTTTCTACTACTGTTCTCATTCAGAAGATATCCGTCTAAATTTTTTTTTCCGTAGATTGTTCGATTAGAACATTGGCTATGATTGTGACTAGTAAGAATGATAAAACTCTGAAGAGAAGTCTACATCAAATGAGATATAAAAAGAAATCGAGCTCGAGAATAAATGAATTTGTAGTTTATGAATTATTTTTGAGAAGGTAAATTGTAAGTTTTATTATCTCCCATTAAAAAATCTTTAAAACCCATTCGGATTTACATGGTTCAAGAATGGAACTAACCGTACTTTACAATTTTGTAACTCCTAAAAATGGGATAGAACTGAACTCCAAAATCAATGCAGAGGATGCTTCCTAAGGAGATGATCCTAGAGGCAAACTCTTGGGCTTTTTATGTGTTCTCACTTGACTTTACACATCTGGAATATGCGAAATTTCTATATTGGCTACGATCATAGGCCAACCCTCATTAGGCCAACCCTCATTGATTCTAGTCAAGTTGGCCCATTACCTTTTTCATCAGCTCAACATCCCCCAAGCCCATCCAAGATGATTTCACTTGGGAGAAAAGAATGGTACAAGAGAAAAACAAAGAAGATAAAGAATGATGTGTCAAAGGAGTTGATCCATAGACGAAAGACTGAATACCAAAAATCATAACAAGTACAAATAAGATGGAATCTGAAGTAAAGGATAAACAGAGCATTGTCAGCCACACATAAAAAGATGAAAAGGGGTTCTTACATCAATGCTATGGAAGCGATGGAGGTGGAGCGGCTGGACGTCAACTTTCAAGGAATGTAGCATTTGGCATCAACCCACGTCTTTGAATCCTCATAACCAAGCAAACTTCTTTCATTCTCTCAAATGATTGAACTGAAAATGAGCCATCAAAATAAATCATGTCAAGATCAGATGTAATGTTTGCATCGAAGTCAACCATAGAGTTCACACTTAACTTTTTGAATGATTGGAGGTCACAGCTATCGATATCGGTAAACCGAAACTTGATGCCATTGGATTATTTCTGCAGTCTTTTTCCCTTCTCCTTTATTCTTTGCAAAAAACTAACATCTGTTTCAGTTAGGATACAGCAATTATTACTATTTTAGCACAAATTTAGAGATGGAAAACAAGACATAAGTGAGAGACTAACAAATACAAAATAGGCAAGCATAGACAGGCGTGGTAAATAAGGAAGTTTTACAGGCTATGAATTCAATAAATCATCCTCACATACTTAAACTATTACATAAACTAATGTGGGCAGGATTATCAAAATTATAAACAAGTGGACATGTCATCCATGTTTCCTCGTCTTCGTTATATTCGGATTTTAGGCCAACACAACATTAACAAAGGGAATCGAAAAATGTAAAGTGTGATAATTATCCTCTAATGAAGTCAAGCAACATAACCCCTACACTTTTTTTTTGTAAGAAACCGTACTTCATTGAGAAAATGAAAGAATATACAAGGCCATACAAAAAACAAGCCCGAACAAAAACGATCCACACTCTAACTATGTAGAAGTACTTCAATTCAAAAGAACAAAAGCAAGATTATAATTACAAAACGACCTAGCAACAGCCTACACCTCAATTATATATAACAATTCGACCTCAAGTGCAGCGAAACGAAAGACAGGGCAACAGAACAATAAGTGCAGAGGGGTGCTTTTCTACTACTCTACGTACCTAATAACAAGTCATATGGTACACAATTGAGAAAATAAACATTTATTTACTAAAAGAAATAGAAGCACAGTACGTCAATAACATTGCTAGGCCGACCTTGATAGTATCAAAATAGTATCAATATCTGTAACAACTGTTGACAGAATGCTGTGAAATCTAATTAAATGTTTTGGGTTGGTTTCACATAGTTGTTTATAGAACTCTACCAGGTGAACTCATAAAAAATCCAACTTCTGCATAGAAACTGCAGAACAAACAAGTTCGTTGTCCAGAAAGATATATGGTACAAGCCTCCAATCTGAAAAGTAATAGAAATTTAGAATTAAAAGTTGGTTTAAAAAACACCATAAACATACACGATGATGGGCTGTGGAGAATGAAAGTTAAAAAATATTTGTCTTTGCACTACCAAAATGTGCAACTCTCTCGTCTTGCACATTTTTCCTTTCTCGGGAATGTGAATGGATTGGGTTGACTTATTCCCTAACTGCGCTCTCAGGTTTAATCCTTGTCAGCTCACAATAAACTGACAGCTAGGAGAACTTCATGGTCAAGGAACATGATAACCACGGTTCTAATGCAAGGCGATAATCGATGAAACAAAATATAAAACAAGATTACCTGTGAAGCATAGGGAAGCAATATTGAGAATGTAATTTTGTCGTAGAAAAAGTGAAGCTCACAATTAAATGATAAAACCGATTAATTCAATCACCCATGAGCCCCAGCTTCAGAGCTATAAATGTACGAGCTCAAGACAAGGACATATTTATTCAGTGGAGCACAACTAAAGTGATTAATCACAGGCTCAGAAAGATTGAGTACCCTCAGAAAATCTAAGATTGATATCTCATAAAAAGAGTCAATTCGTACCAGCTAAATTTGATGAAATACAAGAACCATTAGTCAGGGCACGAACCAAATAAGATAGTTGGTTCAAATTGAAGTTCAAATCATTGAAATGAAACTAATTCTTGCATTCAAGCTTGACCTTTCCAACATCATAAAGTGATTTATGCTGTGATAAAGCCACTAAATGTTTATTCCCATGTTCAATCAAGCAGACATTCTGTATCTAGAAGTCATATAAGTAAATGTTCTTGGCCAAAAGAGCTTGGTAACCTAACTCTTTGCCAGTGGCTAAATCTCCATTACATTTTCAGAAGGTTAAGATACATGACAGTAAGTTTAAAAGCAGCAAAAGGAAGAACAATTCCTACCAGCCAACACGACAAATACAAAATCCAGAAACAAACAATCACGGAGCACCTAAATAATCTAAATACGTGAAAAAAGCTATACAAATCTTAGATAACTACCATAAATTCCGACTGGTTTTGAGAAGATTGTATCGGTAGATCCTAGAACATAATTCAAGCACAAACAGACAAACAAACAAACGTAAAAAGATGTTGAATCAATTCAATTCCTGCCACTTTACAGTACGAAGACAAAACACCCAAAAGCATACAACGAGAAACGCTATTTGTTTAGGACAACAATAAAAAGAACTACGTCCAATGCTTCCAATACCCTCCTCCACAGGGACATTGGGCATGATCTCTGCGGTGCAAGTGAAAGGCGCCCTAATTTTGGGCAAGCTCGCCTGATCTTCCATGGCTTCTTCATCGATGAGCAGCCCTTCGGGGAAGGGATGAGGCAGGGGAGACTAGAATAGAAATGTCTTTCCGTCCGCGCGCATTTCAATTTACGTTATGCGCGAAATTTGTGGGGGCGATGGATAATAATTACGAGGGATTAAGAATTTCTTAACATTCTTTTATTAATTTTTTAAAAAAATATATATATTTCTTTTAAATAAAATTTTTAATAGATAAATTCTATATTCAAGATTATTTCTGTAATAATAATACAAAAAAAAAAAAAAAAAAAAAAAAAAAAGCAAATCATTATAATAAATAAAAAAAAATTTTATNAGATAAAAAAGTTACGTTAGATTAAATCTCGAATTGAGTTAATTTTATGAACTAAAATAGAATTGATTCAAGTTTTGGTTCACCGACAAAACCTTGAATTAACCGTAACGAAATAAAATCTTATAAAATATTTTAAGATGTCTTGAATATTTATTAATATGCTCGTTACTTAGTTTATATTATTTATTATTTTGTTTAGTCTAATTTTACTATTATTTACCTAAATAATTTGACACGTATCTTTAACAATATAACAACCCATGCCAAATTACAGTATAACCCTCCCTTCAATCATTAGAAGAACAACAAAAAAAAATTATTACAAATAAGAAACTGTTTAGGTACAAACGGTTGATATTTTATTTAAAAAATAATCTTAAACGTTTAATGATGTTTAAAAAATACTTATAAACCTTTAAATGTTTTATCGATCCTCTTTTAAAAAAAATTATGAATATTTTTATAATGAGTACTGTATTTAAAAAATATTCATAAATTTTTAAAAGTATGATTAACGTCTTTTATAAATGTAAAAATAATATGTTCACCAAAATTCTTAATATATAAATGAAATCGTCGGTTGACCCTTCATAATTTCATGTAAAGTTTTTAATGTTACTTTTGAATTCAAAATTTATAAGTAGTTTTGAAACGGTAAATATATATTTTTATTTTTTTTAAATGGGTTTTATTTTAAAGTTTTTTAAAATAAATTTAAAGTTATTAATTAAACTTTTGAGTGACTCGATAGTATTTTTTAAATCATTTTTCAAAATGAAAGAATAACATGAAAACCATTTCTATTTGGTATATATTTTTTTTATTTTTAAGTTTTGAAAGAGTATAAGCATTTTTATTAATTTAATCCATTAAATTGGTTAATTTTAAAATCCGTTTTATAATTAGATGATATTATGTATTAAAAAATTATAATAAATTAACAGCTAAAACATTACTTATTATTAAACAACGACATTCTATTTAATTAGAAATAGATAAAAATAAAGAAATATTGGTTAATTAGTTAGATGAAAAAATAGTCCATTATTATTATGCAATTTATTAATTTTTATTATCAAAATAACATTTGTATGATTCAATAACTCAAATAAGGTTGAAAATGGGTTGATATTTCTATTTTTCATATTTTTATTAATTTTTAGATATTTCCATTTCTATTTCCACCATGTTTTCATTTAATTTTACGAAGATTGGATGAATTTTATTTTAATTGATAATTTATATTAAAAAGATGTAAAATCTTAATAAATTCGATTATATTCAATTAACTACGAGATATTAATTTATATTAAAATAAATAAATAAATACATAAAAATCAGTCTTTTGTTCAGACAAATCGATATTAATGTGTGTTACAATTATTATAAAAAAAAAAAAAAAAACATATAACAATTTTTGAAATCTTTAAACTATGTCAAAGAGGGGTTTATATTTCATTTAACCCTTTATTTTATCACAAAAACCCTAATGCTATAAAGCCTCAGAATCTTTACTCTCGAGTTTGGTATTCTATTCTCTCCTTGTGTTCTAGGCGCTCAGATCTCTATCGGAAGCTCTATTCTCTGCCCTTGCAGGTGCTTGTTTTCTTCTCCCTCTTCTTCTTCGATGTTATTGTTTTCAGGACCTCAGTTGTTTTGTTTACTTGATCTGCGCGGAATGTTTGTTGAATCATCCATCGATGATTACTTATTTCGGGTTAATCCTGTTCTTCTCTTCAGGCGGTTGATCTGTATTAGGGTTTTGTGGGGTTTCATTTTGTTACTTTTTTTTTTTTTTTTCTCCCTTTAAT
>NW_019272018.1:6198565-6228783 GCF_002738345.1 Cucurbita maxima
TTTTTTTTTTTTTTTTCTCCATTTAGGGCTCAGCGCATTCGTTCGCCATTTTGCTACCCATTACTGTTCGGCGACGATTTGCCTCTATCCTTTTCGATTGTCAGTTTTCTAGTCGTGCATAAATGTTTCTTATCTCTCACCTGTATTGACGTGATAGTATACTGCGTGGTCTATTGCAAATATTGTGTAAAACCTGACTGTTGTTTTACATATATGTTCTTAAACAATCTACGATATTATGTGCATGTTTGTGAGATGAAGTAGAGGTTGGGAGCCGTAAGAAGATCGTATTACTGATTTTTATAAAATTTTATTCGTGGTTTTACTTCAGTCTTCAGTTCATTTAATATATAAACCCTAAAGAAATGTTGCTTTAAGTAATACCTAAATGTCGCCGGCTAGGCGCCTATATATTGCTTCTTTTTTTTTTTTTTTTTAAAAAAAAAAAAAAAAAAACTAAGTAATATATAGTTCAATTGTTTCTTTTAGATTTCAGTCACATTTCTATTTAACCTACAATTTAAGGCGTAGGTGAATTTTCTGGTACTAGTTATATTGCATTGAGCTATGCTTATGATATGCTCTAAATGATCTTGTAGATGGCGGCAACACAGGAAGCCAGTTCTTCCCCTGCTCCCAGTGCCCAAGTGGTTGGGAATGCGTTTGTTGGGCAGTATTACCACATCCTTCATCATTCTCCACAATCGGTGCATCGGTTTTATCAGGATTCAAGTTTGCTAAGCCGTCCAGATGTCAATGGAGTGATGACAACAGTGACAGGCATGCAGGTAAGCTTTTATGATGTATACATGATATTTATACCCGATATGGCTTGAATAGTTATCTTACCTTTATTTATTTAGTTTTTGAAGTCAGGGATATGTATGAAATTAGTACCAATCCTGTGGTCATGCATTTGGAAATTTTTGCTGTGAATCATTTGTACTATAATCGTGTTTGGAGCATATGGTTGTGAAATTATTTATGGATGGAATATGGATTATGTAAATGCATACATGTAATCACAGTGAGAGATAAAGTAGGCCAACAATGTAATGGAAAAGTATGTATTTTATTTCTGAGGACTCGGGTTCCACTTGAAAGTTATTCTAGTCAATATCATCTCCTCTAGTATGCATTCCCGACTTTGAAGAGAAACATACATTCACATGTAAGATACGAATTATATTAGTATTAAAACCAATCTGATATATCTATAGAAATCAGGTAATTACTGCGACATAATTCCAGAATGACTACAATACCTGTTAATCACATCCTATTAATTTGAAGATTTAGACAATTTGTCCAAGAGCAATTGTGGTTGATTTCCAAATTGTTTATGGTTGTAGTGTAATGGTTTTTGAGTTTCAGTCTCTCTGTCATTATTACTTGATGTTGATCCATGTATCTTCTCTAGATTATTGTAAAGAGCTGAATTTTTCCTATTGGTCTGAATTGGTCTTACTTCAATGATGTAATAAATCAATGAGCATTGTATGGTTAGCAATTGAAGTTCAATTTGTATTGTGACAGGCAATAAATGACAAGATCATATCCTTGAATTATGGAGACTATACAGCAGAAATAATAACTGCTGATGCTCAGGAGTCTCATGAGAAAGGAGTGATTGTTTTGGTAACAGGATGCCTAACTGGGAAGGACAACTTGAGGAGAAAATTTTCCCAAACATTTTTTCTTGCTCCTCAGGACAAAGGCTACTATGTCTTAAATGATGTGTTAAGACATGTTGAAGAGACTGAATCTAATCGAAGTAACTCTTCTTCTGGCGATGCCATCAAAGAGAATACTACAACGGTTACTTCAACACCAGAACCAGGTATATTCACTTTTCCAGATGATATTTACTTTGATGTGCCTTATTGTGGAATTGTGAGATAGCTTTCTGCCCCATTTTCAGAACCATCTCATGCTCCTAATCATCTTACTGTGGAACCTCCAATTTCATTGGAAGAGGAAGACATGAACAATGATCCTGAAGTTTGTGACCCTTCCAGTAATGACGAAGGATCAGTCATTGAACAGGAGGAGGTTCCTGAGCCCCCACAACAAATTGAGCATGAAGTAGTTGTGACAGCTGATGCAGCCCCTGTTGCCCAAGAAGATGCTCCAAAGAAGTCGTATGCATCAATTGTGAGTTATTTTTTCTTTCTGCATGTTTGATATTTTGGTGCCAATCTTGTTTCAGACATTTACTCAGATGGCTTGTTGTTTCACAGGTTAAGGTGCCAAAGTCAATATCTGGTCCTGTTTATGTTGCAACTACTCCTGTAAGAGCCGCACCTCCTGCAAATCCTGATCATCAATCTATTGGCCTGGTTAAACCTGCTCCAGTTTCCGATGCTTCTGCAGTAAATGGTGACAATCTTCCTGAAAGCAGTAACCTTCATGAGGAAGGTGTGTGTGCTCATGTTGATATCTATATTTTTTTAGCAGTTCATTTCAGCAAATCATTTTTATATGTATTGCAAACAAGAATTTATTAAAACAAATAAATAGTGCTTTGGTTGTTCTTTTCAGTCGGTGTCATAATGACATGTTTACATTTTCATGGAAATGTAATGTTTTGCTAATACTAATTACAGCCGAAGGTCACTCCATATATGTACGGAACTTGCCATTTGATGCTACAGTTGAACAACTTGAGGAAGAGTTCAAGAAATTTGGGCCAATTAAGCGTGATGGTATTCAAGTTAGGAGTAATAAGGTCCTATCCTAGTTTAATGTCTTTCATTTTGTTTCAACCTGATTTTTGTCTATTATCTTGTTAACATTTTCTTTCTTTCTCCTGCAGCAAGGCTTTTGTTTTGGATTTGTTGAATTTGAGCAATTAAGCTCTGTTCATGGTGCACTTGAGGTAACAAAAATTACAGTGCACCTTAATCTTCTTATTGCAATTGTGAAGTTGCTTAATGTATAACTCATCTATCACATTTTTCTCGTCTGGATCTCTTAATACATCTTGTCTATTTAGGTTATATTATGGATGGATCATTTTATGATTATGATATTTTTTGATGGTTCATTTTATGATTGTAGTGTTCTTTGATGGAACTTCTTACTAGAGAGAGTGTATGATCTGTTTTTTCTGGTAAATAACTACATTAGGATTGCACTGAATTAGGACTTATGTACCGTGGGCCTTTTGAGATTTTGTGCTGTATCGTTTGAATTTTGAGGGTTTTTTTTTTTCCTGTAAATATTTGTTTCTACAAAAATTATACTAGGTTTGAATGAATGAATTCTATACTGTACTGATATGGTTATATTTGTTCTCCTTCTTCCTTGTTTCTTTGTTTTTCTTCTTGCTTCCAGTATGTCTTACCGGTGTATTAGATGATCTTGTGTGCTCATATTCCATGTCCTCCATGCGATTTCTTTGTTTTTTCTTACCTTGTCCTTCTCATGTGTCTTCGGTCAATATTTACATGTTGCATACTTGCATTGGTTGAGAAGGTATCTTTTTAAACGTGAATCCTTTCTCAACGTTTTCATTTTTCATCAACTAGTGATGTGTTTTATACATGTTATTGATCCCAAAGCTTATTTTATTTATACGGAATGTTCGGCCTGTAAAAAAAGGGAATGTAAATTAAAGCATTAAAAAGAATTTGTCTCCTCAAGATGATTTGTTTTGGCTGTAGATGCTTTTGTTTTACAGTTTACCTAAGGATTCAAATTGATTCATGTAACTTGAATATGCATTTTCCGTGTTATATCTATGAGTCTGAGAAGTTGGACCTTCAATGTAAGACCATAATTTGTGATATTTTCTAGTTGTGTTTCCTTTTGTGTCATGTCCCTAGTCTAGGCCATAACACCATACCCACCTTTGTTTGTACCGGTTCATGTTAGTAATTTACTGCACCTCGACAGAATATTAATGGAAATGAACTAGAAATTTATATCATCTATCTAGGGTGGGATACTGCTAAATGAGCTCCAGCTTATCTAGTCTAGGCCATAACACCATACCCACCTTTGTTTGTACAGGTTCATGTTAGTAATTTACTGCACCTCAACAGAATATTAATGGAAATGAACTAGAAATTTATATCATCTATCTTGGGTGGGATACTGCTAAATGTGCTCCAGCTTATTTGTATTTATGATCTGGGCTTGTTATTCAAGCTTTGAAGAGAAAAATAGTCAACCTAGATTGTAACTGTTAAGATGCCTTCTTTGTTCTTTGTATCTTTTCACAAATCAGGTTAAAATTAGGCTCAGAAAGTGAGTGACCGACGTCGTGGAGTTGGGTTGACTGCATCTGAGTAAAATTGATGGCCTAATTGTTTTGCCGACATCTTTTGCTTTTGGAAATTATTTGACCTTCACCAGACTAGTCAATTTTTTTTTCTATGTAATTTTTTTTTATTATTTAGCATGAAATAATAGTGAAAAACCTTTGATTCAACCAGGAGGTCACAGATTCCAGCCTACTTCAAGTTGCTTGTCTATGATAATGAACATCGCATAGTTCTTTCTTACCTGCTTAATGTTGAAGGCTAGATAATGATTTTCAATTATGAAGTTGGGGTACTTCTATGGAAGTAGGTAGAATGCTTTACAATTTTGTGAACCTAAGTGTTGCTACATTGAACAAGAGTTGACAATTTCAAACTCGGTAGACACTGCATATCTACTTTTTTTCTTAGTAAAAAATGATTCCTCTTGTTACTTTGGAGTCATGCTCATTAAGTGTTAACATTTTGCTATTTCGTTTCTTTTAGGCTGAAGTATTGAGAATTATAATGTTATGGATGTGGTTTAGATAACTGCTAAAATTACTTCCTTAGGTTATTGTGAGCGTGAAATTAATTGTGTTTCTTTTCCCTTTTTTAAAGCTCAACTGCTCAAGTAGTTGTGGTTCTTTCGTGTGCATCTCTTAACTTTTTCTTTTGTTAGCCATGGGAATGGTTAGTTATTCACTTTGTATTTTTGCTTTCACTTTTCGTTTTGACAATATGTTTGTGATTTTTTGATTTGATATTGTTGGTCTGACTTTTCTTAATTCAATAACACCAGGCTTCGCCAGTCACAATTGGTGATCGTCAAGCTGTTGTTGAGGAGAAGAGGACTACCACCCGAGGTGAGCTCGTGTCTGAACTTTACTTTTTGTTTCCTTTTTCCTTTGATTGATAGGTTAAGAAGGGCTATACATTTAAGCCATATGAAACTTAAGTAGAGGAACGTACGAATTCTTAGCCAGTTGCTGCCTGCAAGAGCTGATTATCATGTTAATCAATTGATTTATTCAGTTAGCGGAAGTGGAAGAGGAGGGAGATTCCCTACAGGAAGAGGAGGTGGTTTCCGCAGTGACAGTTTCAGGGCAAGAGGGAACTACGGTGGTGGCAGAGGCTATGGAAGAAACGATTTTAGAAACCAGGGTGAGTTTGCTGGACGAGCTCGGGGTTCGACTGGACGCAATGGGGATGGTTATCAGCGGGCTAACCAAAATGGAGGCGGAAGGGGAGGAGGTCGTCAGGGTGGGGTAAACCGTAGCGCAGTTTCTGGTTGAACAGTTAAGGGAAGAGATACGTTGACAATTTTTTGACAGTAAAATTGAGAATTGAGATCTACCTTTTTTTTTTTTTTTTTTGGATTTTTTCTTAGGTTATTAATTGCGGTAGAAGAAACTGAAGGTACTCTTCAATTAGTCATTTACATTTATGTGAGAAGATAGTTTTGATTTTTTTTTTTTTTTTATTTATTTTTTACCCTTAGTGCTTCATAAAGCTGTACGACGTTAAGGCTCTTTGGTGAACATCATTTTGCTATGATTATTATTCTATTAGGCATTATTTTGGGGTACTATTTCTTTGCCCCTCTGATCTCACACGATTATCGGGGTATTTGTGGACTGGGTCTTGTAGACCGAATCAACTATTTGAATTGTAAAATTTTTAAAACCAAAATGTTAATGGAGTTTTTGCTCTTGAATCTCACAATTCCATTGCCTTCTCCTTCATCGTTATGGGTTCTTTTGACATAACATTCTTAGCCGCTCAAGAGTCAAGAGTCTATAGGAACCAGGCTATCTTTCTCATGATATTTGTATGCAATATCTTAGAGTGACTATTCATAGTTCCTCTCTTGTTAGTGTACTCGTGCAACAGCCCTTACGGCAACTCATAGCTATTGTATGCGCATGGGAGTAACGAGAACTCTCGCAATTGATTGGGAAAAAGAGCAAAAGTAAGAAAGATGGATTGTTATCTAAAATTGATAGGAATTCCTCGAAGATTGTCTGCCTTGTCTTTCAAACATCCAATCCCATGCTAATAAGAAAAAACGAACCATTGCTAGTGAGCTTTCATTTCATTTTTTGGATTGTTTTGAGGTTGGGTAGTACATTTGTAGAATATTCATTTATTTATAACCAACAGCCTAGAGACGTGCAAGGGTGGAGAAACCCTAGAGTTTTGTAATTGAAATCCATGTTGAATTCTCAATGCCCCTTCCCAAGTTAAAAAACACAAACCAATATCGACTCAATTTCTTCCAAGTCATATCATTTTTAAATGATACTAATACCAATAGTGAAGTTTGTATCCTCCAAGTTCTGTCATTTGAACCATCTAGTCACCATAAATGTGAAATAAAAGCTTAGTATACGCAAAAGCATCCTTGAATTGAGATGATAAACAAAACATTCCCCCATTGTCACTAGAGAAAAGAAAAACGAAAACGACTGTTAATTGGTGATTTAATTTACAATTTTCTACCAAAGTCCTAAGTAACCCATGGCTCTGCAATAAACCCCTCCTACGAAGCTTTCATCTTTGCTATTTCTTCAAGCAAAAATCTGGACTCGGCAGCGAAGTCAACTGGAGCAACGGACCTGACAGTGATCCTTTGCCTCTTCTCATTGTTGTACTCATTCTGAGAGACACTAACTCGAAATAAATGTGGAACCCAAGTGGCTTCTTTGAGTTTCAGCTGATATGAAGCCTCCTCTCCAATCTGCTATTGAAAACATAAGAAAAGGTCAATCAAGTTTGCTTCAAGTTCTCAATGTCAAGTTCTTGTATTATCTGATTCGTTACCTGTGATTTGAGCCCGTCAAGCTCTTCAGCAGTGCACCCAACAATCCTCTCCGCTTCTGCATTGAATGTGGAGAGCCAAGCCTCACAACTGGCATCAGAAACTCTTACGACCATTATGTACCTTAAGCTGCACTCTTCGTCGTTTTTCTGGCAGCTTTCGCACCAATATCCAGATCCAATGGCATCGGTCACCTTCTTGTTGCATGTCTTACAAGCCCGATACCACATTGTTTGATCAGGCTTAATAAAGCTGACATATGCTCTTATGCTGAAGAACATTGGCTGGAGAGATAATAAAACTCATGTTACTCTTGATAAATAGATGTTCTATAGGGATGGATATTTCATAGTATTGCTCCCTATAGAAGTTTCACTTTCTTGAATTCAAAGGTCGTATGTATGTTACCTTTTCTTCTCCCAAAGATTTGTTTTGGAGTATATGAGACAGGGAGACCCGGTCAGTGTACATGGATCTCGACCCACTCTTGGATGAGGGGCTCATGCCAGAGCTGACAGAAGCCATGGATATGGCTTTTCCTTCAGAGTCGTACCTATACGCAGGTAATATAAAATGCATTACTATTATAGCTAATTATATTATGGCACGAACTCAACTTGCACTCTGTAAACTTACCATGATCTCAGTTGATGTGCTTCCTTTATGTCGGGATTTATTAAAATTGAGCTCCTACTTATAGTTGACAAAGATACACCTGCAGATGGAAGCAAGTAGGATGTCAAGAGAGTTTGCTTCAATTTTACCAGATATAATCACTTCAATTTTAGCAGTACCTTGAAAATCTCCGACTCTAAGATACTTCAATGCAATTATGGGAGATTGATCGACAATGTCAAGCAACTCCTGTCCCACGGTGGTAGCAAGATCATTCCACAAAGATACCACAACAGTCTTTTTTCTGCAATTTAATACTCATAACTTCAATATGAATGATGTAAACAGACAACAATTTTCATCAATGAGAAAATCTACTCACGTCTCATCAGCAATAGTTACATCACGTTTTGGAGCTGTCTCATTGTTGATTTTCCTTCTAATGCTCATGGTAGGAGAAACACTTTGTACAACTCCAATAACATCTGGCCGTTCCAAAAACATGTTTAACTTTATAAGATGGAAAAAAAAAAAAAAAAAAACATGCAAGGATAAGTTATTTAGGGTAGGATAGGATTCTTACCAACAAGCTCTCTTCCATTCACGTGAGGACCTAACATATCAATCTTGACAAAATTGAACTTGGTTTCAGGGACGAAAGCAGCTTCGTTGGTGACCTCGTCTACTTGAGAATTCACATTTAATGTCATTTCATAATCATTTTGAACTGTCTTAAATTTTTTATTTGCAACTTTCAAAGTTCCCCTTGAAACGTAGTAAACTTTGCCAAGGGAAAACTTTTCATAGAACTTTCTTGCAGCTTCATTGAACATCGTTGCTTGTATTTGTGTCCCCTGAACAAGAAGAGACAAGTAACTTCACTTGCATATCAACAAGAGACTATAAAATGTAATTGTTTAAGTAAAAGTGGTAATGATTTAACAGATCGGCAATTCACTTACATCTTCATCTGCCAACACCACATTGAAAACACAACCTTCTCCCTGGGCATTCTTGTATGTACGCAGATTTCCCTTGTCTGTAACACGAACTTTGATAGTCCAATCTCCCTGGTACGGATTTAAGTAGACAAGCGGATGAACCCGCCTTGTCATGGACATCCGTGCAGATGGTGCCATACTGTTCACGGAAAAGCAAAAACATGTAAACATGTATCAGTATTTGCATACAGTAACTGTGAACTTGATAACTAAGTCCAACAAATGATCTCCTAAAAGAGAGTACACTCACTTTGTACGCTGCTCATGTACAATCTGGGCAGCTGATTTGGCAACCAATTCTTGCTTTGGTTTTAAAAGAATACCAGATCCAGTATTAACCGCACTCTTATCGTCTAACTCTTGCTTGGGTTTCAAAACAATATCTGCTTCCTCTTTCTTAACCTCAGATTTTACCTCCTTGTCTAAAGCAGAAGACACCACCTCACATTTTGTCACGATTAGATACCTGATAATAAGAAAGAAATATGACAAACCATAACTAAACAAAGAACAATTACATATAAATTTAGGAAGGCGCAACATGATTATTTCTCAAAATTTGAAAGACGAAACTCACTTTTCTGGCTTGTTCGGAATGTCATTGAGAGAATAATCAAGAACGCGAATAAGACCCAGATTTTGAATGTTTCCAGATATGACCTCTGACGTAAGGTTTGAAGGAAGAATGGATTTTAGCTTCATATCCCCATCGGCAGCAGTAAACCTGAAAGTGAAGTAATAGAAATTAAATAAACGGCCCATATAAGCTTTAGATCTTCAATCACAAATATCAACAGAAATCTCCCTAATCGTTAACGCGACGATTTATGAAAACACGAACCCCTGGCAGATAATCCAAAGATTATACACACGACACAAACAGTTTGATCTAAACCAGAGTTTTAACTTTCAAGCATGTCAACAATGAATCACCGAACTTAGGTCGGAACCAAAAGGGAATCTTAGACAGTTCGAGCGAGCATAAGTAAACAACACAGTACTAATCAGAGTTCAAAGAAAGGTGAAAGAAAACTAACATGTAGCGATTTCCCGTCGCCTTGAGATCGAGGACCTGAAGCACAACCTGAGGGACATCGGAGGCGGAATCCGGGGATGGATTCGCCAAGATCTTGGAAATCCCGCCTGGGGTAGGTGCATTCGCCATTGCTCGACGGTATAGGATAGGAAAAGCTAGGTCAGAAATTTGAGAGAGATTCAGCGAGAGGAAGAAGAAGAAGAAGAAGTGAAGAATGAGGGGAAGAAGAAGGGATTTGGGGGTTTTGTATTTGATGATTCAAGCGGGAAATTGGTTTTGGATCTTTGAAAAAAAGAGAAAGATTGGTGTTTTCGCGGCAAATAAATTTTCCGATTTCCATTTTTCCCAAACACCTTCCAAATTTTTGGCGGGCTAATACGGTTTACGCGGCCGAGAATCCTAATTTACGGATTTACCCTTCCGAGCTTTCTGAAATTACCTGGCTACCCCTTTAGGTTTTGAAATGATTTGATGTGAAATTGCTCATATATAGGTTTTTTCTTCTAATGTCAGTAACTAAATTAAATATTTGATTATTTTTATTAAAAAAAAAAATAATAAATATATATATATAGGATTTAGGAATGGTCACGTGTATTTCAACAATGAATTTAAAGAGTTTGTAGTTCATAGGTTCATGTTCGTCATCTAGCATCAGAAAATAAAATGTATCTATGATAATTTTAATATTGCGATTGAAACTTATTTGGACGGTAATTCTCAAGTAATCATTACACTCAAGTAAGATAACCAACACAGAGAAACAAAACTGTCAAATAACAGTTGTATTTATAAAGGGGAACAAAAAGGGATTATCGACAGGGCAATAAGAGAAGAAGCTATGGTCTTGCTCTCGCTACATAGTTCCACCACGTACAAGCAAATCTAAAGCAGCAACAGCAGCAGCAGCAGCAACAACAATAATGACTCCTCCCTTCGTTTCAAAACTCAACATCCAATTCGATCAAACTCGAAGCCATTCATTCGCACCTATCTACGTTTGTTCATCAGCTTCCTTGAAGCTCTTTGACACTTCCCAGACCCAGAAGGGGCAAAAGACAACCAACAACGAGCACCATTGGGTATCATATCATTCCAATCAAACGATACAATGGGTACCACTCTCATGTTTCATCAAGGAAGGAGAAGTACAGACAAACGAGAAGCCACATTTGATTGGAGACGATCATTTCAAGCTTCTTTGAACTGTTTTTTCTTTCTTGCAATTTCATCAGCATCATCGGCACTGAAGTTGTCAACATCAGACACAGATGATTTAGCACAAAGTTTGCGTCCAAAGATGGCTTATCCAGTTACCAAGAACCGAGAAACTGTGCCTACCAAAACAAAATTCGTGTTGTTAACAAAACTATCCAGATGCATTATCCTAGTAGCTACACAAGAAGAGGGGGGCAGTGGCAGTTTGGTTGAACCTGTACACTTCTCTCAACTACGGAAGGAGCAGCAAGATAAGCAAGAAAGCCATCTCTTTGGAGGAGCCACATTTGAATCTGCTTTTGGAGATTCGTCTGAGCTCGATTCCTTGGGGATCTGTGGATTTGATGAAGCTGAATGTTGCAATTCATTATTCGTCTCGTGATTCGACTTCTCCTTCTCGGGTTCTGCTCCCTTAAAAGAAATGCTTTTTGCTCCATCTCCTGACAATCTTCAATTTGGACAAACAAAACATTCATATAAATTTGATCTGCAACATCTCTCAAGAATTTTAGTGCTAAGAGTGAAAAATTAATGAGCATTCTTCTAATACTTCATTCGGTTAGCTCTGCATACTTTCTTAGCTCATCTTATCCACTCTTATCCATTTACAGCTTCGATTCTACCAGTTAGTTTCGAAGAAAAATGACAATGTTTTTCTTCAAAACATTAAAACAAAAGCTATATTAGTCGATAAGGATTTGAGAACGTAGTGGCTTACATGGGAAACTGGAAAGATTGTGTGCTGCTTTCTGACTGATGAGAAACGCTGGCTGACTGAGATGACGACTCTGTTAGAGTAGAACTTCCCATGCGGTTGGTTTCTGAATTTTCCCTTATAACCTCCCTCATTGTTTGGGCACATCGTGCTTCAGTGACTGCCATATCACCATCTTGATGGGTGCCCTTCAACCCACATTCAGAATGTTTCATATTCAAAGCCTGGGATACGCTCATGGCTAATTCACCAGACCTATATAGCTCGCCTGATTTTCCTATCCAACACAATTGTTCTCTGGTAAAACTCATGGTTCCCATCTGAATACTGAACAATGATTCATTTGAAGCACCACTCCATTCTGTAGGCGTTGTAGATTTAGTTCTAGAAAAGACATGAGATGGGATTCTATATCCAGGTGAATTAGGATTATCAGCTCGCTCCATCACTTGAGTTTGAGGATATTGAGTTGTTTCCTCGCTGCCTGACCTGCTGTTCTTCACCACAGCCTTGATATCTTTGTCCTTTGCAGGCTTTGGGAATTCAATCACACCATCACGAAGGGAAGATTCATTGCCATTGATAAACGCAAAATCAGAATCCGGGTGTCCTGCAGCATGCAACTCTTTTTTCAAAGAGTCACTCGTCGTACCACCAACGTATAGGCCGGGCTCATTTACAACCAATTCGAAGGAGCTGTCGGAGGAGGAATTAGATGCCGAGGATAAGGCGGAGCTTAAAGTTTTGCTAGGATGTGTATTTGATTCACCGGCCTCAATCTTTCGCCCAGATTCCATATGTTTTCAGGCACCACTCTTCAATTTTCGAATCAGATCAAGTCTGAAAATCACCGCCTGTAAAATGCAACAAGAACATGAAATGCGATAAACAAATCAAGATATCCAAACCCTTTATGATTCGATTAAATCTGGTTCTAGGTTCTATCACGCTGTAAGAGAGTATTGAATCAGAAATGGATTACTTCGCTAGCTCTCCTGTCAGCGAGCAATCAATGCATTGTGTTTATCAGAGAAATGGAAGATGGGGACTACAAGTTTCTTCGGCCATCCGGATTTAATCCCCAGCCTATGTTCTATCCATGACGAACAGAAGTTAAGCGATAACCCGAAATCGTTAGATTTCAATTACTGAAACTCAACCAGTACTTGCGAATTATTCATCGCCGCCGCGAACTAAACAATATCTCGCAACCTCGAAAAGAACGGCGCGGCTTTTGCCCCATTCCACGACCTCTTGAAACTCTGAAATACGGAGATCGCATTCCAAGATATAATCCATGCGCTTCATTTCAACAATCTCCCATTCACTATTCCATCGCCTAACCCCTCATAACATCAAATCTCTCAAGATCCCAAGTATTCGTGATTTCTCGATCGCTCCTTTTCGTTCACTTCGCATGAAATTTCAAATCAAATATCTACATCCGCAAAAAAAGAAACCGAACAAATAACAACAAATCGTAACACAAAACACGACGGCGTCAAAAGAATAACAGGGGAATCCAATATAAAGTCAAGAGTTGCAGGATAAACGATAACTTACGTCGACAACATCCCAATCCCAGGTAGTATAAGACGAAAAGCTCATAGAGACTTCCGGCCGGAGAGATGAGGAGAAGAGGCCTCCGACGGCCGGGTACCGACAGTCCCGGATTGGGAATGTCGCAGAGGGATGGATTATCGAATGAGCAAAAGAAAAGAGTGCCAAATTCAGAAAAGATTCCGATAGAATCGAACGAGGAAGAGAGAGAATGGTGAAACAGAGATGGGAGGGAGGAAGAGAGAATTTAGGGGAGAGAGAGAGAGATAAGAGTAGAGCTTGAAAATGGAAAACGGAGTGGGAAGGAAGTTATGAGGCGTCGCATTGTTTCAGCCTTCTCTTTCTCTTTCTACCAACGAACTTTGCATTTTTTAATATTTTTTAAAAATATTTTTAATTTAATTTAATTTATTTAAAATTCCCTCCATTTTCGGAATCCTTTTATTATTCCCTCCATTAAGATATATATATTCCTTGGTTTTTTTTTTTTTTCATTTTAACCCAATTAGTTAGATAATTTTATTTATTTATTTATTATCTTTTTTAGTTTACTATCCTAAAATATAAAATATAAAATATTAAGCTAATATTATGTCATGTTAACGAGCGGATCACATGATCATTTAATATAATGTATATTTCAACTAGGTTTAAAATGTAGTATTAACTTTTACCCCAGTAAAATTTACTAGATTCATACGTAATAATAAAGTTAAAAAGGTTTATGGTAAAAAAAAAAAAATACAAATCTTACAAAATTAGGGTAGATTTTGAATTTTGTTCGTGGCCCTAGTTTGCACCGTCATTGATCCATCCGACGGCCCAGATTTCTCCAGCTTCTCTATATATTCTCATATTCTTACAAACCTCTTACCGTACGGATCAGAAAAACCTGCTAGGGTTTTAGCATCGTAACGAAAGTGAAGAAGAAGAAGGTTCGTTATCCATTCACTCCATTGTCTCTGTTTTTGCGTTTTCTTTACACGTCATTTTGCCACTTGTTTATGCTTTACTGATTGATTCGGTCACGCGCGTGCGTATTGAGGGTGTTGGACATTTGATCGATGGTTTGTTACTCTGAATAGAGTTATTTTTGTGGTTTATGGGTTCGGGAACTAGAGGGAATGATGGCAGAAATATGCGATGAGTCTTATCTCTCTCGACTTTTGCGTATTTGATTTTTTTCATCACGGACTGTCTTCTGTTGCGTGTTGATTTGGTTTAAAGGGTCTATTTTGTTATGGATGAACTGGTTTTCGGTGGTAAGGATCATCTTATTAAGCTTGATATGTTTCTATTAAACACCTAAACAGAGCTTATGCACGTTGGCGCTGAAAGGTAACGTTATGAGCATTATTACGTCGGTTTCTGGCATCGCTAGTGTTCGTTTATGGTCCATTTCTGTTTAGTCGGTTTTAGTATGTTCTGGCGATGAGTTATGTTGCGACGGTGTTCTCTGTTCTCTTAACTTGTCAAAAACCTTAGTGGCCCGTAATTTGAGGAACCTAACAGCTTTCTTTGTTGTCTCTGATATTGTGATCGAATCATTTTCATTTATTTCTTTCAGGTTGCATCTGAATGGCTTTCCTAAGTAAGGTTGGAAATATTCTAAGGCAGGGTGCAAATAAGAAGATTGGATCGGATTTGCAGGCTTCCAGTTTATCTATCTGTCAAGCTGTACGATGGATGTCTTCCATGCAAAGTTCTAAACTTTTTGTCGGAGGTTCGATTAGAAAAGTTGTTTTTTTTATTTAAGGAACAAGTCCCAATTTCTTTTTCTTTATATTGTGCTTGTACGCATGCTTATGATGCAGGTATTTCATTCAGCACTGATGATCAAAGTCTGAGGGAAGCCTTTACTAAGTATGGAGAAGTAGTTGAAGGTATATTACCACTCCCCAACTTGTTTACCATGTTTGCTTGAAGGTTATTTTAGTAGTATCTTTCTTCCAATTTTTAACATGGCTTATTTTTATTGTACAATCAATTTTTGTAAAGTAGCATGCTTTTGAACATTCCACAGCAGAGTAATACAAAGATTTATCTTTACAACAAAAATGAACATGTAATAAACATAATTTTGGAACCCGTATGATGGAATCTGCTCAAGGGATTATGTTTCTCTGGAGGGTTGGAGCTGGATATTACTTGACGTGCTAGTGGAGTGTGTCGAGTCTGAATTTAGTAATTACTGTTGTTTTCCTTGTTTACCCTGTTTTTTTCCTTGCCCCGTGACAGCTAGGATCATTGTGGACCGTGAAACTGGAAGATCTAGAGGATTTGGATTTGTGACTTATACCTCCAGTGAGGAGGCCTCTAGTGCCATCCAGGCATTGGATGGACAGGTAATGATTCAGTTGTCGGCTCAATGTGATTAAAAAGGATGATGCATTGTTTTATATTCATATGCTTTTATATGTTATAATCTGATTAAAAAGGATGATGCAATGTTAATTCAAGAACGTCAGCTGTCTGCTTTCTTTTCCTTCTGATGATTGTGCTTTCATGTTACTTGTTTGGCCTTTGAATCTATTGGAACCAAGCATTATTTAAAATTAACTGCCTAATTTATGGTGATGCATTTTTTAGTTAATCTATTCTGGTTCTTAATATTTGCTAAACTCAGAAAGTTGGATGATTTGGATTATTTTATTTCAAACAGGATCTTCATGGTCGTCGCGTTAGGGTGAATTATGCTAATGATAGAAGCCGTGGTGTGGGTGGTGGCGGCTATGGTGGTGGTGGCGGCTATGGCGGCGGTGGTGGATATGGCGGTGGTGGTGGATATGGCGGTGGTGGATATGGCGGTGGCGGCTATGGTGGCGGTGGTCCTGGGGGCTATGGCGGTGGTGGGAGTGGAGGTTATGGTGATGGTAGTGGTGGATTCTCCACGACAGGATATAGTTCCGGTGGTAACTATACGAACAATTTTGGCGGTGGTAGCCAAGGAACTGGAGGAAACTATGGCAACGAGTTTGCCAGTGACAGCCGTGGAAGTGTTAGCACAGGTGGTGGCTTTGGTGGGAATGATGCTGGCTACAACGCCAGCAATTTTTCTGGTGGGGACAGTGGAAACTATAACGTCAGTGGCGGGGGCGGCGACTATTTTTCCAACCGTGGGTCTGAAGAAAGCTCTGGTTTTGGAGGATATACCGGTGGCGATCAATTTAGCAGCAAAGAAACAGACTCCATGAATGCACCTGGAAGTGGCCTAGGGGAGCAACTTGAAGGAAATGATAGAGACGAAGACGACGACGCAAATGACTTCGCTAAAAGAGCCTGATAGATGATATTGGATGTTTGGTTATGGCCATGTTGGACCTTCCTCGATGATCAGTGTTCCTATGTATTTTCAATTTGGTTTCTCACTGACAAATAAGTTTTGTCTGATCTCTATTAGAAGCCATTCTCAATTCTATCCTATGAAGGCTATTGTGGTAAAGATCCAAGCTGCTTGTGGCTTGTAGTTGTTGTATGTCTTTTCATTGTTGGATGCATTTTAAATAAAGTGTCATTATTCAACGACCAAAAGAAGGCTATTGCAGAACAATAATAATTGATGGTAATGTTGGGTGTTCTACACTAATGATTGATCAGTATTACATTATGGTTCAGACGTTGTCTTTATCCATTGAAAACAGCCATCTTTGTGCATTCAGAACCACAGGGGATCCCTTTCTGGTTTTCTCCACAATCTGCTTTATCAACTGCTTCTCCATCTCATCATCATAATCACTGCTTTCATCTTCATCATTTGACTGCTGAACCTTGTAATCACAATCCTTCATTTTCTCCTTAACAAGTATCCTACTGAGGCTTGTCGGGATTGAAAATCGATGACCGTTTGTGGTGGTGTTGCTTTGTCGATGCTTACTTTCGTCGACTGCTGATGGTGGACACACAAGCTCTTCTTCGGAGTCATCGGTATCAATCAACTCATTATATGCCTCATTATAGGCATCCAGAGCTTCTCCAGCTAAATTCATAACAAGAGGTTGAGCAGTAAGACTTTCTTCACTAGATGAATGTACCAGTAGTTCACTTGGGGTGAATCCTTTCCAAGAATTGATCTGCTTGGTTTCAACCCTCTGAAGTTTCCTCTCGCTATTCTCAAGGGCTGTTTCGAGTTCTCTCACACGCGCTTCAAGTCTCGATTGGATTACTTCATGTAGTCGCAAGCTAAGCTCCCAGGGTGAAACTGTGTGGTTACCTGAAGAAGCAATCTCACTGTCAACTTGAATTTCATGAATCTGAGTAGCACTTAGCCCATCGATAATGTCAGCTCTCAACTCACCTTCAGAGAAATCTACTGCAAATTCTTGTTCAAGCTGCAAAAGAAATTGCTCCATATCAACACAAAACAATGAGTACCACTAAATATCATTGTTTTTGCTAATAAACTAAGCAGGTGTAAGGTGAACAGTTCCTCTTCCTCGTTCGTGGCTCAAAACATACCGTGACGACCAATCTTTATGCATACATCACACGCCCTCTTTCAAAGCGATCCATAAACTATGTTGTCGTTAAGTTTTACGTATAAACGACATCGGAATATATACTTTTAAGTTTGTGAATTAAGGATCAAACCATAAAGATAAGCAGAACCAAAAGGAATTGACCACAGCAAGAACTCATCATTTGAACATTTGAGTTCTAGAGAAAGAACCTATATTCAAAAGAGCAAGAACAACGAACTATGTACTTCAAAGGGAGCATCCACTAAACCAAATCTGAATGATATGCTTAAACTTGGAAACAGAAAATTAACATCACAGTGAGATAATGAGACGATTTGTATGTGTATGTACCGAAAGAAAAAAACGTTCAATAAATAGACACCAATTACCTCATGAAGATCAGAAAATCGTTTATCTGTACTCGTCGTATGGGTATTAAGTCCCAATCTCTGGAGTTCTGCTTCAAGCTCAGCTTCAATTTTACTCAGAGATTCTGACCCCTCTTCAGCGTTTTGTTCGAATAATTCCTTATCATCAGATTTAGCCGAAGAATTGAGATTCCGTTCTCTCCTACCGAAGAACGAATTTTCAGATATGTCTAGTGATTCACAATTCTCATTTGAAAGCTCCTTCACTGTTACAGAGTCCTTCATCTCAAGTTCCTCTTGCAGATCTTGAACCAAGTTCTCAGTATGCTTTAATAACTCTTTGAGCTTGTCTATTTCTCGCTTATTTGCCACGTAAGATGATATTAAGCCGATCGAAAATCCAAGATAGAACGGAAGCATTCGATCTGATGAACACAATAAAATGTAAATTTAAGCACAATTAGGCAAATGGTAACCAATTAACAATACCGATACTGATAATGAACATCACAACAGCTCAGAACAAAGAAATTTCAATCTTTAAAGGTTACGAGTTCGAGATAAAAAGGCGTTTAGAATGAAAAAGAATTTAGCAACCCTGAAGTTATCTGATTAAAATTCACCTTCTCCATGGAGGAGCTTCTCATTATGCATTTGACTGCCACTGCTTGCTCCACCTTGTCTCCTTTCTCCCTTGATGTCTATCATCTCATAGTTCTTCAAAGACTGTATTTTGGGAAGCAAAGGTAATCCACACACATTTCTGTTCTTTTCAATCAATGGCTCTTTATGGAAGTTACTTGCATCCATATCAACCTGAACACTAAAAGAATCCCTAGCTGCCCGGCTGACCATCCGGGTTCCACCGTTTACAACGAGCTGCCTCCTGGTTGATTCAGATGGTGACTGAAACGAATGTAGGATATACTCTTCCATTTCAATGTGTTCCTTGTAAAGATGAGACAGCACACAACTATCTAACGAACTAAGCGGTCTAATAAATCTCCCACACGAACGTTTACGTCTAAGAGAACCTATTTTCCTCACAGTAGGCCGAATCCAGTTCAATTCTCTAGAAGATGAACAAGGTAGCTGATCAGTAATATTATCGTCCATATTCACGTTCATACTACTTCTATGGCCAAATGCTCGAGGGTCCTTACTCAATGATAATTCCAGTGGCAAATCGGATACTCGAAGATCGTTATAGTCCTGGTAATTCCCCAAACTTTCCATCTTTTCACAATCAAAACCATTTGTAGAAGCCACATTGAATAGACTTGTATCAAAATCTCTCTCATTCAAAACCTCTCCTTCATCAGGCAGGATATCTCTACTTGCTTTCGTTCTTCGAGCTGTTTCGTGGAAGGGATGATCCAGAGATCTTACTTCCTCGTTAATTGAATTCCTAGAAGACATCTGAGATGAGCTATTCCCATCCCTCAACAGTTTCTGCCAATACTTGGCTAAGTATCCAGCACCAGCAGCAGTAGCAACTACCCACAAGTCCATTTCAGCACACTCCCTTACACAACCAAAGACTCTAGCCAAATTCCACAATCCTAATCTCCCCTTTTGTTCTAACTCCCATTACAGCAAGCCCAGTGAATCATACAAGCAAAACCCTATTGCACAAAGAAAAAAACAAAGCTAAAACAGCATAACATTCCCCATTTTTTATCCGTAGAAAGGGAACCTAGGCGACATCTATACCTTGAAATTAACCAGGAGCTATCCCCAGCGGCCTCAAATACAGATTTGAATTAATTGGCAGCAAAATTTAACAGTACAAATTACTCATGAACCTAGAAGAAATAAACGATTTCGAGCAGACAGAGAGATTGAACAGAATCAAATATAAAGTTTAAGGCCGCATTTCCTTCACAAGCTCTAGAGAATCAAGCTATATCATAGAAAAATCAACGCTACCCAGAAGCCATTTCTTAATAGGCATCCAATTTTGGCTCAACCCAATAAACGAACACAAAAAAACCCACAGCCCACCAACAAAAAGGAAAAAATCTCAACCAAGAAATACCCATTTGAGAACAGCCCTTCTGGCGCAGAACCCACCAACGCAATCGCAGATTTCCATAATCAACGGAATGTAAAGGAAGCTGACAAAATGGTGGCGGAGACGGTAGAAGAACATGGCGAAAAATGGGTCCAGGGAAATCTAGTTCCAAAAGAGATTGAAAATCCAGGAGGCCCCAGAAGACGTGCCGAGAGAAGAAATGCGAGCTTTGGAGGTGTCGTTATCGTCGTCGCGGCGGTTGTTGAAATGGCCCGAAGAATAAGACCGGCTGCCCTGTTATCTACTAAGGTAAACCAATGGCAATAACCAAGGCCCCGTCTACAGTACAAATACAAATCATAAATTTTATTTTCCTTTTTATTAATAAATAAATAAATAAAAATATTTAACTTTTAATTTAAAACATTATCCAATTTTTGTGATTAAAAAAGTTTCCATTTAAAGACTTTGTAATAATAATATAACAAAAGAAATACATTTGCTAAAATGATTTTTTAAATCTTTATGGCAAAAACCAAATATTAATTTCATTGAATACCTCAGTTTAGCATAGGGCTCTAGGGGTTATTGACCTTGTGGGTTGTAAATTTAAATATTTTTCCCTTAATTACGCAATATTATTAAAAAAATAATTTTATCATAATTGAGCACATAAAAAATATATATATATATCTTGCTATTTGAAAAAGGAGATGTATTTTATTTCAAAGTTGACTTTTGGAACATTTTTCGTGATCATATGTACTGAATATTCAATAACTAATCTTCCTAATACATGTATTATCATTATAGCGATGCATTAATAATCTAATACCTAAATGAATTTAACTCTCGCCATTCTAATGCATCTAATATATATTTTCTCAATTTATTTAGAAAAAGTTGGGCATAAATTCTAAATAGAAATATTTGAGATGAATTAATATATAATTTA
The DNA here is from genome assembly GCF_002738345.1 of Cucurbita maxima. Lineage (NCBI taxonomy): Eukaryota > Viridiplantae > Streptophyta > Magnoliopsida > Cucurbitales > Cucurbitaceae > Cucurbita > Cucurbita maxima. The sequence continues at coordinate 6,219,570 of NW_019272018.1, forward strand.
CAAATTTATTACCAAGAATTAAATAAAATTAAGAAAGTGTATTAGAAGTTTTGTTTTTAGAATTAAAGAGTGAAAAAAAAAAGGGAAAGATATACGTTAATTACTTAATTAGGTTATTAAGATGGCCGATTAATTAAGCAAACCCACTTTTTGGCTTTTGGAATTTGTCATTTATTATATTATCAAAATACAGAAAATTGGGTTTGGAAAGAAAAATCCAAGTGGCTGAAAAAAAAAGAAAATACGCACATTATCTAATATCTAATCGTTGCTCTGTTCATTCTGCACACATGTTTGGTCTTGTGTCCATTGCACAGGTTGATACGCACATTATCTAGTATCTCTCGTTTAAGGTTAATTTTTTGTCATAAAGCCAAATATATATTCTCTAGATACCATCATTGCTTCTTCTTCGGCCTAGAAGTTGAGCTCCCAATTCTCAAGCAAATATAACCCTTTTCATCAACACTGAAAACAGTCTTTACTTCCAAAGTCTCCAAAGTCTCTATGCTCTCGTACAAATATTCATAGAAATAATTAGGGTAAGGATGTAAAATTCAATGGCATTGAAGAATTATTTATGGAAGTTCCTAGTGTGACTGCAGAAATAGAGCATAAAGAAAGCAAGCAATACAAGATGTAAGAATCAAGGAGGATGCATTTCTGAAAAAAATATGTGCTAGTCAAGGGAGTTGATCAAATCTACAAAATTGAAGACCAACCAGTCAGCTTTTGCTGCAACGTTTTCTCGAAGTTGAACACCGGCATAACAAATAAACAAGTCAGCACCTCCTGGTTTACGAGCCTATGTCAAAAAGAATATGCGTTGGAATTAGAAGAATGATCAAGCTTCAACTGGCTTGCAAATATAAGTGATTAGCGAACCCAGGCTCAAGGGTCAGAAAAGTTTACTGCACATTCAGCTCAATTGGGCCATAGGTAAGGTCCCTTGTCCATTTAGGTGGTATAACAAACATCTTAAATCAACTAAAACCATGAAGAATAAACAAAATCTAACATCAAGCAAGAACTATGGAGCTCGGAAGTGGAAGTCATTTGTGTTGAGGATTGTTGGAAGAGAGTCCCACATTGTGGCTAATTAAGGAGATGATCATGAGTTTATAAGTAAGAAATACATTTCCATTGGTACGAGGCCTTTTGGGGAAACAAAAAGTAAATAGAATTCTCAAATGTCAAACAAAGAAGTTGTGAGTCTTGAAGGTGTGGTAAAAAATGACTCAAGTGGCGAACAAAGGGTGTACTTTGCTCGAGGGCTCCAGAGAAAGGAGTCAAGTCTCGATTAAGGGGAGGCTGTTCGAGGGCCCCATAGACCCCTCGGGAGAGGCTCTATGGTGTCCTTTATCCGAGGGGAGAATTGTTGGGAGGGAGTCCCACGTTGGCTAATTAAGGAGATGAACATGGGTTTATAAGTAAGGAATACATCTCCATTGGTACGAGGTCTTTTGGGGAAACCAAAAGCAAAGCTATGAGAGTTTATGCTCAAAGTGAACAATATTATACCATTGTAGAGAGTCGTAGCTCCTAACCAGAAGGATTAGCTAGGAACAAGTAACTATGACTGTTTACCAATTTAAGATATTTTATAAGAAAAACAATTGCTGTAATTCACGTTTTGAGACTCAGGTGTCTCTTCTCACCTCAAGATCAGTTGCACCATCCCCGGTCATGACCAACGTCTTGTATCCACGAGCCTGCAAAACCACCCGAATCAAATTTGCATTCGAAAATCAACAGCACGTCTTACCAAAAGCAATGATTCTACCTTCCTCAGTTGTTGCACTGCAGTTGCTTTCCCCCCACTCCTTGAAGTAGGCTCATTTTCGTCGAAGCCAATGAATTCACCCTTGCTTCCGAAAAGCAATTGGTTGGCAAAAATATTCTCATGTGGAATCCCAAGAATTGATGCAACAGGCTTCACACAAAGTAGCTCGTTGATTAATAATAATAAATATCAATTCCTCATTAATTTTCCAATAACTAACATTAGAAGTTAGTTAGTTCTTCATGAAATATGAGAGACTCACTACAATTAGTCATAAACTTACATTGATCATTTGACGAAAACCTCCGGAAATCAGATATACGTCAATGTTGCTAGCTTTTAGCTTTTTAACTAATTCATCTATACCTGGAGAAAGCCTGAAGAGCAACAATCAGCACTATGAAAAATAGGACTAAGTAATATATCTCTGCTCTGTAATCCTACCTTTTATGAGTCAGCTGGAAGATTAGGAGCACAGATGATCTAATGCAGTTTTCGAATATTTTACAGCAAATGGAAACTCTTGTTTAAAGAATTAACACATAAAATACTTCACACTCAAGACCAAGAGGTCATAGCTTCGAATCCCCCACCTTCGGATATAGTTAAAGTGAAGTAAAAAAAAAAAAAAAAAAAAAACTTCACATTCAATGAAAAGTTTTCATGTTTTGTTTACCATCCAAACGGGCGGCTGTTCAAATAAAAAAATTTAGACAAACAAACTTGCTGCTGTTAATATATTAAACAATATCTGGGTGCCATTGGAGCTTAATGGTCCCATATTATGAACATTAGCAATCTAAAGAGTAGCTATCTACAAAATAAAAATGTAAAATAAGCATCCTGCATTACATTAAGAACAAGTCAGAAAGGAATATGATAAAACAAAACATCATTTGATGTAACATCCCTATTTTTGGAAAAAGTTAATGTACATGGAAAACAACCCCATACCTTGGAGGTCTCTTAGCGAGAAATTCCTCAACTTGGGAAAGTGAAGGGTTAAACAAAGATAGCCTAGCAGCCAAAGCAACCTCAAATGGAACAGAGCCACCCATTGCCCTGAGGACATACAAATCTCAGTTAAATGAAAATCCAAGGAGGCCAATTAAATCATGTCAAAAACAATCAAATCAAACCTAGCAGTCCATTCTGCAACAGCCTCTCCAGCTCCACAGAAATCTGCTAATTCATCAATGCCCTCATCTACACAAACTGTGCTATCAACATCGAAGCATACTGCATTTGCACTTTTCCACAGCTCCAACACCTCTGATAGATAGTAAAATATGAGAGAACAATTACCAACTGAGTAAGATGAAAGAATATCTCGATTGAGTTGAGGAACTCAAGAACAACAAAGTTTGATCATTGGGTAAAACAAGTCAGCAGTGAGCACCATCTCTTTTAAAATTTCCATCCAAAGTGATTTCACTCCTGAAATAACAAAATTTCCCTTGGCAGTTCATTTTGACCCCCATTGACATAGGACAATATATTCAAGAAATTTGTAGTCACCTTTGGATGGCAATGTGTTGTTGAATTGAGAAAGTGCAGAGCCTTCTACAGGCTGAACTGAAGCGGCAATTGAATTAAATGACGTGCGACATCTCCCCATCTCCATTTGACTTTTACCCAATCTTCTAGAAAATTGCAATAACAACGTGGGTCGAATAGTTGAGTGAATTTGTCTACAATGAGTAGGTAATGGTTTGATTCGTGCACTCAATAAACTGTCCATCAATTATCTGTCTGCTATGAACAAAACAAAGTATCCAAATCAGTGAAACTGGTCGACACATACACTCCAGCACTTACCCAGTTCAGAATTCGATAAATCAAAGAAAATCCATCAAGCGAACACACCCTTGTCTCTATATCAACAACCAACACAATAATATATGATATATGCATATCTTATAACTTAAGAAACATAGATCCGCATGAACTCAGAAAATCTGAAAGGAAACATATATTTGCCATTAAAAATCCAAAACGAAGCCACGAAAAGCAAGAAGAAAAAGGGCAGGAAGATAAATTTCTAAACAACTTCAAACATCAAACAATCCCCGGTATAAATCTTTCCTTTCCACGGGATTCCTCAAATTTACTCGAGAAACCAAACGAATAAGCAGTCTCCAGAGGAAAACAAAACGTGGGTGGGCGAAAATGAACAAAAACAAAGCAAAATGGAAGCCATTATGGAATAAGAACATATGCGGAGTTAACCCAATGAGATTAAAAATGTGAAGCATAGAGGCCAAGGATCAGAAATGGAGTACTGTCGAGCAGAAATTTACCAAGCTGTGTCTCCCTTCTCTAGATCTGTGAAATTCGCTAGCTTTTGCAAGAATAACCAAACAGCTGATGGAAAAAAGAGCTTGCGCCACGCTCAAAGTTCGCCCTGCCTTTGGAGAGAATATTTTAAGAACGTTACTGTTCACGGATTTTTACCCGTTCAATGTCAAATGACATTAGAGGATAAAATTATGTCTCGTATCCTGTTTAAAGCTTCACTTTCCAGTATTGTTAAAAAAAAAAAAGAAAAAAAAAAAAGAAAAAAAGAAAAAAAGTGGCCTTTTAAACTCAGGTATAGGTATAGTTTAATAGTTGATTTATAGATTAACCTAAAATTAATTTAGGTCAAATCGAGTCAATTTAAGCATATAGTTAATTCATTTTTCATCTATGAAGTCAGACAAACTTTATTCATTCAGCATTTTTTAAATTTTGATTGAAAATTTTATATTAGTAAAATTAAACATACGAAAATTTGACATAATAAGGTAAACCTAAACTTCTCTTAATTAGACATTGTACTACTTCCATGAACGGCTAAGGTAAATTTTGGGGGTAATACTCACATGTAAAACACTGATGAACTTCTCTTAAAGCTTTAATTTTGTTGAAACAAAACTCTAAATTTGAGTGGAGGTAATACTCACATGTAAACCCAATTAAAAATTACACAAAATTAATCAAAAGACATTATTGTAAACTCTCATATATATATATATATATATATATATATATATATATATATATAAAAGTGGTTCATATTGGTAGTCGAACTCTTTCCTCCAATATTTGAAAAGCATATGCATACTTGATTTTTTTTCTTATACGAAAATGTTTATTATTTAATTATCAAGTCAAATAAAAGTTGGTATCAAACTAAGAATGAAGGCCAATTTTAAGTTTTATGGAGTGTATCCAAAATAAAATAGAATAAATTTCAAACTGCTAGGCATAACGTGAAGGTAAAGAGTTAACTATTTATGAACTACTAAACCTAACCTAAGAATAAAATAGAATGAGTTCTAATCTACTAAACCTATGGTGAGGGTAAGACATTAACTTAATGAAATACCTTTAAATTTGATGACACATTTCCTTCTGTATCATGGCGTTTCATTAATTTCTGGCTTTTAGCATTGCCCAATGGTCAACAAAGATTTATCATCTTATTTGTGTATATTAAATATATATTTCAAAACACATTCTCTTTGAATTTTTGTTTTATTATAAAAATGGCTGTTGCCCATTTTCCAAAGGGCTTAAGAAGTTACCCATCACGGTCAATATAGCCCACCTTCTTCTTCCCCACACGCCACCCTAAACTAATAATAGGAGAATTTTGGGAAGCTTCACTTTAAAGTGAGCTGAGCTGAGCTGATTGTTCCAATTAGATCATAAAAATCAAATCTGAGAAAATTCTCAACACAAAAATACACTCACCCACTTCAACCTGAAACAGGTTGAAAGCAATTCAACAACCGTTTGGTTGCCTAGTTCAGTAAATCTAACTGCACATCACACCCACTTTTTTTTCTCCGAACTCAGTAAATCTGAGAACTCAATAGATCATTGGATACTGAATTATCAAATTATCAGAAATGCCCATCTATGTGGCTGCTGCATATATGCATACATGCATGTGTACCATATGTAAGACTCACATGTCCAAGAACAAAATCAAATATCTAAACTTTCATTTGATAATTATTTAATTTTTTGAAAAAAATTATTTATAAATACTAATTACCCTATATAAACTTCTTTGCTTTCTAATCTATTTTTTACCAATAAATTTGAAATTCAAGTTTTGTTTAATTTTTTTTTTTGAAATTTAACTAAAAGTTGAAAGATTTCCTAAAGAAAGTTGAAAATTGTGTTTCCATCTTTCTTACAAAAAAAAAAAAAAAAAAAAAAAAAAAAAAAAAAAAAAAAACCGAANTTCTAAAGAGAAAAAAACCAAAAATTTAAAATTACATTTTTTTTTTTACTTTAAAAACTTGATTTTGATACTGAAAGCATAGGTAAAACGCAAGTAATGAACGAAACAAAAAAAATTAAAACTAAATAATTACCTAGAGAAGTTTAGATATTTTAAATGAAAGAGAGAGAGAGAATGCACATGCATGAAGGCATAGATTAACCATGAGAAAATATAGAAGATAAACTATACTTATAAAAAAAATCATACCTTATATAAAAAGGATATCTATAAGAGGGGAGAGAGAGTCGGTCATCCCCGAGCAGCCCACATAGTACTACTTACAGCCTCCCGCCCGCCATGAAAGAACAGGAAGAAAGAAGATACCAAACTAAAAAATAATTATCCAATGGCTGCTAAACGTCAACTTCCTTTCTCTCTCCTCTTGCATGCAGAAACAAACCACATGATCCCTTTCGTTTGCATCCATCTCATATTCGAAATCCAATGATTAACCTGCCTCAGCATCACTTTCTCTCCTAATCCACCCAACAAAACCTTCTTCCCTTCCTTTAATTATTTATCTCTAATCATTCACACATTTCAATCAAACCAATACGCCACCAAATGTACATATGCTCAACCTTCCATTGTCCTTTTCTATATATATTCTCAACTGCCCCTATATTTCAACCACAAACTTGTCAATGAAAATAAGGAAGCAAACATGGAATACAACTTCATATGTTAGTCCCAATGTATGACTTATTTCTCACCACCAACTTCAGCTTCCATTCATAAACTAGCCCGCATTCATTTTCCTTCGGATTTGCAGGGGCAGTACAGCTAAGTTTTCTTGAAGAGAAGGGGAGAAATGGATACATTTTTTCAGTTTTGAATGAAAATACTGAACCTGCCCAGATTAGAGGAGAGTCCTATCAATGGAAATTCATTTGGAGAGACAGACAGAGCAGAGACTCTCTCTCTCAGCTGCCTTTGCTCTCTCTTCTTCTTCTTTATCGTCATCATCCACTTCTTCGTCCCGCTCATCCTCTTCTTTCCAAAATGACACATTTAGTTTTTCAGGTCAGAATGAGGACAGATCGTGGTATGCTCCACGACTGCGATTTATTGACTTTCTTTGCGACAATGAAAGTGAATGGAAATTGGCAGAGAAGCGGTTCGATCAGCTGTCTTGGACCAGTGTTGGATCTGAACCAGCCGTGAAGTGGTCTAATTTTGCCTTCTGTATAGGTGAGATGCTAAGCAACAAGGTTCTCTCTGTTTTTTTTTTGTTCTAATTTCTAGTCCTTCCCTCTTCCCAACAATCAAAGACAATAAGAAAAATGAGATATCAAAAACTCAGAGACTCTAGGTTAATAAGAAATTATTTGAATCAACATTCATCAGTCAAACTCTAACGTCGGAAAAGCAACAAAGTAATCAGGAAAGCATTACATAACTAATTTAGATCACTTCATTCATGAGAAAAGCTAAATTGTGTCAATTGTTCATAAATATATTTTAAATTTTACAAACATAGTCAAGCATTATAACTATTCAAGACAGAAGTGTTTTTTCTTAATAAATGAATTTATGTATTAACCATTTATCTCTTCCATCACCATCTTTCGAGTAGGAATGTCAGAGTCCGAGGAATTTGCTTACGAACTGTTGAGGGCGCTAAGAAGAAGAAAAGATTGGCAAATAGAAATCACCAAAAGTGAATTTCATAATCTCTGGTGCCGGTTGAGTCATTCGAGTGTTAATTCAAGAACAAGAATTCTATTTGACCTGTAAAAACTAATATCCTCTAATTCTCAATTCTTTGCCTTTTTATTTGGCAATAAATGTAAAACCAATTCCTCCTATTACTGATCACCTTTCCCGTTTGTGTAATTTCCTTCAGTTGTGATAGCAATATGGATGGAAGGGTAACTGAAAAAGACATCAAACAGGTCTCTCTGAACTTTTACAATATTTCTCTTCTTTTCCGGATGTCAGAAAGAATAAGGTTTTATTTGTTTTGGTGTTAACATTATAATAAATTTGGGACTTCCAGATAATACTGTTAACTGCTAGTACCAATAAGTTGTCTGTGACCCATGAAGAAGGAGAATATTATGCTGCTTTAGTCATGGAAGTACTAGATGAAGGAAAGCAGGGCTACATTGAGGTATTCTTATATGTTTCGATATTGTTTTCCTTCAGACTAAAGATAAATTTCATCTTATTTAAACAACAGCAACTATGGATCCGCCGTTAAAGTATCTACATATCACGAGTTCTTTAACTAGTATTAATTATCAAGTAGCAGACATTAGTTTTCTTCAAAATGAATCTGAGTAACATTGAAGACTTGAGTAAAGTAACATTAATTGTGCACCTAATGGTTAGAGAAAAATTAACATATCCAGTACTTTGGGATTACCAAACCTGTATTACCTAAAATATCATTTCAAGAACAACTACATTGGTTTATTTTGGACTTTCAATGAAACATTGAGTACAACCCTTCACATATCTCTAATATGCTCTTGTCTACTTTCGGCATTATGGTTTTACTTTTGATGTTACTCAAAAGATATCATACCAATCACTTTTATGCTCCTAATCTTCCCCTTATCCAACCAATGTAAGACTGTGGTCACACTCCCAACAATTCACCCCTTGAATGAAGTACTACCAAACTTCTCTTTAAATAGTCTTCTATCCGTCTTAGCTCATATCTAGGCCAATTCCTTTTCTCTGGAGCATACCGTGAGTCTTTCAACCATGACTGTCTCTTTGAGGCTCACCTATTTATTTGTTTGACACTTGAGGATTCTCTTTACCCAACTAAATCATGGACATGATTTTGATACTAATTGTTAGTAACAATGATCCTCCACATATCTCCACAATGATATAATATTCTCCTTTGAGTACAAGTCGTCATGTCTTGGCTTTCGAACTCACCTAAAAGACCTCATACCAATAATGTTCTTGTCTCTCACTTATGAATTCATAATTTTCTCCTAATCTAGCCCATATGGGAGCAGTTTTGTAATCCAAAAAGCAAATAAGAACAAACGAAGACTCATACTAAGGTCATATAAGGTGGTCCTATCTACTCAATACTCTATCCTGCTGTTGTATCAAATGCATTGCCATCAAACAGATCAAACGAGTTCAAAGATGCCAAAAAGGGGCGGGGCATGGGGGGGGGGGGGGGG
>NW_019272018.1:6229070-6238089 GCF_002738345.1 Cucurbita maxima
GGGGGGGGGGGGGGGGGGGGGGGGGGGGGGGGGGGGGGGGGGGGGGGGGGGGGGGGGGGGGGGGGGGGGGGGGGGGGGGGGGGGGGGGGGGGGGGGGGGGGGGGGGGGGGGGGGGGGGGGGGGGGGGGGGGGGGGGGGGGGGGGGGAGTAACCGTTTTGGTGATGGATTTATTAAATGTCTCTGGTTACATTATGTTGATCACTCTCTGGGTGAGAGAAAAATTGTGACATAAATTCAACTCATTCTGTTCAGCCATGTGTAAGTGTATATACATGCATTGAATTCAAACGATAGAGGCGACAAAATATTCAGTGTATTACGAGTCTTCTAAGGCTTTATAGTTAAACTAATATGCTTTGTAGTCTTTGAGATTAGTAATATTCAGTGTATTACTAATCTTCTTTACACTAATCTGTTACGTAAATTGCAGCTACCTCAATTTGAGAAGCTGTTCAAGATAACCTCGCCTAACGCTATTTCCCCTCTAAACAAACGGTCATCAAATTCACACAATGGGCATAGCCATGACCCATTTCAAGAGTCGATATGTGAGGCTGAAATGTTGCTCAGATCTCAATGGAGACGAGCATGGATGGTGGCTTTGTGGTTGGTCATATGCCTTGCATTATTCTACTGGAAATTCATTCAATACTGCAGACGAATGGAATTTGAAGTCATGGGTTATTGCCTCTCGATTGCCAAGGGAGCAGCAGAGACTTTGAAATTTAACATGGCTCTAATCTTGCTCCCTGTTTGCCGAAGCACAATTACACGGCTTCGTAGAAATTTGTCTCTGAACTCGGTCATTCCTTTCAACGACAATTTAAATTTCCACAAGGTAAACGAAGCTTCGGTATTTTATATTTGGGTTGCATAACAAAAACAAGTCTGTAATTTGGCAACTCCTCTGTATGTACTTGGTTAAATTTTCATTGGTTTGTCCACAAACTACACTAATGCATATGTTTTTCCAACCTAGTTAGTTGCAGGAGGCATTGCAGTCGGAGTTATCCTACATGGAGGAACCCATCTTGTTTGTGATTTTCCAAGAATTAGTAACTGTGACAAGTCAATTTTTCAGCGAACTATTGCTTCTCGGTTCAACTACCATCAGCCATCTTACCTTGAAATCTTGTCCACAACTGAGACGTTAACAGGCATTATTATGGTAACATTGATGGCAATTGCATTTTTGCTGGCTACAAAGTGGCCGCGCCGCAAATCAGCCACACTTCCAAGGTCTATCCAACATGTCACAGGATATAATACATTTTGGTATTCCCACCATTTGTTCGTATTTGTATATGCATTACTCATAGTTCACTCCATATTCCTATTCCTAACCGACAAAGCAACTGAAAAAACGGTAAGCCACTTTTCTCAGCTTGAATTTCGTAAGTGCATCATAGATTCTCTTTGAAATTATGCAGAATCCATTGACCATCATGAGGTGACAATAGAGCAGGTAATAGGGAAACTTTTGCTTACCGATGTACCCACGGAACAAAAATGATGAAATATGAACTCTAACAAAGAAAATCCACCATATCTTTTCTTCGAAGTATTCTCTAGATGCTCAAATTTTAAAGCTGATTCTGATCTGTTCAACCTTTTTTCCTTTTTTTTTTTTTTGTTTTTGTGAAGACTTGGATGTATATAGCAATTCCAGTTCTATTATATACTGGAGAGAGGATTTATAGAGCGATTAGATCATGTTTGTACGAAGTGAAAGTTTTGAAGGTATTCCTATTTTACCTTCCGATTGAAACGAGATGAGGACAGCAACCTCTAATATGAGTATTTAACAACATTTGTATGTTTATTTTGTATTATATAAAGGCAAGGACTTATTCAGGAAAAGTTTTATTTCTCAAGTTGAGCAAACCAGAGAGATTCAAGTATCGAAGTGGGATGTACGTATTAATCCAATGCCCTCAAATCTCCCCATTTGAATGGTAATATATCCTAATAAGTTTCAGTCTTCTAAGTTCTAATAGCTATTCTCATTAATTCTTTACTTACTAAAATGTGATAAAGTATCTTCTTCGTTTTTTAGGCACCCGTTTTCATTAACTTCTGCCCCACAAGATACCCACCTCAGCATGCATATCAGAAATCTGGGAGATTGGAGTTATGAGCTATACAGCCTGTTTCATGAGGTAATGAGTGAAGGGTGATTGGTGGGAAAGATAAAATTTTACAATTCTCTAAAAGCATCATATCTCTTTCATTATTGTTTAGTTCTTATAAGTAATTAGTGTAATTTTTCATGAGAACTTGAATCATGAAGGAAATAAGAGAGAGTTCTATGATAAGTACTAGATACATTCTCTAGGACTAGGTTGAGCATTCTAACTTAAAGCTGACACTCTACCTAGAGGTAAAATGGAAGGATAATCAAGTCAGTCTCAATTATACAAATTTATGACTTCTAGGGAACTTCTGCTTCAAAGGAGTACCCGAAAATATTCATTGATGGACCCTATGGTGCTGCTTCTCAAGACCATGTCAAGTACAACCATGTGGTGCTAATTGGCCTGGGTATTGGAGCCACACCCTTCATGAGCATCCTAAAAGATGTTCTAAACAGATTAACTGGGAAATGTGACGGCCATGTAAGACTCCTTTTTCCCCTGATTTTATTGCCTCAGTTTCCTTCCATTACTTACCATCAACAAAGCTTTGACTTTGGTTTAAAATTGAGTAGACTGACAATGGAAAAGGCAGCCCAAGTAAATCCAAAACCTACCTTTACTGGGTTACGAGAGAGCAAAGTTCCTTTGATTGGTTTAAAGACTTCATGAACGATTTAACACAATCAGACCAAACTCAGGTAAAAGCAACGTAACCTTTAGTTCTGCAAATATGCTTTGAGATATACTGGCTGACATTTGTATTTTTAAAACCATTCTTATGTTACAATGCCCTTAGTTAGCTGTGGAGATGCACAATTTCCTCACTAGTGTACATCATGAAAATGATGTAAGGTCTGTTTTGATCAGAGCAATTCAAGCCCTACATTATACTCGAAGGGGCATCGACATTGTCTCCAAGACTCCTGTAAGTTTCCATATACACGGCCTGAATCTAAGAGAAAGATAAACCATCGGCCACCTTACCTTGTCTAAAAATTGAATGAGGAATCTGTAAGTCCCATAATTTCCTGTTAAAAAAGAAAGTAACCCACGTAGTGTAGGCTACGCCACTGAACTGAGTAACAAGTTTTAAATCGATCAAATCCTTTAAAATGCGTGTTCCTTTCTCCTAAAAGGTGAAATGCTAAAGAACATAGGTACACATAGCAGCCAAGATTGCCTAGATTAGTTTATAATATGTATTACTTTGGGAAATATGCTGCATTCTTGAGATCGCTAAGTTGGACTTAAGCCTTCGAAATTAGTTACTGAAGAACCACTTTTTCTTCCATATCTATTTAATTGTGTTTTACCTTAAAACTACACTGAAAGGGTATTTCTCTGCCTTAGTTTCTTATTTGCTTAAAATTTTCATAAAATAATAGATAATATATAGCAAAATAATTGTTAATTACTGTATACAAGAAATTAGATAAGAAAAACCTTCAAGAGAACAATGTTGTTTCTGTGTGATATTATCAAGAAGTGTTTGCTGAAATGAGTTAACAATTGATTGAAATTTCAAAATGAAATGATGACATGTTTATATCTCTTCAATTTTTAGGTAAGAACTCATTTTGGTCGGCCAAACTGGATAAACATCTTCTCGAATTTGGTCCAGAGGCACAGAGGAGAAAGAATTGGTAAGATCAAAGAAAAATTAGACTTTCCTTAATCCTTCCACTAAGACTTTGTTGACTGTGGCAACCCCCTCCCCCCTCCCTCAACCAAAAAACTACTTACCGAGAAGGTGGTTTGGTTCTAAACAGGGGTTTTCTACTGTGGTCCATCGGCACTGGCGAGAGAACTCGAAGGGTTCTGCACCAAGTTCTCCACCAAAACTTCCACTAGATTTGTATTCCATAAGGAGAATTATTAGATGAAAATTATTTTTCAATTATACAAATTTGCACCGCTGCTAGCGGAGAGGGCACAACCGCCAAAGAATAAATTATTATCATTACAGTGTATTACTTCTCTCCACCCTCGTCCCTTTAAGTCACTAAAGCGGCTTAAATATGTTGTTTCATATGCACTAATGTATTAATAAGTTGAAACAAATTTCAAGGCACAGAATAAACTGATAACAAATAGAAACCAAATCAAAGTTCGATGAATGGTAAATTGCTATCCCGAGTCAAAAGAAACGTACCGAATGGCACCATCCAGACAATGCGCTTGAATGTGCATCATTTTTCTCTTAAACACTGGATCTCGAAATTGTCAACCCGACGCGGCTTGTTTTAGATGCAATCTCTCCTGTCATAGACCAAAATACAACAAGAGCCATCACTAAGCAGAGAAAAACAAAAGCATAAAACAAGTAGAACCATACTCAACTCCACAGTTCATTTCTACAGATCAAAGAATTGAATCAAACCGATACAATTAATCAACAATACAGTCAGCTAAAACGGTCCAACGACTCTCCGTCCAATACTAAATCTCAATAGATAATTAGGAAGACGATGGAGGATACTAAACGCTTCGTGTAAAATTGAAAAAGTTCAATTCATGCGACAGAGAAATAGAGATGTTACGTGTTGCTGCGAGGCGTTCAAGCATTCAGCCGCATCACAATTCGAGCAATTCAAATGCGGCAGCGACAGGATAGCACAGAGAAAACCGACGCCCAACTACCCACCCGCGCAATTTTCCTTTCACTGAAAGGTCCCGCCATAAATAAAAAGGGGTAAATTATTGTGCTTTAAATATTAAATAAAACATTTATTTTCATCCATAAATTATATATTCATTTAATAGACTAAAATAATAAATAAAACTGAAATATAATTTTGTGGATTAAATTATAAATACTCGATATTCTGTTTCAATTTAATGAGAATAACTTACTAGAAAAATCAATATTGGATGGGAAATTGAACCATTAGTCAAATAAATAAATAAATAATTAATTATAGATCAAACTTTATATATATATATATATATATACACAATTTAACTAAAATTTTAACTAAGCCCTAACTTTTCCTGTCCAGAAACCCAATACAGGAGTAAGTGCCCGCCATCTCCATCTGAGAGTGGAGACGGAGAACTTCTAGCTCGCTCTACGCATTTCGAATGGCGGCCCACTCCTCAACTTCCAATAACGACCGAGCTTTGAGAACTGCAACTTCTAATCATTTCTTCGGTGAGCATTTTTGTTTTTTACTTTGTTCTTGCTGGAATGCTAGCGGCTTAATCGTTTACTTTACTGGATTGAATTCACCAGCAGAGTAGTAGGAACATGGAGAAATGTAGGAAATAAGAATAAAATTATTTTCGACTTTTTCGTCATGGAAAACTATGAGTAAAATAATAGAGATTGAAGATTTGAGTGTTTGCTTCCCTAATGCTTCATGGATTTTGTCAAAGTATTTGATGCGCTAGAGAAGATATTGTAAATACGTGCTAGTTTTAGTTAATAATAAGCTTCTTAGTTTTGTAGCACACATAGTGAATTGCTATATGTTTGATTTAAATGGATAGAGATACTTTATTACAAATATGCTATATTTTCCTGCAGCATGGAGGGAATTTATATGGGGAGCTATTGCTGGAGCATTTGGAGAAGGAATGATGCATCCTATCGATACTATAAAGACTCGTATTCAAAGCCAGGCTATTCTATATGGAAGTCAAGTATGATGCGTAGGCGAGCTCATAAATTGTGTCAGTTGATGAAAATACTTCAATCTTATTTTCAGGATACCAGCTTGGTGAAAATTTTAAGTTCTACTTTAATCATAATATGATGGATTTTCTGCGGCATTTAGTGATATATTATTCGTCCCCCTCCCCAAAAGACTTTGTTTATTTTGAATTTCCTAACTCTAAATTGGTTATTTATCTCATTCATATCAGAATCAGAAGGGCCTGTTGCAGATGGTCCAATCAGTATGGAAAATTGACGGATTTAGGGGTACCCTTTACACTATTTTGTGTTACTTGATAAGTTCACGCATCTAGCTTTGCTGTATTATTTGGATTTTTATCCTCATCTAATCGCTTTTTAGGCTTTTATAGGGGTATAGCTCCTGGAATTACTGGCTCACTTGCTACTGGAGCTACATACTTTGGTGTCATTGAGTCCAGCAAGAAATGGATTGAAGAAACACATCCTAGCCTTGGCGGTCATTGGGCTCATTTCATTGCTGGAGCAGTTGGTAAGCAATCCTGGATGTCCCAAAAGATTTATCTCACTTTTGAGTCATGCCATCTCATGATCATTACTATAGCCTTTTTGACGAAGTTCAATGCTGATGTATTCACCAAAGGAATAATTATGTGTGTATTTTCCCTTCTTGTTTCATTCTACACTAGTTAATGAGATTCATTCATTACCCCTTTCTCTTGGGACTCGTATAGATTATGTTTCATGTCTGAATAAGTCGCTGTTCAGATCTATCAATGAGGATTCCCCTATTTCGTTTTTCAAAGGCAGTGACCCAAGGCATCCACATCCAATTACTTCCCTTCAGCGAATTATTTTATTTGTTGGCCCTGAACCTCCAATGCTAATTACTGTAAACCAAATACTATGTGAACATTATTCCAAGCTTTTACATGTTTCATGGTGTGAGGTCCCACATTGGCTGGAGAGAGGAACGAAGCATTCCCTATAAGGGTGTGGAAATCTCTCCCTAGCAGAAGTATTTTAAAATCGTGAGGCTGACGGCGATACGAAACAGGCCAAAACGGACAATGTCTACTAGCGGTGGGCTTGGACTGCTACACATCGTCTTTGACTCTTCTTTTCCTTTGTCCATTTCAGGTGATACACTGGGTTCATTTGTATATGTTCCATGTGAAGTAATGAAGCAACGGATGCAAGTTCAAGGCACAAGGTCATCTTGGAGCTCCCTTCCCATGAAGGATAATATCTCTATGAAGCATGGTGGGCAAATGTATGGCTATTATTCAGGGATGTTCCAGGCTGGTCGTTCAATCTTGAAGCAACAAGGACTAAGAGGATTGTATGCAGGGTCTGAACTCTGAACCATTTGATTTTATCTTTTTTGTTTTATTTTCATAATTTCGTTAGCAAAGTATACTGAGAGTGAAAAATAACTTCTGCATGATTTTGATGCTGTCCTTTTATCTTGCCAGATATTGGTCTACACTTGCCAGGGATGTGCCATTTGCTGGTCTAATGGTATATAAATTCAGAATTTGTGTACCTTCGTTTGAATTAGCTGCCTTTTGCATCTGTTAGTTGCTCTTGGATCGTTTTGTTCTGCATTGGTTTATCAGTTATGTATCTACAGATATTACTGTCATGCCAGATCCATAGCATAATTCTCAGTTGCTAATTGATTAATCTAGAAAAGGACACCTCTTGTGCTCACTGTGCTCACACCCTTGTACGCTGAATGGAACTAATTTTTATAGAAGTTTACCTTAGATTGTAATTTTATATTTAATTATTTCACCGTTGCTTAACTTTTATACTTTATTTTAGTCTCGTTCTTTATGCTATACACAAGTTGAATGGGTTGAAAAAAAAATTCTTGATGCTTTCATCGACTGTCTTGTGGACTTTCTCACTGACAAATGGATCAGCAGAGGGAAGAACAAACAATTTTAAATTAATGAACATCGCATTTCTCCCTCCAAAGGGATATCGATGTCTGTTTGATGAATTTATCAATTAAGGTTTCTTTATCACACTGCAGGTCATGTTTTATGAGGCGCTAAAAGATTTGACCGAGCATGGGAAGCAAAGATGGATGCCTAATTCAGATGTTAATAGCTCCTTGGAAGGACTTGTGTTGGGGGGATTAGCTGGTGGTATGCATCTTGACTGCACTTCACCGTTAATAATCAAGTTCTGAAGTTCATTTTTTCTTTAAAAATATCACTTTTAGCATGTATGGTTGGGTGTTCTAATACATGGGTTTGAAATTGCTAGGTCTCAGTGCTTATCTGACCACTCCCTTGGATGTGATCAAAACAAGAATGCAAGTTCAGGGATCAACTTTCAGGTATCAGATGATTATCAACCCGCTCGAATATGTTTTTTCTAGAGAAATTCCGCACTTCACGTCCAGTGTCATCGGCTTAATCGATCTTGATAGTTGTTCGAGATGATGTTCATATACGGTACTTTCTCGTAAAATCCTCAGGTATAACAGCTGGTTAGATGCAGTGAGAACTATATGGGGGAGTGAAGGAACGAAGGGGATGTTTAGGGGTAGCATACCCAGAATCACATGGTATATTCCAGCTTCTGCTCTAACTTTTATGGCTGTGGAGTTTCTGAGAGACCATTTCAATGAAAGATTGGACGATGAATCCAAAAAAGAAGCTACTACGTTATCAGCTGACAGAAAAGGAACTTTGGGAGAAGTAGCATAAGCAGCTCGAGACTGAATCGAATTTCTATCCATCGGCAGAGACATCGACTCGTGTCGAATTTTGCATAGAAGCATTGTAAGTTGTATTTGCAGTACCAATTAATCAAAAGGATCATTAGTTGATGGTATAAACAAATGAACTCCATGACTTGAGGAGGAGGGAGGGGTCTATATTTTATGAGAGACCCACAACAATGTAGTCTTCAAAATCAAAAGCGATGAATAGATAGACAATAATTGGCCACCCTCGAGTGTTAGGTCCTTCATGTAATCTCAGCCTATAGCACATTTCTACCATATTTGGTTTCCTCTTAATAGATTCTACATCGATTCCAGATAGAAAAAGAAAAAAAAGAGAAATTTTACGTATTATATATATATATATATTTTTTTCTTAATTTCTTTTCACAAATTATTACTTTTTAGATGTATTTATCAAAATTGTAGCCTTTTTGTTTTAGTTCTTAAATTTTGAAAACATTTTCAAAATTTGAGGATTTTTTTTTTTTTTTTTTTTTTTTTAGAAA
>NW_019272018.1:6238259-6241007 GCF_002738345.1 Cucurbita maxima
TTTTTTTTTTTTTTTTTTTTTTTTGCAGAAAAATAAAAAGTAAATACATTGAGAGACAAATCTTAAATATTTCAAAATTGGGTTTAAATAAGTTTAATACAACGAGTTTATTAATTGGCAATTGTTTTATTTTTGTTATATAGTTTCTTTAAAATTCAACCATTTATCGAATTAAATCAATATTTCTTTTTATGGAATATTATTATTATTTTAAGTTTATGTCCAAACTAGTGTAAATATAGTTTTCAATGTTATTTGCAATATATTAAAATTTTGAAATATATTGTAAATTATTTTTTTATTAAATAAATAATTATTAATTTAATATTGAAGACTTTGAATTTTTCGTATAAATATTCAATTCAATCCTGAGCTGAGCCAAAATCCCACGGGAGCAGAAGAAAGCGCGGAATCCCTAACTCGATGGCGTCCGGCAAGCGATGCCATTACGAGGTTCTGGGCCTGCACATCGACTCCACCGCCGATGAGATTAGATCGGCATACCGAAAGCTAGCCCTCCAGCGCCACCCCGATAAGCTTGTCCAGTCCGGTTTGTCGCCGGCGGATGCCACGGCTCAGTTTCAAGAGCTTCAGCACGCTTACGAGGTCCTCTCCGATCCTAAGGAACGCGCCTGGTACGACTCTCACCGTTCCCAAATACTTTTCTCTGATGCCGCGTCGGTTAATTCTAACTCTGTTGTTCCGAATCTGTTTCCGTTTTTCTCCAATACCGTTTATTCTGGCTATTCGGATTCTGGACGAGGGTTTTACAAGATCTATTCTGAAATTTTTGACAAAATTTACGGAAATGAGATTAATTTCGCCAAGAAATTAGGATTGCGTTTGGATATGGTTCGCGAAGCTCCGGTTATGGGGAATTTGGATAGTCCGTACACGCAGGTGACTGCGTTTTATAGTTACTGGCTTGGATTTTGTACGGTTATGGATTTTTGTTGGGCTGATCAGTATGATGTTATGGCCGGTCCCAACCGGAAATCGAGGAGGCTAATGGAGGAGGATAACAAGAAGCTGAGGAAGAAGGCAAAGAAGGAGTACAATGAGACGGTGAGAGGTTTGGCTGAGTTTGTGAGGAAGAGGGATAAGAGAGTGCTCGATATGGCCATGAAAAGGAACTTGGAAATGGAGAAGAAGAAGCAAGAGGAGAAAGAAAGGAAAAAAAGGTTAGAGAGGGAGAAGATGGAGAAGCTTAGGGCATATGAGGAACCAGATTGGGCAAAGGTTGAGGAGGTTGAGGACGATGAGGATGACGAGTTTGAGGAAGAGAATAAGAGAGGGAAAGAGCTTTACTGTGTTTTGTGTGGGAAAAAGTTCAAGAGTGAAAAGCAGTGGAAGAATCACGAGCAGTCGAAAAAGCACAAGGAGAAGGTTTCGGAGTTCAGAGAAACACTAGTCGATGAGGGTGAATCTGAAGAATTTGTCGACGAAGTAGAAGTTGAAGAAGAAACGATACTGCTGGATGATGGGATGGATAAACTAGGGGAGCAGTTCAAGGAGAGTTTTGATATTGAAGGAGAAGAAACACTAAGTGGGGCAGAACTTAGTGGGAGTGAAAACAACGATATTCATGAAGGTGATAGAACAGATACGGGTGCTGAGGCACAAGGATCCAATGACGATGAAACCGATGTTCTTGAAGCAATGGCAGCTGGTCTCCGAAATAGAAAAAACGCAGCTTCAGTGAATCAGCATAAAGCTTCTCCAGTCAAAGCTCAGGTCGAAAATGAGAATGACGAGCGTAATCCAGCGGATTATGATAATGGTAGGAGGGGAAGAAAAAGTCGTCGAGCCAAAAAGAAGGGCAAGGGAAATGATGAAGCTATGAATGAATTAGATTCACAAAATGAGAAAATCAATGGAGATGATACATCACATCAGCAGGATTCTCCTTCCCAGTTGCTGGCAAACAACGAAAGTAGCGATAAGGGGGCCAGTGAATTGGCAAAAGAACGAAAGATTTTGAGTAAACCTGCTGATCGGAAGGCGGTCGTGCAGAATGACACAAAGATCAACTCTAGGCATTCATCTAAAGGAAAGAAATCCAAGGTAATTTACATTGTGCAGATCTGTTTTATAATTCTATCATTTATTTTAGCTAGACTATCAGTAATATGCAACGATTCTTCATGTTATGAACTAAAGATATCATGTATTCCCAAATTAAGAAAGTTGAACATAAACTAGGAAAGCTTCGTATTAGTTCAATGTTCCACTCGGCTTCCTTCTAGTTAGAGTATTGATTATAGTGATTTGTGCTCACAATTTCTGATGATGTAATGTTTTAAACTTGGGCAACATCAAAGGATTCTGGCAATTTATGCGCAACGTGTGGAGAGCAGTTTGAATCAAGGTAATTCTTGTTTAGAAATCCCCTCATCTATTATTCACCAACACATCTTTCATATCTTATAATAACACAATCACTTCCAGAATAACTGGACCAATTTGAAGTGGGCTTTTGATGAATCATGACAGGAATAAACTGCATAAGCATTTGGGAGCCACAGGACATGCTGCGTTAAAATATTGATATCATCGATTTTTTGACCTTTAACAAGATTTTGAAGCTAGTTCTGTACCACATTGGGTGAGATTTCAATTATTTAGGGACGGCATGAGTTGCAGGATGCGATTCCATGGCTAGCCAAGTAATGAATATAATAGCGTTTACAGATTGTTGTCTATCCAGGAAGGTTTTTTTTTTTTTTTTTTTTTTTTTAAAATTTCATT
>NW_019272018.1:6241354-6255263 GCF_002738345.1 Cucurbita maxima
TTTTTTTTTTTTTTTTTTTTTTTTTTAAACATTTCATTGTTCTATTGTAAAAACTGCAAGAATCCAAGGATTTAAAGCTTGCCCCTTGGGAGGACATAGTACCAGGAGAGATTTTCTAAATATGTGATTTATAGAATCTAATTTGAAAGAAAATAGAGTACTTCTCGATCGGGTTTATAGTTAACGAGGTTTTTGCTACTTATTGATACAAATCTAATGGCCTTCCAGTTCTATTTCTTGATTTAGAGAGAAATAAAATGATGAATAAGATCAAAACAAAATAAGAACACAAATTAAAATGTAGTGAGAAAAGAGGGATCTTAAGAAATGCATTCAGCTATTTAGACCAAATATCCAATTAATCAAACATCTGCTATTAATTTTTCATTCAAATTTGAAAAAAAAAAAAAAAAAACTTCGAATGAACAAAATAATTCTGGATCTGGAAAAGCTAGCATATGCACAGAGCACAAAGAAATAATAAAGGAAAAAGTTATTCTGCGGGTCCCACTAGAGCATGAAAAATACCCATCCAAAAAGAGATGAGGGGACCAAGTGGGGAAGACTAAACGAGTGGAGGAAAGAACAAACAAACAAATGAAAGCTGTCTAAGAGCAAAACTGTAACATCACATGCTTCCAAACTCAACTCAGATCCATGGCATACAAAACCCTTCTCTCTCAAGCTCCCCCCTTAAATCCCAAGATTTGACCATTAGTCATATACATTATGAACTAAACTGTTTATGATAGGCTTGCGCATCAAAACCGACGAGTAGTCATACACTTACCAAAGTACTAGAAAAGAAAATGAACACTTTGAAGTAGACATACAATGAAAATATGAATAAACGGGTTGTCATGAACATGCAATCGTAGACAACAGACCTTGAACAAGCATGATCATGACACTAATCCCGTTTACCAACCAAAACCACCACAAGAAAAAAAAAAAAATAGAACTCTATCAAACCATATGCTTAAAGAACATGAGAGCGAACAAGAAAGCAAGTACATTAGTAATGAGAGTGAGTTGGAGCCTTGATCCGCTGTCATCGTAGTCGGTGTTCATCCCGCCAACGCCCGGTGGTCCTAGACCATTGCTACCAGTGCCGAAGCCGTTCCCGCCCATGACACCGCCGGTAGGTGTTGTAGAACCAAATGGAGTGTTTGTTGTGGTGGTTGGAGTAAATCCAGTGCCCGGGTTGGTGGTGGTTGGAGTCCCAGATACTGGAATAGTCCCACTATTTACAGGGCTGCAACAATACATCACCAAAAATCAAATCAAACCCAATTCAGATAAGATGAGATAGAACACAGTTCTTCCCCAACAAACCTTCCTCCCTCCACATGTGAACCCCTCTCTCCAAAAATCATGGCCGGCCTAGGCTCAAATCTCAATGATATCCCATCTCGAGGATGTAACATAAATCAGACCAACATTATGAAAACTCCATTAACATAGAGCCCTTCTATCTTTTCTTCCTCTATTCTCGAATTATTCTCGAATTATAGAGTAAGTAACCGAGAAGAAAGTATCAGCAACAACAAGTTTTATTACCGAATATGATATGGAAGAAGCCAGAAAATGGTTGTGAAACTACATTATAGTCAATTGACAAGAAGAGCATCTATGATTACAACGCAATGGGATGATGATGGCTAATCTAATGGCCAAAAGCATCTTTTCCAACAGTATCTAACTTTGAATTTAATTTTTGAGTCTTTAATTAACAAGATGCTCTACTTCTTTTCAAGTAAAAAGCTTCTCTGTTTGTTCAAATGAAAACTAAATCATAAAATAAAGCAGAAGCATACCTAGCGCTAGAAGGATAAACGCAGCCTGAAATGCCTGAAAAGATACCAAGAAAGAAAGAGATATTCACAAGCATGAAGTCATAATTTAATTTAGTAGCTGAAATAGACGGCTAAGGGCCTTTGAAATGAGTATCTGAGTTAATTCCGAGGTGTGTTTGTTTCCATTTTTCTTCACACCAAGTTAATCAGTTCTTACTTGGAAAAAATTAGAGAAAAACATGAGAATGTAGAGAGCGAAATCTTACTGGGGTTAGTAGTAGTGACCATTGCTGTGCCAGAAAAATCACAGGAACCTGGAGCTTGGCCCTTCCTTTGGAAATAGCTATTAGCAGCATAGGAACAATGGGCCTCGACAGTGTTGGGAAGGAAACAGCCACCATTTTGATGAATAGGGACACAGTCAGCCCCAGCTCCACAAGCATAGTCCAGTGTCTTCTGAAGAGCTGCATCGCCCAATCCGCTCTTGCAAACACACCATGTAGCACCTACAAGTTCCATAAAACCAGCATTTTAAGGGACAGCCAGAAGAAAACGGACGAAACACAACAAGATCTGGACATCTAAAGAAACTTCAAAGGTACTGCAAACTCACTGAACTCTTGAACCACTTAGCCACCCAAAAGGAACAACAAATGGTGAATTATTGTTACATTTCAGTAAAGAGGGTCAAATGCACATTGAGAAAAGCATGGTTCACAAGAAAAATGCTCATGAGAAGTCAAAGTAAAAAAGAGATACCAGAATATGCGTTTGATCTACACAACAGAAGTAAAGAATGCATAAAAAAATGCAGGGAGCTTACGTGAATGGCCAGTCATGGCGAGAATAAGCAGCCCAATAGCTAAAACAGGCATCCCACAAGACATGATTACAAAGCTCAGAGATAGTGAGCAGAAGAAAGTTGTCACTACCACACACACACACACACAGAAAGAGAGAGCTATGGAGAGAAAGGGAGAGAATGTAAAAAACCCTGAAGTGGAGGGTATGTTCTATACAAAATAAAGGGAGTGGGTTTTCAGAGGGTAAATGGCATCAATTAGAGTGGCCCACTTTTGGGTTTTCTAGCCACTGCTCTTTCTGCTCCTTGTTAACCAGTACGCGCGAGACCCACCAATAACTTCCCATTTCCATTTCTCTACTCTCACAACTCTATTATCGTCTACGTTCGGAGGGGATGCTCGAAAAGCTGGAGCGTTACAAATCATATAAGAGCGACGATGTGCTAGACTTCTCTGTTTCACGAAGGGGTAGACACGCTGGCCCCAAAGGAGTGGATTTGGTGGTGGTCCTACTTTAATTGAAGAAAGGAACAAGTATCAACTAGGATGCCGGGTCCCGAAATGAGTGGATTGTGATGTTCCACATTGATCGAAGAGGATGACAAAACATCATTTATTTATAGAGGGGTAGAAAACTTCCCGGAGTAAAGACAATATTTGCTAGCGGTGGATATGAAGGTAAGAAGTAGGAAGTGAAACTGAAAATGTATTGCACCTCGAGAAACACTAAGAGAAGCCGCCGAGGACATGGCCGGCAACCTTGAACGGACCGTTGGAAGACGCCGGCGGGGAAACTAATACTGGGCCGAGGATGAGCAACCAAGGGTTGGACCCGACGGAGAGTCAGTCCAGAGGCCTCGTCCATGTTCAACTTATTGGGCAAAAGCCCGTTCGGCAAGGCCCAATGAAACGAATGGACGAGCGTTGCAGTTAACATCTGGACCATTCTCAGGCCCAAACTCATACCCACGGAGATCCTCCGCCCAGCCCAAACGGAATCACCACGAGGTTATTTCCCTTCGCATCGACGTGGGCCTTCTCGCCGCCGGGGAGGAACCCATCATCATTTGCTCTACCATCGCCTTGAACCGTTAAATGGACGGTGCTGATCTTCCGGAGTAACCGCCACCGTGGACCATACGGCACAAAAACTATGTCCTAATAATTAGTGTCTCGACTCTTCAAAAATTGCTCTGCTATTGCAGCCGATGCCGACACAACGACGTCGACAGAGCCGAATCGGAGGTACATCAGAGGTCCGTACTCACCGGACATGGTGGCGAGGTGGGAGCGGAGGCAGTCCGCCGATTTGCTAAAATATGGTTATGAAATTGATGGGCTTGGGGGGTAAATTTGTAATTTGGGCTTTGAACTAATCGTAAAGGGATCAGGTGATCTAAGATCATTTAGGAATTCAGAAGTCGGAGACCGTACACGTGTTTTTATTTATTTACTTTTTTAACCCCAAAATCTTCATGCATCCAACCTATTTGTGTATATTTAAATGATCTTAAATATATTTTTGACGGTTTTCAAAATATAATTTATTGTTTTTATTTATGTCTTGTTCATTAATCTCCAAATTATGTTAGGTTCGTGCTTATCTCCTCATACAATGATTATAAATATTTTTTTAAATACTAAATAATAAAATGTGCCAATAGATTTTCTCCATTATTTTAAAAATATTTTATATTTTTAAAAGTTTGAACATTATATTTAACCCATCATAAATCTTCTAAACGGTTGAAGTAAAAAACATCATTGATAAACCCCAGGCGATAATCTGGGCCGAGGATGCGCAACCAAGGGCTGGGCCCGACGCAGAGTCAGTCCAAAGGCCTCGTCCATGTTCAACTCACCGGGCGAAAGCCCGCTAGGCAAGGCCCAATCAAACGAATGGACCAGCGAGGCAGTTAACATCTGGACCATTCTCAG
The DNA here is from genome assembly GCF_002738345.1 of Cucurbita maxima. Classification (NCBI taxonomy): domain Eukaryota; kingdom Viridiplantae; phylum Streptophyta; class Magnoliopsida; order Cucurbitales; family Cucurbitaceae; genus Cucurbita; species Cucurbita maxima. The sequence goes on from NW_019272018.1 coordinate 6,245,892, forward strand.
GCCCATACTCATCCCCACGCAGATCCTCCGTCCAGCCCCAAACGGAATCACCCCAAAGTCATTTCCCTTCACATCGACGTGGGCCTTCTCGCCACCGGGGAGGAACCTATCGGGCCTAAACTCGAGTGGGCATGTCCATTCTTTCGGGTCACGGCTTATGGCCCATACGTCCACCAACAGAGTGGAGCCTTTAGGGATATGGTAGCCGTTGATCTCGCAGCTCTCGGCAGCCATGCGGGGGAGGGAGAGCGGCGTTGGTGGGTGGAGACGGAATGTTTCCTTCACCACCGCTTGGAGATAGCCGAGCTTCGGCAGGTCTAGATCAGAAACTACCCGATCACGGCCCACTACAGAGTCCAGTTCTTGTTGGGCCTGGTACATCATTTTTGGGTGTCTGATGAGCTCCGCCAAGGCCCATTCGACTGTGCTTGCTGACGTGTCGGTTCCAGCTGTGAACATATTCTGCATGAAAATGAAACACAGATCCTTCCCTTTTAGTTAACAAAATTGAAGGGTAGAAAAGGAAAAGAATTTTAGAGATTTTCTTTAAAAAATAATACTAAATTTAAATAGAAATGAAAACCAATAGCAAAGCTTTGATCTCAGTGTCATTGAGCTTCTCATTTTCATCTTCAGCGTGGTCCCTTGTGGACAGAAGCGTGCTCAGCAAGTCTTGGTGTTCGCCGCCACTGGCCAATAAAGTTCGGTGCTCTTCCAGGATCTTGGACAATAAATCATCGAACCATTTGTGGACCTTTTTCATCTCTCTAGCAACGCCCAGCAAATCAAGCCACTCAAGCGACGGGAAAAAGTTGCCGGGGTTGAACTTTCCGGACAGAATCATAACTTGTTCTACCATCGCCTTAAACTGGTCTGACATTGGATCGCCACCGCCACTGCCATCGCCGAAAACACGTCGGCCGATCATCGTCCGCCCGAGGGCATTGGCTGTGCACACAGTGAGCAAACTCCCCAAGGTGGCCGGTGCCTCTCCGGGCCTTGCAAGGGCCTGTACCAGCACCCCCACCTCCTCCTGTACTTTGGAAGTTAAAGGTAGGAGGATAATTAGTAACATTTATTTATATAGCTTCAACCCAACCTAGCTTGGAAAGTAAAATAAGAATAATTGAGTAAACTTTGTGGGCAATACTCGCAGTACCCTACAATAATAACTGGTAAATAAAAACCCTCCACTTTAAAACAGAGTAATAAATGATCTTCCAGTATGGGTAGTTGAACTTTAAATCAATTCAAACAAGAAATCGGTCCCCTACCTCTCATTTCACCTGTCAACGCTTCCAAACTCCATTCCAAAAACAATTTAGCCTTTTTATTTGTTCCTAATTATGATTTATGAATTTTAGAGCTTATTTCATCCACCTTTCAAATGTTTTATAGGAAAAATTGGTAAAGATGATATTAATAAAAAGAAATTTTGACATTTTTCATCTAAAAGGATATTATTGAAACAAAATTTTAATATTTTCAAAGACAAAATACTAGTCCACGTCATTCTCAAAGTGAGTCAGCAGTTTTTATGGCTAATAATGCAAAATTGGAAAGATTTAGTTGGCGTTTTAAAGCGTACGGCATTAACGACAAACGTGACAGGTTCAAGTTTGTTTCCTTTTATTAAAAATCTTGTGAATAAAGATCATCTATACAGTAATGAAAAATTTTAAACCTCTTTAAGAAAATTTGTACGGAAACCAACCTTGCTTGCATCATCGTCATTACTTTTTTTCCTCCCAAAACGAAACGCAATTTAATGATTGATCGGGAAAATAATTCGGTCAAAACTCAGGCATGCATGCACATAAATGATGAGAAGAAGAAACCGACGAACCTCGCGTACGCACCGATTATCCTCTAGGGCTTTTGAGGAGAACAGATGGACGGCACTGATCTTCCGGAGTAACCGCCACCGTGGACCATACGGTGCAAAAACCATGTCCTGATAATTATATGCTATATATTTAGCGCCGGCGTTCGGCGGCCGGCTGAGGAAATTAGTGTCTCGAATCTTCAAGAATTGCTCTGCTATTGCTGCCGATGCCGCGACAACGACATCGATAGAGCCGAATCGGAGGTACATCAGAGGTCCGTACTCTCCGGACATGGCGGCGAGTTGGGAGTGGAGAGGCGCTCCGCCAATTTGCGGCAAGTTTCCGACTGTCGGCCATGGTTTCGGGCCCGGCGGGAGAGGGAGAGATCGGGAATTTCGTTGGTGGAATAAAAGGCGGTAGAGGAGGACGACGGTGGCCAAGGTTATGGCGGCAGAGAAGAAGAGGGAAATTTCGTCCATGATATTTTTAATGGTATTGGTCTGGGCAGTTGGCGGATTTCACGGATCAAAGGGACGAGGAAGGAGACGCTTAAATGGGGCTTTGAATTGAATGGTTCGGGGGTAAATTTGTAATTTGGGCTATGAAGTAGGTACGAAGGGAGCCAGATAAGAGTCCACGATATATTAAACCCGTTAAAAGAAACATATTTACAGTCTACCGACAAGAAAGTTTTAACGAACGTAAAAGCCGACAAAATAAAAAGCTGGCAAACCACGTTCATCTTTCTATGCATCCTTAATTGAAAAAAATAATAGATCGAACCGAATAGCTCGGTGGTATACCAATAAAAACATGGTTGGTAGACAGCAACGTAGTCTGCGCATAACCATGAAAATGCACACCCCTTAGTCAAAACATTCTAAACCGGGCAAACAGTATTAAGAGGGTCCAAGCATAGGGGCAAGGGAATGGATGCAACACATACTACGGCTAATTAAGTGCCTTCGGACACACAGAGTGCACTGGTGCAACTATATGGTTCTTGATGATTTCTGGAACGAAGTGGAAAAAGCCCCAAAGTTAGGCCTAGAGATGGTTCTTGATGATTTCTGGAACCAATGTTAACTAAATTTTTGGCTAAAGAGAATCTTCAAATCTCTCCTTATATGAGTTGGTCATTTTGGAGACAGGAAGAATGACTGTGGGCTATACCATCAACTTCCTCTAGCACACAAAATGTGTGACTTAGGCTTTAGATATTTTCGTGCAAAGTTGCAACTGAAAACTCCTTGATCATATAGCATACTAAATCGCCATTAGACCAAAAATCTTAAGTGGATATGGCAATCGCTATGCAAAACTGAATCTCTAATTATACACCCAAGGATTACATAAGCTACGCTAAAGAGTACGAAATTTAAAGCAAGACCTAGATATCAAATTACCTGCAGCTTAGACAATTTCAAGCCGGCTTTGTTTCATATATCGTGCATGTCGCTGAGAGAACTCAATTCCATAGAAGGCATACACATAACCAACAGTAAAAACTCCACAAAAGCAAGACCTAGAAATCAAATTAAGCCAGAGCAATTCAGGAGTTCGCAAATACTTTTAAACTAGAAAGGCATTGGCAATGAAAGTAGCATAAAATCGCTCACTTGAAGAAGAACAAGCCTATTTTTGTTTGAATGAAGAAAATTTCGACCATTGCTCCCGATTGTTCCCTTTCACTGACGGCCTCCATAGCCGTATTACAGACGGAATTAGAGGCGACAGACTTGGTGTCGTGATGCTTCCAGATTTCAAAGCAGTTCCTTTAGAGGAAGGAGGCGTCGAGAAATTCCGAGCATCCATGTCGTTCAGAGTTTTTTCCCGTCGTCGTGACGATCAGAGGGGGCCGGTGGAAGAAAACAGAGTGCCGAAACTTTGGAGAGAAGAAAATAGAGGGCCGAACGGTTAGGGTTCGGATTCCCGCGCTTTTGATTGAATTGGGAACCGAACCAATATTTATATTCCACATCCTGAAACCCGACCCGAATTTTAGACCCGATCCAATCCGCGTCTAGTTTTGACTTTTGAATTTTAGATTTAATCACAGCAATCCGCGATATCGACACTTGAGAGCGAGTCTAGAGATGTCGACACAAGCGAACGATCCACGGCAGCCGTCGGCGGCGAAGCCGTTTGTTTCTCCGGCTGTGAACCCGCAAGATCTTCCCGTCGATTATTCCGGTTTCATCGCCGTAGTTTTTGGCATCGCTGGCGTCATGTTCAGGGTATGCCTGTTTCTTTCCGAGCACTGATACGATAACTATGGGGATCTCACATTTTACTGATGCGATATTCTTGTTTTTCGTTAAAATTGAGCAGTACAAGCTTAGCTCTTGGCTAGCCATCATATTCTGCGCTCAATCGCTTGCTAATATGAGGAACATGGAGAACGATCTCAAGCAGATTTCCATGGCTATGATGTGAGTTTTCTTCCCCTTCCAATCTCTATTTCTTTATTCGTTCATTCGAAGGTTTCTGATGAGTTTTGTGGCATGCACGCGATTTGTTTGATTGTTAATTATTATGCTTATTTCCTGAAAATTTGATTTTGCTGGAACGGAGATGAAATACACTTGGGATCGGAATTGTATCAGTTTAATGGCATTAATTGGTAATTTTGGGTTTGTCCAAAATCTGAACAATCGAAGTTCCGTTTTTTAGGCTGACTTTGACGTTGTCATGTAGATGCAACAGTCGATGTTTTTTAGCTAGGGAATGGAGCTAATTTAATTCTTCAGGGTTCAATCATGCTTGATTGCAAATTAAACTGCCTACTGCGTTGGGGTTTATGATCCTTTCGATAACCTTTACATGTTTATACCATTGATTCGTGTACACATTTCAATCATTTTATCAACGTATAAGTTACTAAAATGATTTTGAAAAAAGTGTCCGCAAACGCAAATGACTATGGAGATATAATCATTAAGAAAATACCTTACGAAAAGACCAAATATACTCTGCATCATATACAAACCAACATCTTCCATCTTTTGCGAAGGGGCCATGGAAGTACATAAAAAAACACCAAAACCTCATCACCAACCAAATTCGCCATAGGATGGAGGATGGAGGAAGCACATCTTTTTGATCGGCCCTTGGATTGGAAACGCTAGGCTAGCCTTGCGGTATCTAATTCTAGCAAAACGGCTTCGATCAAAGAAACATGGAATAATGCCAGCAATTTCTGGGATCCGAAACTTGGTAGGAACCCAAAGAATAACAAAACTACAAAAATGGGTTGAATTAAGCTTTGCCCTCGCCCCAATTATGTTGCTTAAAAAACCAGACTCATTAACATGGCTTCCTAGCACTGACGGAGTCTTCTCCACAAATTTTTTTTTATCATAGACATGGTAAGGAAATCAGCCTAAAAAGATGGAAGCTTTTCCTCTAGTGAAATAGCATATAAAGCCGAAAATCTACAAAAAAATAGTGTCCTACATGACTCTATTTCCACAATTTTTGTTTTTTTAACATAGAGATAGGGATAAGTAAAAGTCATAAACCACATGCTAGCAAAAACAATATGGAAAGGAAATCCCTAAAAAGATGAAGTTTTACACAATGCATATATGCTCAAAATTTATGGAAAAAGATTCTCAATATCTTCGGGAGGCCTCACTTTTCCCAAGTAGGTAAAAGATTTATTGGACATGGCCATAACGTACTACCTCTTTAAGAAAGCAAAAGTCCCCATATGGAAAATTTTCATTATGGCTTTCTTTTGACCATGTGGAAAGAAAGAAATCAAAGAGTATTTGGAGGTAAGACAGACTTATACAAACTCTTCGATAACATTGTTTACCACGTTATATCTTGGTGTAAATTGTCTAATACATTTACTTCATGTGGTCATACCTCTCTCATTGTAAATTGGGATAACACCTTTGGTAAATTTCAATTATGAATGAAATTGTTTCTTAAAAAAAAAAAAAATTAGACTAGGTTAAATGTTATTACCATTATTCAGGTACTTGATTAATTAGCTAATCTATAAGTTTTTAGATACCAAATATTGCAAGGTTGGCCTTGTTATACGAATCCATGAATATCTAAGTTGGCATGATCCCAGTCATAAGAAAAAAGAGTAAGGATAGAATAGATAAGATCAACAATCTCTTACACTTGGAATCTTGTTTTAGGACTTACAGATTCGGAATTGATTGCGGTGCTCAACGGTTTGAGATTTAGGAACTTGATGTTGGTCTTTTATATGCATAATGAACATTCCCCCTTGACAGAGTGGTTCTTACCCTTTCCTTTATCTACGACTTTGGAGTCTTGTAAATTATAATTAATCATCATAAACAATCACTTTCCTCACTAATAGGAACCAGAGAATTTAAATAAAAGTTTGATTAAGAACTTACAAAATAATAAAATACTCTAATTTATCCCAAAGTTATTTGAGGAACTCGAACACATTCTCTCTCAAGTGAACTCAAGCTTAAACGACTAAATAAATGTTGCTTTCACCCCCTTCCGACTGACTCTATTGTTAACTACCTCTCACTAGCAAACTCTTTAGCTAATGATACCAATAATTCTAACTTCTACCCTATTAGTATTCTTGAGGCTATTTGAAACAAAAATATTGCGAAGATTTTAGTTATGCGTGAATAATGAGAGTTCCATCCATTGATTATTCTTCCTTGTTGGTTCAAAATGCTTCTCCTTCGACCTGAATTGGGGTGAGTTGTGGACCCTTAAGTTTGTCTGTTTGATGATTGGTTAAGACAAATGAGAGAGGGTAGCATGATTGTTTACAATGTTAATAACAGTTTCAGGACAAACGGGGCTGAATACAAACCTATGGAGGGTAGGTGGTTTTCAAAACTTTCGTATAAAGTTTATTATATGAAGGTGTTCGTGCCCTGTATTTTTGCCTATATTTATGTAATTTATGTAAAACTTAGTCTAGGCAGGCCAAGTGTCTAATCAAGTTATGTCTAGGCATATTAGATCGTCTTGAGTTGTCTGTCTTGTTTTAATGATTTTTCTTTAGCGTTATCAACAATTTAACATGATTCAATGGAATCGGCTTTATATGTTTGTGACTTCAACTCTTCTTTGGTTTCAAATCCAGGTTTGCCATCATGGGATTGGTAACGAATTACTTGGGTCCTGCACGACCAGGAACAAAGAGTTAAGACTCCTCGCTCAGAATGGTTCTGATGTATTTCTTTTTTTCTTCTCCTCGGCTTAATCTAAGTTAGGATCTTTTTATGGTTGGTGACTCCCTTTTCTATTATGTTTTTAAAGAAGAATATTGGGTGACACAATGAAGGGATGAGTTTGTGGCCAACAATATGCCAGAGGAAAGTGACTAGATTACTCTTCCCATCCAGTAGTAGATACCTAGTGTGGAGCTGAGTGAGACGCTACAATAAATAGAATTTTCTTCAGCATCCATATTTACTTGAATCTCAAACCTCTTTCTGAAAATTAGTTTTCCAAATGGCCACAGGGTGGTTTAAAGATCCAATGATTCGGAAAATTGTGTTGGTGGCCAACTTGCCTATAACTCAACTAGCTAGTACATTTATCATGAACTTGAAGTAGGTGGAGTGGTCAAGTCTTTAAATCGATTTGGGTTAAATTGGTTAATCGAATTCGAAATTTGATGATATAATTTAAAATTCATATTGATTTAAAAAGTATCTCATCACTTTGTTTCCTTTGTGATTTATCAATTCTTTTAGATTCTTATTAATCATTAAAAAAGTTGAAAATTATAAGTTCTTTTTAATGAACAATTCTAATCAATCCAATTCATAATTTTTGTGGTTTGATAGGAGGGTGGGTCCATCATAGATTGGAAAATTTGCGGTAAAAAATATCTCAACCTTAGAATACCTTGTAGTTGCTACAATTAACATTCGAAATGTTAATGTTCGATATTTTACGAAAATGTGATTTCAGAAGAAACAAACGAGTGAAGAACAACTTACATAAAACTATTACTTGAAATCGAAGTTTTAGAAGAACCTTTGTTCCATAAACAAATTTTGGGAAGGGAAATATATTAATCAAACTACTAATTTCAATAACAATTTTTTACCAAAATATTGAACTATTTTTAATTGATTAAAAGTATGCTAAGGCAGATAACCAAGCATGCTATTATACACAAAACCCCAAAAATAACCAAAGAAAGAAAAATAAGTTACCAAGCTAAGATATAAAGAAGACACAAGTCTATGACAATATGTACACTAACAATTACAGTTGTTAGCAGAGCAACTACAAAACCAACTCATCTTCAGCTACATATTCTACATACATTAGCGATTACAGTTAGCAATGCCACTACAAAATTAACTCATCTTCAAATACATTTTCTATAGAGCCTCTGAACCAAGTCACAAAGTTGTGTCAAAATTCTAGCTAAGAACACATCCGATCCGATACTTGACAAATATGGTATAAGCTAGGCTAACTAATAGTCGGCCGAGTTCAGACCAGAAGGTGATGAGTTTATCTACCAAATCTCCCATAAGAAACATTTGAAAGATTGTCTAAGCTCTATCTTTCATGCACAATTTCTTACTTGTGATGTCTCTGCCTTGTGGGGTTGGAACCATCGAACAGTTCAGTTCTCTGCAGGTCGACCTTGTCCGCGAGGCATCTTCTTTTGACTCACTATCAAACAAAATTATTATACTTTTAGAATTTCGCGTGATAAAAAGATTCATAGCTCATGAAGTATACAACCTAGAACTATCCAACTATTTAATATAATTCAATAACTAGGACATCTATAAGTTTTGTCTCCTTTCAAATTCAAACTTACACAGCTTCATTAACTCAGGTTATGAAATTTAAAGATGTTCAATTAATATCCTTTTATTTGATAACTACTTTGTTTTTGGTTTCATGTTTTTGAAAATTATTGTTATCAAACATTGCCTACAGCTTTTATCTTTCGTGTCCTCTAACAAGTGTTGTATTTCATTTCTACTAGAAAGGGAATTTCAAATATTGGCCTCTCATTTTTTGATTAATATGTTGCTAAATATTTGAGTGTTCTGAAAGATAATCTTATGTTTAGTTTAGGGAGAGAGGGAAAAGGAGCATACAATCTTCGACATCTTTAAGCTGATAGAAATGTGGAGCAATTTCAACCAACCATTCGGGCTTCAATTCCGTTACCTATATATAACACAGTTGACTAATAACATGTAAGTCGAAAGGAAGGATGAAGAACTTAAAATGGATAATTAAAAGGAAAAAAAAGTATCACCTGTCTCATATATTCCTTTGAGGTACATACTAATTCATGGTACACAGCCCATCTGGGAAGAACCTGAGGTGGAAAATCAAAACAATGAAAAACATATAAAAGTTAGTAGTTCCCCTATAAAATCAGGGCACTATATTTCTTTTTCACTTTTATTTATTCTTCTTTAGGACAAATTATTGCAAACAAGTCCAAAAATTCCAAAAATTAAAAATTAAAAACTGTAGAATTTATTTTCAATTTTAGTATGAAAATGATCGGTCTTTTTTTTTTTTTTTTTTTTTTTTTAAG
>NW_019272018.1:6255614-6337822 GCF_002738345.1 Cucurbita maxima
TTTTTTTTTTTTTTTTTTTTTTTAAGTAGTTATAACTGATAGCTCCTAAAAAAAATACCTCTTTCCAAAGCCCAAAAAAAAAAATCAAGGAACATTCCAACAGGCAGCAATAAATTATCTCGAAGTTGTGGGTGAAAACTTACCTGAGCCAACCCTGAGCTTGGATGTATATGAACTGTCTGTGGATGCTTAATGGTCCGATACGAGCCATTCTTTTGTAACTTTGCAGAGTGAGGGAAAAAACCTGGAAAACAACTTTAATCAATAAGACTGCAGAATCAAACAGAGAAAAAGAACATTCTTTCAAACATTAGTAAAATGCTCTAAGTATCAACACAGCTCCATTTCAACAATATCTAGATGGACAAATAATTTCAAATGAATGGAGATGAACTCCAATGGTTTCTCGAAAAACTCCCAACAGAAGACCACATAATTAAATTTCTATAACTAACATCCACATTAATCCACGGGAAAACTCCTTGATATGAAACCTTACCAGATCAAGTACATCCGATTCTACAGAGGAAAAATAGGTATTTCAATTTCCCGCAATCTTCAAGACTTATTGTAACATCATAGGAGGCATCCACAGATCTAGTTAAGTCATAAAATACTAAGTATAGTAAAGCTGCAGGCCATGTGTAAACCCAACTACGATGCAGTATTGTTCGTAGCTTTACATCTTTGAAAACTGCAGCTACATTTCAAAATTTAAAATCTAAATTGCCAAAAACCCAAATTTCATTGCAAACTTGAAGCTAAACAAGTTCCAAGCAAATCAATCTAATAATACCCCAGATTCCTCTTCTTCTCGGTACATGAAAAGCTGTCTCCATCTCTGTCCAAAGGTGTCAACTAATCCATAGCATTACATTTATTAAGTCAATAAGTTTTCAGCCCGCTGCTTATTTAATGGGGAACCAAACAGTATCAATCATTTATAACATCGTATATCTTGTATTTCCTCATTATTATCGTCACATTTCATGTTTCACAACTTCTATTAAGCTGTTTCATGCAAGAATTCAAGATAGTTTACACCACTAAAATGAAAAGAACGGCTTTACAGAATTCAGATTACCAAAATAAGGGATAAATTTTCATTTACCAGATATTATGGTCTTCTTTATTGCATCCAAGTCATTCAAATTTGAAGTCAGTTCAATTTCAACCCTTTCTAATAGCCCTTCAAGTTGATCTCTGATATCTCTAGCACGTTTCATACTTCTAACCTAGCAAACACATAACAATATATCAGATCTGCCAAATAGAAATGAACATATATATTCCTCAAAAAAAAATATAAATCCCTAATGAGCTAAAGATTAGCCAAGCGAACCTGGATGTAGTTCTCATAGCACCATTGCGTAGAGTAATTTGTTTCCCTCCAAGAGTTGTAGACCTAAATAATACATAAATAAAGAAGCAAATAACAGTTTATACTCAGCAATTTGGACCTAAAACTTTTTAGGTTAAATTATAAATTTGGTCCCTATTGACGAAATCGAACTTTTAAAATCATAGGGACTAAATTCTAATTTTCTTCAAACCAGGTGGACCAAATTTATAATTTAATCAATTTTTTAATACCTAATTTATTTAAAACCAAGTTAAAAAACTATATGCCAAAAAAATAAATGGTGTCGCCTATGAGAAAAGGCCCAACAAAAGAAAAAAAAAAAAGATTATTAACAATAAATAATGCTTTCATGTTTTTTTTTAAAAAAAAAAAAGTTAAACAAGAAAATATTAAGAAATAGATAAATTAAAAATGTGAGCTTTAGAAGGTAAAAAAATAATAGGATTAGCTGCCAGAGAAATGAAACCTTCAGCAATGCAATGTGATCCCCCACATTCCCAGTGTGAAAATTCATTCGAGCATTGTCAGCATGAACTTGTTTATCCTTCGGGCGATAAAAGATAGAATTTCCAATAGAAAGCATAGCTGCAATAGAAATAATCTCATCTGAACACTTGTGCTTCTCAGAAGCAACCATCATCTTGGAAAGCATGGGATCAAGAGGAAACTCAGCCATCCGCCTGCCCATCTTAGTCAGTTCGCCCAGTTTATTTAAAGCACCAAGTGCATAGAGCAGTTCCAAAGCTTTTAGCAGTGCTTCAGATGGAGGTTGGTCCATAAAATCAAAATTTACCAAGTCATGAATACCAAGGCTCTTAAGTGTAAGCACGACATTAGCAAGGTTTGTTCTTTGAATTTCTGGAACTGTATTGTCTTCCATCTCATTATAATAACTATAAGCAGTATACAAACGAAAGCACATTCCAGGACCTGTTCGTCCAGAACGGCCTGCTCTTTGGTTTGCTGATGCTTTAGAAATGGGACTCACTTGCAACGACTCCATCCCAGTCCTTGGATTATAGGATTTTATTTTTGAAAAGCCAGGATCAATAACATATTTTATTCCATCAATCGTTAATGATGTCTCTGCTATATTAGTTGCCAGGACAACTTTCCTTGCTCCTATGGGTGTGGGTTCAAATATCTTAGCCTGTAGCTCTGTTGGTAAGTTGGCATATATGGGGCAGATAATGAGTTCGGCAATTTTTGTGCCTAGTCCTCGAGTTCTATGTTTCATTATTTCCTCAGCTGCTTCAATCTCTTCTTGACCAGTGAGAAACACCAATATATCTCCTGGAGGCTTTGTGACATGAATCTGAAGCGCAGTCACAATTGCTGCATCTAAATAGTCCGCTTCTGGAGCTTTTGTGAAGTTAATTTCTACAGGATATCGTCTACCAGGAATTTTAAATATTGGAGCTGAATCAAAGTAATCACTGAACTTCTCCGCATCAAGTGTTGCACTTGAAATTAGCAATTTCAACTCAGGTCGAAACCTTGCAATATCCTAATAGGAAAAAAACATATTTGGAAAAGGAGAAAAAATCAAAAATAATATAGCAAACTGAAAGAAGCAAGATACAAATAAACATAACATAAATTGCATCATACATAAAATAAAACTGTAGTTGGAGCTCCAACTCACCTTCACTAACCCAAACAGGACATCAGTTGATAATGTTCTTTCATGAGCCTCGTCCACCATTATAACACTAAAAGAAAATTTTTCAAGAATATTGCAAATAGAGTTAGAAAACAGGCTAATTAACTTGGAGTACGAATGAACATCAAACATGCAGTACGGTGCACCTGTAGCCTGCAAGGTCAGGTTCGCCAAGGAATTCTCGTAACAACATCCCATCTGTCATGTACTTCAAAATAGTCTTATCTGACGTGCAATCCTCAAAACGTATTGAATAACCAACCTAAAGTTATTAGGAAGAGATGAGTGCAAAGAGAAATACATTCACGGAATTCAAATGAAGTATTTAAGTACATGTAACAAATACCACGTTATATTCATTAGATACCAATACAAGGATGAAACAACAGACCGAAGATAGGTTGCATAAATTTGAAACGAAATTTAGGAAATGCAAAGAACGGAAAAAAGTTGTTTGTCCCATCTTTAAAACAACAAAATAAACAAGCTAATGCGAGTATGATGTAAAGCAAATCATGTGATAAGATACACCATAGTATCAAAATAATTTGAAGAAGGGAGAAGGATTTAGTTTAAAAGTCTTGGCAATGTCACCTCATGGCCAAGCTTGACACCCAGTTCTTGAGATACTCGGGCAGCAATGCTCATAGCAGCAACTCGACGCGGTTGTGTGCATCCAACCTTAAGAAGATAGCAAGAAACTGGATTTTACATCTCAGGGAAACAGGAAGACTGAAAAATCATTCACTTGATGGCTAATTACAAGTTCGTGCAGCATTTTTTTTCTCACTACAATTTGCAACCGACTCCTAAATCAAAACTAGAAGAGGAAATAGAAATCATTGACCATAATTTATAGCAACCATTAATCAATAACAGAATAATGTAAGAATTCCTACAAAAATTTATCCAAACCCTCCAAGCTCCACTAAGCACAACAAATAAAAGTTAATATGGGAGTATAGAAGGTCATACTTTTCCTCGCTTTGTGTACCCAGCTTCATGAAGATATTGAGGAATCTGTGTGGTTTTTCCCGAACCAGTTTCACCGACAATTACAAGAACCTATAAAAGCAGAAAATCAGTTGTTACCATAAAATTTTGTACATGCATGCAGAACTTGTCAAAATGATAATCAGATACTCAAAGATGCCTAGAAAATCTCAGTTATTTGTCTGCTCCTTAATGCTTAGTTTGAAAACGGTAAAAAGGATTTAAAAAGGACACCCACGATGTGCATCCTTGCCAACAAACAAGTGAACATTTTGATAACATCTGTGGGTTCACACCACTTGGCTAGGAGGTTTCAAAAGAATTTTCAATTACTCCTTCCTAAGTTGAAAATTTGTCACTCTAACTTCCATTATCCATCTCAGCAAAAAATGTTTCTATGTAGTGTTTGCAATTTTGCTACTACAGAAGGAATAATGGGACTGTTAGATATAGGGAATTGACATAGGATGAAACTTGATGAGCTTTGACAGCAAGTGGATCAATAATGGCTTCTTATATCTAAAAGTGTGGGTGATCGTCGTATTCTTTTGTTAGAGTCGGAGAGCTCCCAAAGTTAGTATAAAACCCCTAATCTCCCCTCGTGAACCCTTTTGTTTTTTTTTTTTTTTTGTGTGTGTGTGAGATCAGTGGTGAACATATATTTGACAATGTTTGAGCAGAATGCAATACTCATCCACCCAAAAAAAGAAACCCACCTGATAATCATTTACAGCTTGGAGTAACTGATCACGATATGGATAAATTGGCAATGTTTTTCTCTCTTCCTAGGCACAAAAAAACAAATCAAAACAAAATCTTAGAACCATAATATTAATCTGTTAGTAGTAAGACCTAATTATGATCAATATTAAATTTTCTGTCCATATGAATATAAACTTGTGCAATAAAAGCGTAATCAGAACCAAAACCTGCAGCTTCTCCAGAGCTGACTTAGCTTTGGACTTTTCAAGTGATTCAATCTGATGTTCATCAACAAACTGCCAAAAACGAGCAAAGGTAGCATGAAATAAAAATGATTTTTACTACATTACCACAACTGCATAAAATAACTATAGAAAGTTTAAGCCACACCTCATCACCTTCCATAACTGAAGCCTTAATAAACTCAATCTGATCCTCAAATACAAACCTAAAACAAAACAACACAAAAAACAAAAACAAAGAAAAATCAGGAGATGTTCATTTCCTGTAATATAATGGCCAGCAATGAAGGATAAATAAATAAATTAAAATAAAAAATTCTTGAATAAAAGGTAATGGAAGATATTATATGTTCCAAATAGAAGATGACAACCGCCTTGTATCATTAATGAACATTAAAATACAACCTATGAAAGTAGTAATAACAAAATATACTAAATAAACATCATAAACGTAAAAGTAATAATTCAGAACCATAAGATACTTACTGATAATCATCGGCTTGCTTCTTATTTTTGGAACCAAATTTCATTGATGCTTTCCCTGAAAAATAATTGTTTCATCATCTGAAGAAAGAACATCAAAAGAACCTCAGAGAAGTGGGACTTACCTATTTGGTGTTCCTCCCATGCCTCTTGTTCTGCAAATGGGTTCATTTTATCTGCAGCACCTGAATCCCTGTAAGAATAATAATAACTCAAAAGCTCATTTGGAAGGATTCTCGGTTTCCGTTATTGAGAGTTCAATTTATTGAGGGTTCAACTAACCTATACCGCTGCATTGCCACTGCAAACCTCTTATCCTGATTAACACCTCCTTCCTGATCATAAGCTTCAGGCATCCTGTACTGCACTCCAATAAAGCAAAACATGACATATGTAATTAATCAATAAATAAAATGTATCATAGAAGCAAAAAAAATCATTGTTTTATTGTAAAAAAACAGAGTGTTCTATCATGAAAAAAGATTGAAAAGAGAAGGAATAAATTCATCTTTCAGACATTCAATATGTTTCTTTTCAACTGAGAAGGAAAATAAGAAAATGGAGAATAAAGAATGGTTCACACACGAGCTATTAGAATGAATTCTCACTAGTCACAACAGGTAAACTGAAAGAACGTATCCACCAGTCAACTAGCTTTGAAATGATGCTCATTGTTCATAAATGAGGAAGAAAATCCAAGAATTTCACCCACCCCTTGGTAAATGGCACATGCCTTTCCTCCACCACCTTCACGGAGTTCCATGACAAGAAATTCGAGACACAGTCAAGAATCATCCCTCTTCCGTAACCAAACATCTCTAGTCATTTAACATTGTCCTCACAAAGGATCACTGCCAAATTTCCACAAAAGGGTCTCACACGGATATTCAAATCAAACCGACACTTAATGCCTTTCTTCACCTTAGCCCACAAATCAGAACCCTTTTCCTTAACTAAAAGAACAGAATCCAAAACTTCGAGCAGCACATCCTTTTCTTCCTCACTCTTAACCTCTAACACCTTGTACTTTTTGCCTTCTTTTCCCAATCAAGCGAAGGACAACGTCAACCTTTCTAGGGATTCAAACTAAAGGACAGGGGCTTTAAACAGACACCCTTACCTTTCACCAGACCTCTCTAAAGCAAGTTACTCAAAGCATCTCCCACCGAACACCAGCCTTAACCTCTGTTCCCACAGAAATGAATAAGGTGAAACTCCTCCCCTTCAGCTGTTCCACCACCACTACACAACATCTTCCTCTAGCGTTCACAACCAACTGAGCCCAGATTAACCCTTCAGGACACTTTCTCTTCCTAAAGAAATATCTAAAGTTGGAGCAGGATCTATATCCTTTAAACAGTCTCAAACCCACGCTACATTCCCCAAAAGGAGCTTGACTTTCGACGATTTTCCTCCACAAAACTCTCAAACCTCCACCTTCTCTACCAAATCACACAACTTAAACACAAACCTTTTTCTTTCAACCCTTGCAGATAGGCCATTCCTCTCCCCTACTCTCATGGAAGAGAGAAAAAAATAAAAGAAAATGTCTGAGCTGCATATGAAACTTAGCTTTCCAAAAATTTTTAGTTCATCATATCGTACACTAGGAATTTTAATTTATCTTTTAAGTACTCATTGGACATATTAAAAGAAAAGAAGAGAGAGAGAGAGAGAGAAAGAATAACAAAAACAACAAACATAGAAAGATCAAAGATATAACCTCATTGATTTCATCAGCCTCGTCTATCCGCTTCTTCACAAGCTCATATATTTCTTTCTTATACCTGGAAACAACAAACAAAATATTTCACAAGGTTTCATTTTCATAGATTTATTCCACCAAAGCCCATTGTTTTTAGATAAGAAAGTGAAAATACTCTACGAGACATACGAGAAACTAGATATTTAAAAATCCAAAGTGAATGGGAACTAATGAACAAGTCAGTTGAATACAATGAAATTAGGCAGATAGAACTAAACTATTACCAAGACGAAAAAAGGAAGGAAAAGAAATAAAGAAACTCTTGCCTTAGCTCCCGATATTCTACTTCAGTAAGCTTCACACCGTCAAAAAGATATTGCTCATCTTCTATATCATCTCTGTTATTGATCATCAGGAAATTTGAGAAACCAAAGAAATGATAAGACGAACAGAGAGAGAGAAAGGAAATGACATCACAATTATGGAAAAACAAAATTAATCGAGAGAACTATGTAACGTCTTTTCAATTCCTTAGATGGAAACATGCACTCAGATGAAAAAAGAACAATAATAATAAAGATAAAAAAAACAACTGTACCAACTGAATGAGAAGCCATAATGTGAAACCGTTGTACCTGATTTCTTCCAGTTTCTTCTCCTCCCTTTTCTTTAAGTACTCCTGTCTTGAAACTTTCCTGAAACAACAAGGAAAGTTCGAGGATGACTATTTCACATACTCATTAAATTTTCTGTGTATATGAAACCGTAGAGAAAAAAAAAAAAGGTAGCAGTAGCAAACCTCAAAGTATCAGTTCCATCATTCTCCAAAGCTTTGGATCTCCGAATTGCCTCTTCTGGAACATTAAATGCAAGGCAATGATATCATAAGCAGAAGAAGAGTGCATGCCATTGCACAAATTATAATTCACTGATCAAAATTCAAGATTAGTTACCTTCCTCCTTCCTGCTCAATTTCTGTTCTGTTAACTGTCAAAAACGGCTAGAATCAGAACAAGAGGTAATGGAATTCTTAGGACATAGCTGCAAAATTAATGGCTGTATGAAGTTTGCAAAAAGAGAACAACTCCTAAGGAGTTCTTTTGGGGAGGCACTGTAGGGCGGGGTTTATGAGATTCCATAGCTTCATGTTTTATTTTGTTTAACTCTAGACTTTGCTTGTAACGTTTTTTCTTGATTCAATAAATTAAAATAAGGATGATTCATTTTCAGTAGAGAGGGAAAAAAAGGTAATAGCAATTTCTACGAGTATACCTTTTTGGTTCCAGCAGCATCACGTTCTCTTATATTTCGCTCTAATTGCTCCCTCTCTCTTTGATCACGCTGTCGCTCTTCCTCCGACTGCATTTCAATTTAAACATGATGTTAAGAGAGCAGAGGGAACTACATGACTTCCGTTAGTAAACTTGTTTAACTAAATACATTTTTATCTAAGAAAAAGACATACTAGTATTAAAGAAACATTTGTCACTATTACTTAAGAAGATAAATCCCAAATAAACTCAAATGAATACCTCAGAGCCATCGTCTTCAGAACTGGAAGTCCGTCTTTTAACCTGCCTATTTTCTCTTTCAAGAGCACTTTCCTGCATTGTCCCATCAAGTAAGAAAAAATTTAACCAACAAAAAAAAATCCATACATATATACATTTTCATATCTCATACTTCCTCATCATCTTCATCTTCTTGATATTCGTTTTTCTTTCTAAAGCGTTTTTTGCGATTTTCTGTTTCTCGGGGATCACCACTGCCTCCTTTATCTTCAAGAACCTCTTCGTCGTCAGCATCGAGTAGTGTGTATTTTTTTTGATTTCTTGCTAAAATTGCAGCTTCTCTCTCTTGCTTCTGATAAAGCTGAGGCAGGATAAAAGAAACGATACTATAGGACATGACTGAAGGACAATAAATAAGCAATCCAATCTCAAGAAAGCTATAAATCAATAAGTGAAGGGAGGCATAGAGCAGAAAAACACGAAAGAACACTTAATATATGAATCACATTTATACAGTAAGCAAAATTTCAACTGAAATATTACATTTAAACCAGTTGATTTCTTGCGTGGCACTCTAGAGAAAATTCCTTCAGCAAAAGCCAATGTTTCATTGGAAGATGGCAAGCCAAAATCCACCACCAACTTGCTCACTACATCGGCAGGTGATGCTGCTTGTTTGGCTGCAATAGAATTGTGGACATCAAAAACACTATTAAAACCATATCTTTTACAATCCATAATTCAAATACCAAAGGGAATGTTTATTTAATAAATAAGGAGAAGCGTACATAGTCCAATCATATACTGTACAATCGTTGGCTGAGAGAAACCAAGCAGTGACATTAACTGATCAGAAATCCACGTTTTCATGTCATTTTCTCCCCCCATCTCCCTGAAATTGAGTTTGGCAGTCAAACCAAAAGGTTTCCTATTGCATAACAAAACGATTCAAATGACATGTCATGCATTACTTTTGAGAAAAATGTAAATTAGTTCGATTCTAAGAAACAACAGAAAATAAATTTAACTGGTAAATGAGGAACAATTAAAGAGGGAAAGCCCCACCAGAAAAGGAAATCGTAGAAATTAATCAAACTATAAATTACCAGCAAAAAACCTCCTAGAGTCAATAATAAGAGATGAAGAAATCAACACACCTCCACAGGGATTTTCTAAAACTTCAACAAAAACTCTCCTACTTTTCGCAAGCCGAACATTCCACAAGATAGGAAGAATGGTTGCACACCAAATGTCTCAACGTTCAACGTGATAGCGAAAAGAAAAAATAAAGACAGAAAGATAGCTACAAATAACTAGCCAATAACTCTACTATGACCCTTCCTCCCTATAAATCACTCCGACTTATCACCGACTCACTCTATTCATTGCAAATCTCCCTAATTAAGTGTCTTGTTTTTTCTTCTAATCAAATAAGTTAACGTAACTCAATCCCAAATCGAGTCTAATACACCAGACATTTGAAATTTAGGCTTTCAAACATTCTGTAATATAAAACCTGGCTAGAAGCGAATCTTCGTGAAGAAACACTTGGAGGATCGCAAATCCGCCGCGTGGTCGCCGGTGAACGCTCGGCGTCGCGCAAACGGACGTCTTGTCAGCGTTCGAACTCTGTGCTGAAGGATTGATGGAAGAATCACGCAAAACACGATCTTGGAGCAACCTCTGTAGCTGAACGTCGTTCGCGCGTAGTCTCCAGAGCGGGAGAAGCTTCGGCCGGATATAATTAACACCGGAGGAGAAGTCGCAAAGAGTGGGCAGTAGAGGAAATGAGAGCGAAAATAAGATCTCTTATTTATTTATTTATTTCCTTTTTCCCTTTTCCTCTTCCTTTCCTTTTGTCTATTTTTACTTCGCTGTATAAATTAGATAAAATTCAACGTGTTTAATTAAATATCATAATTAAAACCTCTAAATAAAATTAATATATACTTTAATTCTATATTGAATTATTAGCTTTTTCTAGTACAAAAATAGGGTTTTTTTTTTTTTTTCTGCACTACATTGAATTATGATTATATTAATTAAATTCTATGGGTTTTGGCTAAACCCTTCAATTTTATTATTTTATTATATTAATTATATTGATATGGGTTTTACCGATCATTCAGATGGATGGAATAAATTAACCGAGTGAGAGAAAAGAGATAGTTCAGATAATCCTATCAGGACCTTCGAGATTTAGAGCGTTGGAGCACAAGAGAGATTTGACTCTGTTGATGTCATTTACAACACAAAATCCTGTTCATTCTCGATTATACTGTCTAAACGGATTAATCCTCGTTACTAATGAAATTGAAATGATCTTTCGATTGATCAATTAATCAACTTTATTTTAATCGTCCTATTATGATCGATAAATTTTATTGACGATGGCAATAAAAAAAAAAAAAAAACATAAATGAGACAACGAACATGTTTGTTGGCAAAACCAAAGTGCTATATCATTGAATTATTTGTTATGTTATCTGTTTTCTTTTATTTTTACATATATATATATATATTTAAACAACGTCCCCAAATTACAATTATTTTTTATTTTTATTTATATATGTGGGATAAATAAGATATTTACACCAAAAATATAGAAAAGTTTAAAAGACGACACCAACAACTAGTGATTTTATCTTTGGTGTAAAATGTCATTATTATTAACGTATAATAAGTCGTCAGAGTGTACAAAAAAAATCAACGTATAATGAACTAAAAGACGTGACTGTGACTAAGATATTCGTATAAATTAAGAATGAAATAATTATATTTAAATTTCGTTTAGCATAATAATGGTTTTTCTACTATAAAATTAATTTTGAAACATTAACAAAAAAAAAATTAATAATAATAATTAAGAGTTTTTTTTTTTTTTTTTTTTTTTTGTATATAAGAGATCAAATTGATAAATATCTATGTACAATCAAAAATTGGTATATATAATTAACTTTTCTAACTAATTAGCGTATTATTTTTTCAAAATTATGTTTTTTTTTTCGAAAAAATATTGTTATTATTATTATTTAATTTTTGTAGATAAAAATTAAAAGTAATTTGAAATTAAAAATACAAAAATAGTATAAATTAAAATAAAAATTTTAGAAGTATATGAACTAAAAGAGAAAAGACGATGATATTTTAATAATATTTTTATTATATAATTTATGCTAAATAGTTATTCAGATTATCCATGGATCCGTTGTTTACAGGTTTTCACCCACTCAAATTCGTTCTGTTATCATCTCCATCTGATTTCAATTCAACGTCGTTGATCCAAAGATGGATTTTCATTTTAGGCATTTCCTTTAATATCCGCCTCGGTTGTCTTCTTAAACCATTCACCTGGTCAAGGTTTTACAGAGAGGTTCAATGATCGTCTCATTCGTGCATTATTATTTAAATGTCTGATCCGTGAGCCCCGATTTCGGGTGTTTTCACTTAATTCTATTACGATCTTCGATGATCTGTTGATCAACCTCCACTTTTTATCCTTCTGGGACTGTTCAATTCACGAATTCAGGTAAATTTGGTCTTCTCCGAAATAGGGATACCATTTATTTTGGACCCAAATCGGGTTAGGCAAGACTTCTTCGCATTCCCTGTTCATAAGTGATCGAAGCTGTGTTCGTGTGATTGTATCTCTGCAGAGGCTCGGGAACTAATATCCCTGGTACGAAATTTGAGAAGTTCTAAGTTCATTTTTACTGTATTTATTTAAAATGTGACTAGAAATCTCTTGATCAACGATATTAAAAAGATGGAATGCATGATTTTTATCATATGCTCAGCACGAGAGACAATGTTTCTCATCACTGGAGTTCAAGCCTGATACAAATCAACGAACAAAATGAATTCTGAATCTTAATGATATTTAGTTGAAAGGCTCTGCATCTTGTTAAAAGTTACTGTGAGGATATTTGTATCAGTGCCTTGTTAATATTTTGTTATATTTTACCAAGCAGCGTAGACCAACATGTATTCCTTATACTGAGGTTGGAGATTTAAATCTCCACTTGTATATATAGATATATGTATGTATGTATATGGATAGTTATAGAGTGCCCAATCCGTTCCAAGTTCTGTGGAAGTACTACAATTCAGTTCTGCTATTTCTGACACTTGGATTGTATATGTATCAGAGACGGATTCGAAAAGCTTGTTATCACTGTCATCCTTGTTCCTTTCTTGGAAGGCTGAGTTTTTCTCTGCTGCTGGCAACATGGGGTGCTATTCTAGCAAGAATGCAGATTCAAAGGCCAGCAGAGTTGCTCGATGGCAATCTACTGGCATCGTGGCTTTGCGAGACTCAAAGCTGAAGGTTATCTACCTTATTATTTTTAACATCAACTGTATATCGTCTTTTTGTTAGGCTTTGGCCATCATGCTTATCAATGTTATGTTTGGATAAGAGTTATGTACCAAGTGGACATATGGCTGTCTTTGTTGGAGGTCTTTGAGTGATTCTGATTGTTTATAAAAACCTCTTGCTCCGTTAGAAGTAAGTACTTATTTAGTAATTGACAAATTAACTTCTCTATGAGATATATATTTGTATGCTAATGCATTATTTATGCATGTGATTGAATGTCGCGGCATTGAGGAATTAGGAATGTACGTGGTTGACGGGATCATTTCAAGTTATTAATTAGATTTTTCTTAGATGGAAGAAATCTCATCAAAGGAATAAAATGTGTCTTACAAAACCAAAGGACAAGGGGATTCCAAAACGTTCTTCCAGTCGGGACAAATGAAAGAAAGATTACAGTAACAAACCCCTTACATGCATGTTCTTTTTACCTGTGTTTTCCAGAAAGATATCGACAAGGATTTCATTATGCTGTAAATAGGGTCAACTGTAAATGTTAGTTATACGTGGACCTTTGCTTTACGATACATCTGGCTATACTGATGTTGTTGATATTTGGATTGCATGAATTGGGGCTTTCACACAGAAATATTGTCATTCTGAAAAGTACCATACGAGTAGATGAATTCTAATAGCTCATGCCATTCTTTGCAAATGCTCACACGATAATCAATTTTGTTGGTCATATTCTCACACATTTACCAATCTTGGAACAGACCTTTCCTGATGAAGTTCTTGACTTGGATAGATCTGTCCGCACCCTCGATCTAACTCACAATAAAATAGGTGGTTATATCTCTAACTGTTCTTTCTTATGCTTCATGTTGCGGTCATAATTTTCGTTGAAAAGCTATTTTCTGACTTTAATCATCCTTGTATTGGATTAAAATTGCCGATAATGAAACTACTAATAATAATTTCAATACTTGTATTAATTTGTCTCTTCTGATTATTTTGCAGTTGATATTCCCATGGAAGTGTGCAAATTAATAAACATGCAGCGTCTGGTAGGGATTGTATTTCATTTTTACTCAGCTTATGCAGTATTGATTTGTAAAATTTTTCAATAAAAGCCTATGACATCTTTGTAAAACTCTGTGATTCTGTTCTCATTATTTGTACTTGGCACATAGGAATTGTTGAATTTTTCTCTTTCCTTTCTTTTTTAGATTTAAAACAGTTTATTAGAAGAAGAACTAAGAATTCTGATGCTTTTTCTCACATTTCTCTTTTGGAGGGAAAAAAGAAAAGACTGCAACTGGAAACAAGACTGAATTAAATTTTTATTTTCCTTGTCAGATATTGGCAGATAACCTTATTGAGCGTCTACCAATGAATTTGGGGAAGCTCCAATCTCTAAAAGTCATGATGCTTGATGGAAATCAAATTACGGCATTACCCGATGAATGTAATTTTCTTATCAACTTATCAAGAGATATAAAAAAGAATGCAAGAAGCGATAATATTTTTCTCCTTGTCCCATACTACCGCAACTTCTGTTAGACTTTCCTACAATTTTTTTTTTTTAATGCATTCTAAATGAATATCAGTTCTTGTGTGTAGTGGGTCAGCTAGTAAGGCTTGAACGTTTATCTGTCTCCCGAAATTTGCTATCATCCTTACCTGAAACCATTGGAAGCTTGCGGAATGTAAGTGAATTTTATTTTTTATTCTTAGCATTTTAACAATTATACCACTTCTGTCATTTTTTATTTGGTTGCATTTTCAGAGAACTTCAAGTTATGTTGTCTCTAACATCGAGTCAAAGTATTGGATCGTGGTATTGTAGATCTATGACTGCATATGTGGCAGCAACTACTTTAAAATTCTTCATGTCCATATCTCAAGTTGGAATGGCAAAAAATGGGTGCCTCAGCAACCAATTATAGATAAACAAAATAAAATACGTTTGGAGCGTTAAAATAATGGTTAAAGAGGATTATGTGCCATAGCTAGTTTAGAAGATAATTCACCCTGCAATATGGAATATTTCTGTGCAAAAGTTGTTTTGCTGTACATGTTTTCACATATTAGAACTTATGGTTGGACACCTTAGAGTATATACTCAGAGGTAAAAGTCCTTAGAAGTTAGATAAACAAAAATGGAAAAAAAAAGAGAAAAGAATCATAGGAGAGTGATTCGTTTAAGACTGATTGTTTAAGATTATAAGTAAACAAAATAGTTTGGAAACCTCTTTTTCATTCTAACTAGGATATACTCGTGATCAATCTTTCGTGTTTGCGGAAAATGACACATCCATGACCATGAGAAGAGACCGGGCAAAGTTCCATTACCCATCCAAAGGAAGCACTTTCATTGCAGCAGAATTCCAAGAGACCTTGAGAGACCTATAAATTTTATCAATCATGAGATTATGAAAGCCTCAACATCGTAACACTTGTATTTATACTGAAGTTAATAATGAATTTCATTGCATATGGACCAATATTCATGCTGATGTCTATCGAAAGTCAATTAGCGAGATCGTGCTAATTTTTTTTTTAACCATTTATTTTGATGTGGTAAAATGTGCATAGTACCAACCTCAGGGCTAACGCGAAGTTTGATGATGCAGTTATTTCTTATCAATGTGTCAAACAACAAGTTAAAATCTCTCCCAGAATCAATAGGAAGTTGTTTCTCCCTTGAAGAATTGCAAGCAAATGGTATGTGAAGTTCTTGCCCATCTTTTTACTGGGAAATGCCCATATGCTACTTTGACAGTTGTTATTTGGCAGCATGAATGATGACTTGGAACTTCAAACATTTGCGATTCTGTTCAAACATTTCCTTACATTTAAACAACTTTTCAGATAATCTTATGGAAGGCCTTCCCTCGCCTGTGTGCAATCTAATTCACCTGAAGTCGTTGTGTTTGGATAACAACAATATCGGTCAGGTAGACTTTTTCACTATTTGTGCACTATTTAGCTTTCTAAATTAACAGTTCTGGTTATAGCCACGAATGCGATACTATTTAACATAAAACGAATATCCTTTACTGATTATAGCCTGAGTTTTTGAGATGTACCTGGAGGATTGGCACTCCTTGATAGATCTCAAAAACTCGGGCTATAATCAGTAAAGGAGTGCCAATGTGCCAACCTGAAATTGAAATCAATCGCTGAACTGAAAGTCATGAGGAAAAACTAGTTCATTAGATTGGGCATCTTCACTTAATAGACTGTTATTTTGATATGAATCTCTCATGAATGAATAATTTCTACTCCAAATGCTATCTTATTTGTTCTTACATAATAAATTTCTCTCCATTGTATGCTTAGAAGTTTTCCTCTCAGGGCACGTAAATTTGATCCGTGGTCTTGTATTTCTATCTCAGCTACCATCGAATCTGTTGAAAGATTGCAAAGCATTGCATAATGTATCTTTACATGGTAATCCAATTATAATGGATCAATTTCAGCAGGTGTGGTCTACTTCTTAATTGCACTTCTCTCTCATTTAACATTATTCATAAAACAAGTGAAATATACTTATTGATACTGCTTGTTCTTCCATGGACGACTAGATGGAAGGATTTGATGAATTTGAAGGTAGGAGAAAAAAGAAATTTGACAAACAAATTGATTCCAATGTCATGATCAGTTCCAAGGGCCTTGATGAGGGTGTCGATCTATAAAACCTTTGCACTGCCTTTATAAAAGAAAAATTGTAAGTTAGAATGCTAAATCTATACATTATTTTCTGTGTTATAAACTTATTCAAATGCATCCTTGGTCTTATTACCTTGCATTTAGCTGTACATTTTGGATGTAATGGTATCATTTTAGTCGTTATAATTTAACAAATGAGTTAGTCGGTTGCAACCGAGTCGTATGAATAAGTAGGTAGTTGAATCACTTTTGATCATGGATGTTCATCGACTATTCTATTATTCATCATTATCTATAGGTTGTTTTTCGATCAAATTTTTAAATGAACGTTTTCACTCGAGATTACATTGTGACGTTATCAATGGTACACAACTGCCCTCTCTTTTGGCTATATCTTCTCTGACTTTACTCATTTCAACCTACACTATTCTGTACAGATTGAAGGAGACGGTTTGCTTGTTTGCTTCCTTGTTGCTGTAAATTCAAAGTGTGTGAAAGAATTGGGACTCAATTGTGCAACGTTTTGCAACATAAAACTGTACACAGGAGGGGGCTCCGGTACCACTGCAGTTTCGTGTATAAAATCATAAGCCTTTTAATTGTGTTTAATTGTGATAAATGACTTATTTACGGTAGATATTATTATTGTAGTTTAAAAAATATTACAAATATAGTCTTTTGGAGGAAATATATATATATAAATTGCTTTGTTGTCATGAAAATTTATTACAGAGGGATGCATAGAATTTAGATTATTATTATTTTTTACTTTTTTTTTTTTAAAAAAAAGATTAATAGAATTATAAGCCGAATTTCCAAGTCATTTATGCTCTTATTTTTGGACACATGGCGATTTATAATTGGTTCGAATATAATTATTGTATTTTTTTTTTTGGATTTTTGGTATTATACATATATTTTATAGGTAATTCAGCACCTTCGAGAGAGTACTTATTTTAACTATTGTTTGATTAAATTTTTTTCGAAGGATTAAAATTATGCACTTAATTAAACTTTAGTTTTTTTTTAATGATTAAAATTATGCAATTAATTAAACTTTAGAGGTAAACAAAAATACGTGTTAGGGTTGACACATTACAATTTTTAATAACAATAAATAATTAAAAATTTGTAATTTATAAAGTATAGTTGTAAAATTTTAATGTAAATCATTCGTTAAAAAAAAAAAAAACAAAATCAAAGTCAATTGCCACTTAGGCGCTCGAAAGATGCCACGTGTAAGGATCCATTGCATTGGATTAAAACCCAAATCACTACTACGTCGTGTGCTCGTATTTCACATATATAGCGATTTCCTCCACGTCCTCAGTCCCTAACGGAGAGGGCCTTATTCGTAATTCCATAAAGATTCGTGCCTCTTTTAGCTATATTCCATTTCGGATAACTTTCTTCAAACAAAACCAAACCCTAGTTTTGGTCATCGTCAATCGCCGCCGCCTCTTTCAATTCCCACCTTTTATTCGTTTTTTTTTTTTGTTTCCATCGTCCTCCTTCTGGATCCACCGCTTCGACCTGTCTTTCGTTATTAGATCTGGTTTTGTTTCATCCTCCTCTACATATCGATCTCAATTTTGCCGTTTTCGTCTTCTTTTTACGTTTCTTGTCTTAGGTCGTCATCGAAGCTCCGATCCTTGAGGCTAATCGGAGATCTGTTCTTTCCAACTCTGGTTCTGGTTTTTGTTTTTTTATTTCGATTTTTGTTCGAATTTGTAAATTATTTTTAATCTTTTTAGCGTCTTAGATCTGGATTTTTGTTTTTGTTCGCCTGGGATCGTTTATTCCATCAATTTATCGTAAATCGTTGTTCCCGATTTGTTTGATTTTGTGATTTTGGTGGATTAGCGAATATAGGGTTAGGGTTTCTGCATATTTGGGATTTTTTTTTTAAACCAAAATTAATTGGGGGAAATTCAAATTTCTCGGAGTAACCGTGGCTGTTCGTCCAATTACCTGTATATCCGAGGTCCGTTGATACGTCGACTATTTTAGAGGTACAGAGTAAATGGTTCTTCATTTTTTAGGGTTTTCAGATTTGATGTTTAATTGATGAAAATATCCAGCAGTAATTTCTAATTATCGTTCGTCGATTTTTTTCCCCCCTTCTAATAAGCCAAGTTGGGCCCCTCTTTATAATGGTACACATTTACATGTATGCCCTTCCCTGTATAATAATCTCAACAATCATGAATATTTAAACAGTTTAGATGATGATATCACTAGAAGTAGAACTAAACATTTTAAGCATCGATTATAGTATATTCTCAGTACTACATTGCCTTTTCTTGGTGAATGACTTGGACAATGGACTCTTTCAGGTCTCACATTTATATGAGAACGCTTTAGAAGAATATTTTTGTTCCTTTCTTCGTAGGTAGAATAAGACGATAACCAAGCATGTTAAATTCTCTTCTGTTTCTTAAACAATTGTTCATATTCGTGTTATGGGTTTGACATGTCTTGTCAACTGACTTCAACATGCATGTGCAAATTCTCTTCTGTCTTTCCTTTTTGCCATTAGGTTAATATGTTTCCTTGATACTGGAATGGTACTTGCTATTATTAATAGGATAATAAAGGTGGTCTGAACATGAAAAAGGCATACCAGATAGTGGTAGAAGATTGAAGGAGAGACATGGATGATGCTCTCTTTAGTACTTTAGAAGAGAACAAAATCCAAACTCTACTGGTCTATGATCTATTCTCTGATGTATTAACTCAATTAAATATAGACTAGTTTAGAAACTCAAGGTGCTTGATTATTTGATTAAATATAGATGATTTAAGTATTTGATTAGGATCCTTTCAAGGTTTCAGCATTGACCTTTTCTAGAATATTTTCCTCCCCCAGTTGTGTATAATTTAAGTAATATTTATTGTGCATTGTGCCTCTATCTGTTTCATTATTAATTGATGGGATTTCTGGCAACTTTTTTAACTTATTGTTTCCTCCACAGATCACAATTGGTGCTGCTGTTAAAATGGTACAGAAACGGTCTTTTGATGATGGAGAACCACTTGAGATCTCTTCCAAGCACTTGAAACAAGTGGTTGAACAAAGCAATCAAATAATGTCATTTTCAGAATCTGTTATCCCTGAAGATCCTCTACGATATCATTTTGCTCTAGGTGCGAGATTTTGCCTTAATCTTATGTGGAAGTTTTCAGCAACTGTCTTAAGACTAGTAGTTTGTTGAAGTTGCTATCTTGTAGGATTGTAATGTGGAAGCTGCAGATTTGAGCTATTGTACCCAACATATATTTATCATCTACTTATTATCATCCTTTTGTATTTAAGTATCTCCCAGTGAAAGATATTTTTTTGATTTGGGCTAATCATTTATGCCGTTTTATGTACTTTTTTTAATATTTATTTGATTGATAAAATTAGCTGCAAAACAAAATTTATCTGATGTTTCTATTTAGAGCTGTCTGGATAACTCTGATGGCCATTCATTTTCAATTGTGATTGACAGGGGAGGAATTTCCAAAGAATGATTTAGAAAGTGACGAAAAGCATTCAAGTGGAGTTTTCTCAGAGCCCCAGGGAAGCAGTGACGACTTTGATACTAATATTCCTGGCTTCATGTCCTCCTCCTCTTGCACGAACAATATTAAGGCCCTTGAAGAGGGATCCCCATCTAAATCTCCTCGACATTATTCTATTTCCTCTGATTTTTTTAACCCTGCAAATCATCAGCGAAGGATTTTGACGTACTGTGAAGAAATATATTCTTTACTATTGGACCACCCTCCTCAAAAATCTGTCTCCATTGGTCCTGATCATCAAGCTATTGTTCCACCATGGAGATCACGGGATGTGGAGGCTATGCCTTATGTGTCTGAATCAGATTCAAAGTCTGATCTTACGGTTGATGAATACGAGAAGAGGTTGATTGGTACTTGTGTTATTCCAATGCCTGATGTGGATTCAGAAGTTGGGAGTGGAAGAGCAGCTTGCAGCTGTGAGGATGGTGGATCTGTGGGATGTGTTAGTGCGCACATTGCAGTTGCAAGGGAGCAGCTTAAAAGTTCTATTGGACCAGAAAAATTTATGGAGCTAGGGTTTTCTGAAATGGGAATGCAAGTGGCACAGAAATGGAGTGAAGAAGAAGAACGATTGTTTTATGAAGTAGTTTTTTCCAATCCAGTCTCATTGGGGAAAAACTTCTGGGGTGATCTTTTGGACGTTTTTCCTTCCAAATCTAAAATGGAGATTGTTAGTTACTACTTCAACGTTTTTATGCTCAGAAGGCGAGCAGAGCAGAACAGATGTGATTCATTAAACATTGATAGTGACAATGATGAGTGGCAAGGGAATGATGACTATGGTGACAATGAACCTGGAATGACGGAAGAGGATGACGACTCTGTTATTGAATCACCACTACACGAAGTTGGGCCTGTATTCAATCATGGCCGGGAAGATGATTTGCAGGAGTATGACGAGGATATTACCGATGAAAGATTTGATGATAATGAAAGTGGGGGTATTGGTAATTGTTTCAATAATTGTGGTTCCAGTCCCGCTCTTCATGACAAAATTCCTTGTGATGAAAGGGGAGGAGAACACGAAGTTCAAGATGATTCCTGCACATCATCTGAGACGTGTCCTGCAACCCAAGAACTTCCAGCCAAGATGGAGCATTGTGATCAATGGCTGGGTAGCTTTACGGGGCCAAGCAATAGTGTTGGTCTTGGTCATGGGCCTTCATCGGTTCAAGATCATTGTGATGCTAAGGTGTGGGATGTTGGATACTTGACTTGTTCGAAAAGTGAAGTTGACTTCTTGCCAACTAGCTGTATGATAGAAGAAGTTTTTGGAGATGGTTCGAGTAATTACAAGGTAAGGGACGGGAAAAGCTAGAGTTAGTTGCAGCCTGAGCATTCAACATCATGAATGGTAAATTGGAATGGAAAAAAATTTTCCTTTCTTTTTACTTTCTCGAGGGTGTATCGCCCAAAATTTTTCTCCTGCATATAAATAGCGGTAGGGAGAATTGCAATTTTCTTTTTCATCAAGCTAAGATGGACAGCCACCTTCCCTGTAAAGAGATGGCATACTTGAAACGCAATTTGTTTTCCTGCAAGATGTCTTCTCTTGATCATAAATGAAAAAATTGGACTCATGTTTCGTCTCTCTTGTGCAAAAAGAAAGTGAGTTTTGCACATCCATTTTTTTATTAGCTTGTCTGTATATATTCATGAACAAGAATTATTGATATACATAATGGTCAAAATATCTGAAATTTTAGCCAGAGACGTGTTTTCCAAGTGAGATACTTATTAAGTGCCCCATCCGTAGGCCTGTTTCCTGTATTTTCATAGGTTGTGAACTTTTGTACCTGCCTGCTTAATGTGGATGGCCTGACTGCCTGCCAAGGATGCAATACTGTGTGCCTCATTGTCTAATAGTGAACCAACGGAAATCATGTGCTTTCATTGCATTTGCATCCATGTGTGTGTGCGTGTTTTTTTTTCACTTGCTTGACTCTTCTTTTGGATCTCATTTTTCTTTTGGTGTCGAGATTGACAGGTTTGTGCATCATGTTGAGGCATCAAGTTGTTTGCATAAAGTTGCATCATGTTGTGTCTGTCATTGCCTGGTTTTAGTGTCATTTTGAATAGGCTTTATTTATGGTTAATTTGCATTAGATTTAGAAACCCAATGTGGATTTTTCCGTAGTTGTGGGAATCTAGTGAGATCATCTTATCCCTTCCCCCCATTGTTGTTGATATAAGGGCTTTGTTAGAGAAAGAAAGAGAGGCCAATCTTTGCTCTATAAAGGGTTCTACTTTTTAAATTTTGAGCATCACTTTTTTAGGAGCTCCATTGAAACCTCACTTCCAAGTCAAGTCCAAGCAGACGGTAGCCCGCACCATATGTAAAAGAACTACAATACAATACAATACAACTATCATGTCACTCCTGCCAAGTATCCACCACCTGTTTTTCTTTCATTTTAAAATCTTAGCAACTTTAGTCAAACAAACCACAATTTGTACAGGCGCGAGTGGCTTCCACGTGCCTCCACTGGGTCCATCCCTCTTTCTCCTTGAACAAGTATAGTTTGAAAATTATTGCCTTCTGTTTTCACTTTCCTCACAGAAGCAGCAGAATCAGACCGGATTGGATGTGATCGGCAAGCAGTGCACATGTTGCGTAAGATTGAACACAGACTATATTTTATTTGATTCCAAAAGATAGTTCACTTATTTATATATTATGAATTGTGATGAACTATAAAAGATATAGGCTGTGTCTGACACATTTTGTAGGAAAAAACAAAGCAGAAAATGGAAGGCAATTACAGATAAGTCACAGCTAAAACTCGTACTGAAGTGCTGAAGAAGGGAGCAACCAAATGGAAGGTGCTCCTTAATCATAGTCGACATGTGATTAGTAGTCCCAATCAATGCCTTATCCTTTTCTTTTTACATTCATTAACTTTGTGCTTAATTGCCAACATAGGCCGGCACCGAAGCTGCAGCACTCTTCTTGGTTTTTTCTTCTTCCCTTTTCACTTTCTTTACCATGTTCTTTTTCTTGTGAACAAACCAAAGAGAGAAGCCATTAGGAAAAAATGGACCAAACTAAGCTGTGAAAGTTTTTTTTTCTCAGTAAATCTCAATAAACTAAGCATACCAAACCCTCTTAAAGAGGATAGTCAATACAATATACAAATATCAGTTGGTTTAAAACATCTGGGAACTTACCCAAGTGATTCTTTTAGCTTAAACAAATCAATCCCATTTGATTAAGTTTGTTGGAAATGGAAACAATAGAATCAGAGAATGGCTTCTGGTTCAACCCAAATGGGTAAAGTAATACATGGAACAGTGGAACCCAAAGATCCAAAGTGACAGTGGAAGGAGTTGAAGCAATAAACAATTTACAAAAAAGAGGGGGAAAAGAAAGGAAATGAAGAGAGAAAGTACAAAAGAATAACGACCAGATGAAAGTGGAAGGGATTTGAGCAGAGACTGGTGGAGGTGGGAAATTCCTTAAGGAAGGAATAGTTTTTGAGTAGGGCAGTTAGGTTTTGAGAAGCATCATGGCCCCATGGGGATGATCGCTTCAACAATCTCAGCCGTCAGATTTGGAGAAGCGTAGAACTCTCAGTTAAATACACGTGCTGCTCTCTCTTCTCTTCTTTGCCTCTCTCTCTTCTCTTTTAACCTTCTCATCATCTCTTTGCATGGATTTCTCTTCTAAATATAGTCAAGCTTAGATTCTAAAGAGAGAGAAACTCTCATAAGCTTGCTTACTTGCTCAACTTTTAAGCCTTTCTTCATTTCATTTGCTTTCTTCGTAGCTATTATTAGCAACAGAGGTTACAGATCACACACCCAATTCTTCAAAGTATCTCTCTCTCTCTCTCTCTCACACGCACACTCTCTCTCTCTCTCTCTCTCTTCTTGTTTTATATATCTTGCCTTGTATACACTTCAACAACCCAAAAGGGAGGTTAGTAGAGAGAGAGAGAGGTGGTAGAATGTTTACTGGGTCCTCTTCTTTTCCACTTTTTATGCCTCAGATCTTGTTCTTGCTTCATAATTCTTCCATTTCTGAGGTGGGTTAAGTGATCAGTTGCAGTTTGAGCAAGGTTTTGTATGATCTAGAGGAGATTGGCTTGGTGTTCTGATCTGGGTAGTGTTTGTTTTTGTGTTTTCGTTCTGAATTGGATCTTGTTTTCAGTGTATGAGATTAAGAATTGCAGCATCAATTCTCAAGTTCTTGTATTGATTTTGAAGTTTCATTAGCTTTTTGTTCTCTTTTTACCTCTTGAAGTTAATTCAACTGTAGAGTGTCTGTAAATGGAAGCTAATTTAGCAGCCAGACATGTTTGCAAGCTCTGCAACAAGAGCTTTGCTTGTGGCAGATCCTTGGGAGGTCATATGAGGTCTCATTTGACCAATAACTTAGCTGATAATAATGATGAGAAACATAGCAGAACAAGTCTTCAACTTGCAAATTACAGTGCTGGAAGCTTATCATACATGGAGGAGGACACAGATTTGGAAGGTGGAAATTTTGGTTATGGTCTCAGAAAGAACCCGAAAAAGACTCAGAAACTTAAGTTCTTAGGTGAAGAACCGTCGCTCCTAGACAAGTTTTGCAGACAGTGTGGTAAAGGGTTTCAATCATGGAAGAGTCTTTTTGGCCACATGAAATGCCACTCTGAGAGAGCACTCGTTTCCAGTAGTCAAGAGCTGGAAGAACCAGATTCTTATATCACTGATGCCAAACAGAAGGTGGTCATGGACATCCAATCTGATAATGAAACAGAAGCTCCCAACAAGAGAAAGAGATCAACAAGGAGAAGAACAGCCCAAATGGGCACTGCTGCTAATTCAACTTCTTTCTCCTTTGCCACAAATTCTTCCTCTGTTTCAGAAATTGAGCAAGAACAAGAAGTTGCCATTTCCTTGATGTTACTTTCCATGGATGCGGGAAATTGGGTTGGTTTCAATTCCCCAGCTGAGTCCTCAGATAACAGTTCAAAGTTTCTTGAAGCCCCATCTGTTGTTGAGAGCAAAACCTCCTCTGTGAAGCAGTCAGAGCACAGTTCTTCTGGGTTTATCAACAAAGGAAAACTGATAATGAAAACTCAACCCGATCAAAGAGCTGGATCTAAAACTTTCCCCAAGAAAAATGACCAAAACCAAGCTAGATTCAGCTCTGATACGTTCTTGAAATCTCGAAAGAAGACACTAGCAGAGTTTTGGGATTCAAAAATCTGCAAGAAGCCCAAAAAGAGAAGCAAATTTGAGTGTAATATTTGCTACAAGATCTTTCACTCATATCAAGCACTTGGTGGGCATAGAGCAAGCCACAAGAAAATAAAGGGCTGTTTCGTCGAGTCCCCCATGGAAGAGGAGGAAGAAGAAGAAATGGGCAGTGAGAGCAGCCTAGAAGTGGCCATTTCTGCAGACCCAACAGCCGAAAGCAAGCTTCGGAAAGGCCTCAACAATGGCGGTCGAAGCGAAGAAGACGAAATGGGTTCCCAGATTCCAAAAAAGATCAACAAACACAAGTGCCCAGTTTGCAATAAATTGTTCGCATCAGGTCAAGCACTTGGTGGGCATAAAAGATCGCATTTGATCAATGGATCAGAGTCGTCCAAAAACAGAGAACCCACTGAAATTCCAAAGCAAGTCCCAGAAATTAGGGGGTTTTTGGACCTGAATCTTCCTCCTGAACCTGCTGAAAGAGAACCCAAGGACCACAACCTAGCATCATTAAACCCATGGTGGGTTGCACCCAATGAACACAAGCATGAAGCTCTTGTGAACGTGGGGTTTCATATCTAACTCCCTGTTTCTTTTCCCTTTCAACTTCAAATAAAAACAGAGAACAAAAAACAAGAAGATTGAAGAGATTGTATAGTCAAATACTTTCTGGGTATCATTTCATTTCATTGATTCTTTCCATTGCAGCTTTGATTTTGAGACTTTGATCTTGTTCTTATGGTGTAATGAAATTTAGAATTTACAAATTGGTTAATCCCATCTCAAGGGATGTTCTTGGAGGGGTGATTATTTTATGTTGGCATCAAAGAAAAATGAATGATGTGCCTTGAAAAATGGGTTTGGTATAAGAAAGTCATGAGAGGATTAAAAGCAAGATTTAAGATGACACAAACTTCGTAAGGATGGCATGTGAGATCAAAGTGGTTGTTTAGTCACCTACCAAAAACACATCACAAACCCATCTCACTTTCTATACAATGCAAGTGGAGTTGCCAATAACATCATACCATTCTCTACAAAATGCCCCATTTTAATCTTTTCGACGATAGAGGACCACCGATCTAAAAAAATCTTCTTCAATTATAAATTATACTTTTAAACCTAAGCTTCTATTTTGACCTATTGTGTAAAATATCATCAACGTTGCACAGACGTAACATGTTCAAGCCGGTGATGCAAGCTCTAAACCATATAGAGCTTAGAAAGTATGAAAATTTCGATAATATCTAAGATTTTACCTAACTCTAAAATTTTACTAGGGTAAAAAAAAGTAAATTAAAATGGAAAAGGCAGTAAAAAAGCAAAATGAGTGTAGTAAATGGAATGACATTGAGTTAGTTGCATGAGTGACCTAATTAATGGGGTGGTGAAGCACGCAAGCGAACAATTTGGTCCCAATGACCACGCCTCCCTGTTTTCTTATTTTATTTTTATTTTATTTATTTGATGTAAAGGCTTTTGCCCCCAAACTCATTTTCTTTTTTATTTTTCACTTTACCATTATGAAAATATAAAATTAAAATTAAATTACAAGTTTAGTGTACGTTCATAATAATAATGCCCCACGATTCTTAGATAAAAAAAGCGACCACTCTACTATTATACTACTGAAGAATAACGAACGTAAGGAAGTCAACTTTCGTTCTTTAAACCAACTTCTACCTAATAAAAAAGGCGAGTCACTTTTTTCTACATACACCGACCGACTAACCGAAAATATCTTCTAAAACGACAAAATAATAAATTAATTTTTGTCCATTTGAATACATTCAGTTAATAAGGTTTGCTTTGGAGAAGGGATGATCGTATCATGTAGACATCCCTTCAACACGACGTAAGTCATCACGACAGATTAGGGGACAATTTCTTAATTCAATTTGGTATGTATATTTTAAATCTTTATTTATTTTGATCGATATTTTATCATAGAACAAACAAATTTTAATTTTTAAAATAGGGATTAAAGTCAAATTTGTAATTTTAGGGCTTTTAAAATTGTTGCCTTTATGAACATCCCTAAATCCGACGCTGCCTGCCTAACTTGCCAAAACCTTTTTATTTGTCACCAATCGTAATAGAAGAGACTTTTACTTTTTTTTTTTTCTGTTCTTTTCTTGTTTGAGTTTTAATCTCCTGCTCTCTGATTAGTGGATCATCAGGAGGTTACATGGAAATTTGAGCTGTTTGAAGTTCGATCAAATCAAATTTGGTAATTTAATGAGTCAATTTGATCTTTGTAATCAAATTCTAAATTACGTATAATTCGATGTTTATTGACATAGTTGCTTAAAAATTCAAGTATTTTTTTTTCCTCTAAATTTGAATATTTAAAAATGGTTCTTATTTAACCGCTTGAATTTCATGCGTTTTTTATAATAATATAATTGTATTAAACTTGATCAGAAATGGTTTAACAATGGCGGGAATGAAGAAAAAGGCGATTTCTAGGAAGGATGTTCCATTCAGTTTATAAATCTTTATTGGGTTGCGCAGATTTGTTTGTTGATTCAAGGGCTTCCTCTATTTTCACGCCCATTCCCGTTGTCGATTCTTGCGGATCCTTTTGGCTTAGGTTTTTCTCTGACGCTTGCGCTCCTTCTGTTCTTTTCTTTCCTTCGAAACCCTGCACAATTCTTCGTTGTTCTATCGATATTACTCTTGATCGTCTGAGTTCTCTGATACTTAAGGTACTTGATCGCACTTCCTTTCTTATGTTATCTGGCTATTCTCTTGGATTTTGAATGCTCGAGGGTTTTTCTCTTGGAACTTTTTCTTGTAATGGATTACGTCCCACCAGTTTTCGTTTCGTTCGATTTTGTTTTTGCTTTGATTCTTATGATCTTATGTGTTTACTGAACTGATGAACTTCACCACTTCACCAATGCTTGCTGGGATTTGAGAGGAAATTGAGCAAGTGTAAAGAAATGGGATGGTTGGAGTTCTATTTATTGATTTTTCTATTGTGGGATGATATTGGTAAACTAGCTATTTCAGGATTATCTCAGAGATGAATTTGTTTTTTGTTTTGGGATAAGTTTCACCAGGGATTGTGTTTCTGATTGTGCATTGTTTGATTCATTTGCATGAATGATTCTTGTGGAAATTTGGTGTGAGATCTCGTATGGGTTGGAGTAGGAAACGAAACCTTTCTTATAAAAGTGTGGAAACCTCTCCCCAATAAACGCATTTTAAAAACCTTGGGGGAAAGTCCGAAAGGGAAAGCCTAGAGAAGACAATATCTACTAGCGGAAGGGTGTGGAAACTTCTCTCTAGTAGACGCGTTTTAAAACCATGAAACTGACGATGATATGTAACAGACCAAAGCGTGGCGGATAATATCTGCTAGCAGTGGAGTTGTACCATTACAGTCGTATTTGCCTGACTGACTTGATTTCAGTACCATAGCTGGTTGTGAGTTTTTTCACTGTTTCTTGGGTCTGATCACTTGTTTCTTGCTATTTTGGCATTCAATGGCTCCAAAGAACGCATCTCAATCATCGTCTTAAAACATGTTTAGTAGTGATTTTGGAATTATTAAAATCACTGTGTATGTACAAATGATACTAAATCACTTACAAACATGTCAGTATGCGGATTTGTATAAACCATTCTTATTTTTCATCGAATCTTCAGCCTATTTTTGCTTCAACTCATTGATGATCTCACATGGTTCTTCTATGGGTTCCAGGGTGGAATTGTGATCATTCTATAAGCTGCTTTAGAATCATCATCCTTGACACACAACCATCACCTGAATTCTGCATTGCCTTTCTAGAAATGTCACATTTTAGTAAATCCCCCATAAATGTTTTAAGGCATGCCTCAGCTCGTTCCAGTCCAAACCCAATTGACTCCAATGATAATTTAGACAAGAACCACAAACACAACTCCTCAGGAATCCCCTCGTCTCATAATGCAACTGTAGCACCAAATCCCAGCTCGAATCCTTTCGACGATCATCTCGAGAAAGAGACCGATTCTTCTTCTTCATATTCTTCATCTTCAAGTTCACATCCATGGTCATCAAGAAACAGATACAAAAATGATTTCCAGGACTCAGGTGGGCTTGAGAATCAGACAGTGGAGGAGTTAGAGAATTATGCTGCATACAAAGCTGAGGAGACAACAAAATCAGTGAACAATTGCCTGAAGATTGCTGAGGACATGAGAAAAGATGCAACCAGAACCATAGTTGCCCTGCATCAACAGGGTAAGCAGATCACTCGCACCCATGTGGTTGCTGCTGATATTAACAATGATCTTAGTCGGGTATGCTCAATCAATTTCTTCAACACATGCTTACTCTTCTTATGTGCTGCACGATTTGATAACCATTTGATTTTTACTTTTCTTTTAGTTTCGAAACTTGACTTAGATTTTGAAAACGTATTAAAAAAAAGTAGATAATGTTGATGATCAGGGGGAGAAACTTCTAGGTAGCTTAGGAGGAATATTCTCTAAGACATGGAAGCCAAGGAAAGTTCGTCAGATAACAGGCCCTGTTATCTTTGAAGGTAATACGTTCATTTTAGCACTCAAAGAAGATAAACATCCAAAATGAAGCTTTCTTAACAACATTTTTTGATTTGATTTGGTTGCAGGCGATCAGGCTGCCATAAGCAAGAGCAACCATTTGGAGCAAAGGGAGCAGTTGGGACTAAGCCGGGCACCCAACCCACGGCCCTCACCAGCCCCACATCCTGAGCCAACCAACCCACTTCAGAAAGTAGAGGTTTGTAATCTATAATTTATGTTCTAATACAGAAATTACTACTTAATTAGAACCATAATTTCAAAGATTTAAGAAGAGATGTTGTAAACTAGGTGGAAAAGGTGAAACAAGAGGACGCTCTTTCAGATTTGAGCAATATATTAGGAGAGCTTAAAGAAATGGCTGTTGATATGGGACATGAACTAAACAGGTGCGTTGTTTATAGCTACATAGAACAAGTTTTTACTTCAAACGCCAATTTTTTTTTTCTTCTTAAACTTGGTTGGAATCTGTTTCTTATTCTAGGCAAACTAAAGCTTTGGATCATCTGTATGATGATACTGATGGC
The DNA here is from genome assembly GCF_002738345.1 of Cucurbita maxima. Lineage (NCBI taxonomy): Eukaryota > Viridiplantae > Streptophyta > Magnoliopsida > Cucurbitales > Cucurbitaceae > Cucurbita > Cucurbita maxima. The sequence continues at coordinate 6,286,099 of NW_019272018.1, forward strand.
ATAACCGTCCGTGTTGATAATGCTAACCGACGTGCTCATCACTTGCTTAGAAAGTAGATAGCGAATTTGCTAGGTCTCGGTCGCCATTGACAAATATGATGGTAGATGCCTTCTCAGTCTCTTCCTCTGTTTCTTCATCCAAACTAAAATCCACATGTTTAGCTCAAAACAGTTGCGAAGATGGTCTCTTTTTTGACAATCTTCTTTATGGTGGTTAAGACTAAGAATGAAACTATTGCCGTTGGACTCTCGAAAGGTAACGTTTTTATACTCGAATTTACTTCGTTCTATTTTTTTGTGTTAATTTTGGGGTAAGTTTCGTTTGTATGCTCAGACATGAAAATATTTTGAAATTTGGAAGTACTTAATCACAAAAAGATATCCAATCATGCTCATCACACCAAATATTTCAAATCACATCCCACAATCAGAATTGATTGATCAAACATACAAGCAAAATCCACAGGAAAAGCTCAGAAAACAAACAATTTATTGAATTCTTATTAGAAAAAGTATGATAGTCAATCAAGTAAAGTCCGCGAATCGGAAATAAACCCTAACTCATGAAGCAGCTTTGATAGAATTAGAATCATACGAAAGAGAAGGGCACAAGAGCTTCCGTCTTCAGCTTCAGTTTGTGTGATGAGCCTCCATGATGCTCTTGACCTTGGGCGAGAAGAGGGAGTAGACGGTGGACTGTCTTTTGGCAACTTCAAGCTGAGCCTTGCCGTCGGCGTAGGCGACGACGATGGACGAAGGATCGGAAAGGTTCCGGTTATGGCGGAAGCCGTCAACGGCGCGTCGTTTGGCGTACTCTCTGATGTTGTAATCACAGAAGTGACGAGCTGTACGGAGCAGAGAGCGAAGAAGCGAAAGGGATTCGGATCTCGTTGGAGTCGCCATTCTCGAAGGCGTGCTAAGACGATGGCGCAAAATCGTATGGTAAGAAGCTTTATACCTCCTTTTACAGTTAGGGATTCGTTGGACAGAGCATTGAGAGATTCTCTTATCTACATGGAAAATTGAGAAGAAAAATAGACATTTTGATGTTTTTTTTTTTCATCATTTTTTATTTTTCTAATAATTTTAGATCTCCCACCTAATTAAATGTATTTGAATGTAAGTTCAAATATTTTAAATATACTTAAATGTAAGTAAAATATTTATTTTCGTTAGGCATAGTTTCTTAAACTAATTATTTTTATTTTTTTTTAATTTTATGATCTATTTTTTTTACTCTAAATTAATTAAAATTAAATAAATACGAATATTTAATTGTTTTTAATCCTACATCATTGTCGATGACTTTATTTTTTCTAAAGATTATAGATTGATTGGGGTTTGTTAGTAAATTTTTAATACTCTGTATAAATTTTATTGAATAATTATAAATTGTAGATAAATAAAAAAATTAAAAGAATTTTAAAAAATTAATAACTAGACCACTCAACCCAAACTTAAAAGAAATTAGAGAGTTGAATTGGGTTGCGTAAATTTTGGATGGATTGAGTAAAAAAAATGGGTAAGTTCAGCATTTTACATTACCAAAAATAGCATTAAATCTCTAACAAATCTCCCAAAATCTCTCCCATCCACTACTCCATCTCCTTTTTAAGCCCCATTCATCCCCTCCGTTTTCCTCACACCGCAATTGCTTCCTTCTTCCTCCTCACCACACTACACACACCCCTTCCACTTTTCCACATCCAGAGGAAGCAGGTTTCCCCCCGCCTCCTTCCTCTGCCGCCATGGCCTTCTTTCACTCTCCCGCTCTTCTTCTTCTACTTTTCCTATCTCTTCCATTCTCAGTTCAATCTCAGCTTTCTCTCCATTATTACCAGAAGACTTGCCCGGATTTTGCACAAATCGTTCATGACACTGTTGCTCGCAAGCACGCTACTAGCCCTGTCACGGCCGCTGCATCTATGCGCCTCTTCTTCAGCGATTGTTTGGTTGGAGGCTGCGATGGCTCTGTTCTTGTTTCATCCAATGTCTTCAACCACGCCGAGCGCGATGCTGAACTCAACCGCGATCTTCCTGGTGATGCCTTTGACGTCGTCACTCGAGCGAAAATTACCTTAGAGCTCTCCTGCCCTGGCATCGTCTCTTGCTCCGACGTGTTAGCGCAGGCGACTAGAGATCTCATCGCGGCCGCAGGCGGACCATCGTACAAAGTTGAGTTAGGGCGAAAAGATAGCCTCGTCTCCAAAGTTTCAGACGTGGAAGGCAACATTCCAAAACCGAATCAATCGATCGACGAGTTGATCAAGCTATACGCAGCGAAAGGCTTCACGATTCAAGAAATGGTAGCGCTATACGGCGGACGCACGATCGGATTCTCAAATTGCAGGGAATTCAGCGACCGGCTCTTCAACTTCGGCAAAAACACACCAACAGATCCTGAGATTAATTCGAAATACGCGGAGGCGTTGAAGAAGTCCTGTGCCGATTACGAGAAGAATCCAGCAAGTTCGGCGTACAGCGACCCTGTAACGCCAGGGAAGTTCGACAACGTATACTACCAGAATCTGCTGAGAGGAATGGGACTGTTGGCGTCGGATCACGCGCTGGTGAAGGATCCGAGGACAAGGAAATTCGTGGAGATGTATGCAGGAAACCAGGCATTATTCTTCAAGGATTTCGGAGAGGCGATGGAGAAGATGAGCGTTCGAGAGGTGAAAACTGGCGGGAAAGGAGAAGTGAGGACAAGATGCGATGCGTTCAATTCAATCAACCATTAGGCCATTTTTTTTCAAGATTGATTTGGGGAAGTTTATAGGTGGAAGAGAGTGAGAGGAACAGGGAGAGGAAGATTGTAATTGTGGTTATTTCATGTTTTAATGAACTGAATTTTCTTCGTTTATTTATTTATTTTTTTAAATCTCTCTCTGCTGACAAATGGTAATAGAGTCCACTCATGTTCAAGAGCTGCGAGCTATGAACTGTTACAAATGGGTATGTTGAATTGGTGTGGGCTCTCCATTGGGCTTTGAATGGTTTGGGCTCATTCTATTGAACTGGTGTGGCCCTATCTCATGATTCTATTGGGAAAACAGATTATCGACTTAAAATTAATTTTAAATTAATGACTATTGCAATGTTACTATATTTTTATTTGAAAAATCGTTTAGTTTTATTTTCATTTATTTTAATAGATTTGGATAAAAAAATTTAATTTTTATATAAGCCTTGTTTTATTTTAAATAAAATAAAATAATTAAAGTTAAGCCTCTGTTTACAAGTACTTATTAGTTAAATTTGATTTTTCAAAATTAGTAATTGCCAGTTTATCAATTTAAATGTACTTATCAGTTAAATTTCAAAATTTTTATTTACGAAAAACATTTATTTCCAAGTGTGCAGTAAGGATGATTGCAAGCACTTATAGGTAAGTTGTCTCGTTCTTACCTTTTTAATATTACAATAATGATATATAAAAAAACAAATCATAACACTTTTAGTTTTATAAAAAAATTATAAAATTTCAATAATAATTTTACATTTAAAATACTGATGAAAATTTAAAAAGTATTTTATTATTAACAAATTTTAATGGAAAACGTTAAACTTATATTTCTTAATTACTCTTGAACTTAAAAATAAAAATAAAATGTATTAAATTAGAAGAATGATTTGGGAATAAAAATATATTTTTTAATAAGTATGTTTTAACATATTTTTAAAGATTAAAAATATTATTGAAAGTTTAAGTATTTTAAAGATATATACTTTTTAATTTATAGAAATTTAGATTTGTGTTTGGGACAAAATAATAATAATAATAATAAGTAATTAAAAGGAAAAAGAGAGATAGAATGATGGAATTGTGTGTGGAACATTATAATTCCAATCCAAAAAGCGGAGAATTGCTTGTGCCGTTTCTAGAGGACAAGAATAATTTATTTATTTTCTTAAACTTTCTCTCTCCTATTTTTTTTTTCTTTTTTATTTAAATATTACTCAAAATTATAAAATATTAATTATGGTATTTATCAATTTATAAAATGTTAAATAATTATCTACCCATTTAAATTTGCTTATGTTTGATCGTGCTCCAAAAAATCTACTTAGAATGACATGGAAAAGAAAGTCTACTTTTGATCGCGAAAAATGCTGTATCTAGAGAAGGAATGCTCGGGTGGTTCGTAATTGTGTTATGCTTACAAGTAAAAACACCTGAGACAGAAATAATTTAATTAGACTAATTCAAAGTCAATAAGGTTTTTAAATGGCAGTTTTGGACAAAACAGTGAATAGATTAAATGTTGAAAAACAGAGAGAAAAAAAATGTGAATTTTGAAAATTTAGAATTAAAAATTAAAAAAAAAATCAGAATCTTTATATAAACAGCTAATGAAATTGACCAGTGAGAAGAAAACGAGGAAGGGAACTATAAAAATCGAAGTGTGTGATTTATTTGACAGAGAGAGTGGAGAATGGACTGTTTCTAAAACCACGGAAAATAGAAATAGAAAATAAATAAATAAATAAATAAATAAATAAATAAATAAATAAAGGAAAATGGCTAGCCTTCAGCGTTGACCGGTCAACCAAATAATCAGACCCACACAAACAAACAAAACTGCAACCCACAGCTGTAGTAGACGCCCTAAAACAACTCACTCGCTCCTCTTCCTCACGCTACATTTCTCCCTCTATCTTTTTCGTCACTCTAATCTCTGTACAATTGGATTCCGATTAGGTTCTTGCAGTATTTGGGTTTCAGCACTGAGGCGGTGCCCCTGGGTTTTGGTTTCTATTTTTTGGTTTTGGTTTTCGCATGTATGGGTGGCAATGGCAAGTTCCGGTGGAAATCCATCTTCTCCCATCGTCGTTCTTCTTCTAGTTTTAGGGTCGAATCCAAGGAGCCTCCTAACGAGTTCATTTGCCCAGTTTCTGGATCCTTAATGGCCGACCCGGTTGTTGTCTCTTCCGGCCAGACCTTTGAGCGTCTTTCTACGCAGGTTTGCAGGAGTTTGGGGTTCTCCCCTGTGTTAGAGGATGGCTCGACCCCAGATTTCTCCACTGTGATTCCGAATTTGGCTATGAAGAAGACGATTCTCCATTGGTGTGAGGAGTCCGGTGTCAGGAATTCTCAGGCGCCTGATTACGACTCCGTGGAGAAGATTGTTAGAGCACTGATGGACAAGGACAAGGACAAGGACAAGGAGAAGCCTCAGGTCGGAATTAGGGATTTATTAGCGGGGGTATCGGATTTGCCGCCGGTGAATTTTTCGCACGCCGTGACGGAGTTGGGCCACCGTCCAGAACGTTACTACACGAGCTCATCGGAGGAATCGGTCATCGTCGGAGGGAGTCCGGGGACTCCGCTGCCGTTCACGACTCGACCTGGGTGTTATTCCTCTTCGTCTTCTTCCTGTGAAGTTGTGGAAAACGAAGCGCTCATCCCAACCATAGGCCCTAATTCATCGATATCCCAAGACGAGAAGGAATTGTTATCGAAGCTCACGAGCCCTGATGTGTTTAAGCAAGAAGAAGGCGTTATTTCGCTTAGAAAAATCACGAAAGAAAATGAGAAAATTAGGGTTTCGCTTTGTACGCCTCGGATTCTCTTATCTCTCCGCCCTTTGATTACATCGAAATACTCCGCCGTACAAATCAACGCCCTCGCCTCTCTGGTAAATCTCTCCCTCGAAAAGCTAAACAAGCAAAAGATCGCACGGTCAGGGCTGGTTCCGAACTTAATCGACGCGCTAAAAGGAGGACATGCCGAAGCGCAAGAACACGCCGCCGGAGCACTCTTCAGCCTAGCCTTGGAGGACGAAAATCGGATGACAATCGGAGTTCTAGGCGCACTGCCGCCACTCCTTTACGCACTCCGATCGAATAGCGAGATAACTCGAAAGGATTCCGCTCTTTGTCTATACAACCTAACAATGATACAGAGCAACCGAGTGAAGCTCATCAAACTCGGCGCCGTAACGACTCTACTCTCCATGGTGAAATCAGGTAGCTCAATGAATTGGCTGCTGCTGATCCTCTGCAACATTGCCGTGTGCCAGGAGGGAAGATCGGCAATGCTAGACGCCAACGCCGTCGGGCTCTTGGTCGGAATGCTGAGGGAGAAAGAACTGTACTCGAAATCGACTCGCGAGAATTGCGTTGCGGCATTGTACGCACTCAGCTATGGAAGTATGAGGTTCAAAGGACTGGCGAAGGAAGCCGGAGCAATGGAGGTTTTGAGGGAGATTGCTGAAAGAGGAAGTGATAGAGCGAGAGAGAAGGCGAAGAAGATATTGGAGAGGATGAAGATGAGAGGGACATTCAATGAAGACGATGACGACGAAGAAGAAGACGCCAATGGCGGTGAGTCGAGTTTCGAAAGAGGCGGACTCAGTTTGAGTCGGTACCGAAACGGCGGGGGAAGAAGTCCCAGATCGGCTAATACGACGCCGTTTTGATTCCTTCTTCTTCCTATTCGATTATTGGGTCTGTCCTTGTTTGTAAACAATGTAATTAATGGTCTTTTTTTCTTCCTTTAAAAAAAGACGATAAAGTGAAATTGGAAGAATGCTAATTTTTAATTTTGATTTTAATTTTTTTTTGTAGTTGTGATATTTCAGTATTTTCTTAGGCCTAGACATTTATGGTAGATGGGTAATTACAATGGAATTTTAATGATAATAATTATTATTAAGGCAACTTATGAAGGATATAAAAGTTATTTTTATAAATGAACTTATATTAATGGATTTATTTAAATAATCCACTTTGGACCGACTAGCTTTCTTATTTAATCATTTGTTGGTTCCACTTGCCTTTTCGTATGGGCTTAGAATTGGTCTTTTTATTTGCCACATATTGGTATGCTTTTAATAATTAACTTTTTTAAGTGGAATTATCTACTTCTGACCTCTCTCAACTCCCTTCTGACCATGGTTAAGTCTTCAAAACGATGCCGTTTTGTTTTCTCAGGCATCGAGCTTACTGACAGGGAATACAGGCCCCACATCCTTCTCTCTCTCTATATATATATGTCCATTCGTCAGTTTGAGTTTCACTCTCGTCCAGACTCCGCCGGCCGGTGACGTTGTCTGCTTGCCACTGGTACTCTTCAAAGCTGATCGCCATTTACAAGATTCCTCGACGTCATCCACCACCATGCCCATTTCCTTTATAAAATTTCATCTTCACTTTCTTTTTCTACTACTGCTTTCTGTGTTTCTGTTTCTCTTTACCTGTTCTTATGGCGCCCCCTTTTGCTGCCGTTTTTCTCATCTTTCTTTCCATATTCACTACCTTCTCCACTTCCTTTTCCTCCACCATTGGAGTCGGATACATTTCGCGGCTTCTTGATATCCAGGATCGCGAGAGGGCGCCTTCGTCCGTCCAAGTTGCTGCGGCTCGTGGAGTTCTTCGTCGCCTTCTTCCTTCGCACCTCTCCAGCTTTGACTTTCAAATTCTCTCTAAGGTACTTGGAATTTTAGGAGATTTTAATTTGTTTTGTTCGAGCGCGGGAGTATAGCTCTATCCGATTCTCGGAAATTTGGGAAATGTAAAAACTCTGTGGGAGACGAACACGACTCTCCACAATGGTATGATCACTTTGAGTATAAGCTCTCATGATATTCCTCACTTATAAACCCATGACCATTCCCTAAATTAGCTGACGTGGGACTTTCATCATCCAACACTCTCTTCGTCTAGTCTGCTCCTACTATGTTCATTCTTCTCACGGTTTATGTATTCGTCATTTTTCCCAGGACGCATGTGGTGGGGAATCTTGCTTTCTGATCAGGAACCATCGTGCGTTCAGGAGACCGGGGGATCCTGAAATTTTGTAAGTAAAATGGATTCATACACATCATTCACCGCACAATGTTCCTTGTAAATTAAAATGGAGATTGAAGTGGATACTTATAACACGAACACAACTTCCAATCTTTTCTAGAATCGCTGGTGTCACTGGAGTGGAGATTTTAGCTGGTTTGCATTGGTATTTAAAGCACTGGTGTGGTGCACACATATCATGGGATAAAACTGGTGGCTCACAGCTATTTTCTGCACCTAAGCCTGGCTCATTACCTCTTATTAAAAGTGACGAAATTATTGTTAAGAGGCCTATTCCCTTAAACTATTATCAAAATGCAGTTACATCAAGCTGTAAGGTTTCACTGAAATTGCATTAGAATACTTCGTGTTCCTCCAATAACAGTGATTTGGTTACTGTTTCTATAAATATGTTTCTATTTTAATTTCCTCTGCTTTTCAAAGACTCTTTTGCCTGGTGGGACTGGGAGAGATGGGAGAAGGAAATAGATTGGATGGCTCTTCAGGGTATCAATATGCCTCTGGCATTTACTGGGCAGGAGGCTATCTGGCGGAAAGTATTTCAAGTATGTTTCCCTCTTCTTATCTGCATAATTTTTCCCCTACTGTCGTTCGACATAACGATATATTGAGTAGTACCATAGAAAATATAACTGTCAATGCCATTCTTTCTGCGGTAGAAGATGTTTAAGAAGTCAATTTATCCTACAAATGCTATAACCCCTGACTTGTCTTCATATTTATGACGATTGGAACAATATTATTGTGAGATCCCACATCGGTCGGAGAGGGGAATAAAATATTCTTTATAAACGTGTGGAAACCTGTCCCTAACAGATGTATTTTAGAAATCTTGAGGGAAAATTCAAAGAGTACAATATCATTTCAAGCTTCTTTTGTTCACTGATTTCTTCATCATATGCTAGCGTAGCTTTCCTGTCTTTTCTGGCTTTATCTGAATTGTAGTTTACTTGTTTCCTGCATTTTAATTTAATGTCATAAAGTGGCCAAAGCGAAGAAGTTGTCTCTAATAATTTTTTGAGGTTCTTATCTTATTGCAACTTACTTGCTTCAAAGTCTAGATTGATCTCACTCCAGACTATATTTGCAGAAATTTAATATAAGCAACTCAGATTTGGACGATTTCTTTGGAGGTCCAGCCTTTCTTGCATGGTCACGTATGGGAAATTTGCACAAGTGAGTAGTTGTTTTGTAATTGCATTGAAATCAAATCATACTGTCAGATGGTTGACTAAAATGAAAGAGGGAATGATAATATAGAATCATCATCACAACTAGCTACCTCGAATATGCAGAGAGTGGCTTAAAAGTATCATGTTTATTAGCTCTACTATTAAAAATCTTCATATAATTTATTATAGTTTCCTTTCGAATATCAACCTTCTGATAACAGATGGGGTGGGCCACTTCCGCATAGTTGGTTTGATCAACAGCTTATTCTGCAGAAAAAAGTTATTGGCAGAATGTTTGAGCTTGGAATGACTCCAGGTATCGAATGTCAGTCAATATATTGATTTTATGACATGTTCTTGCAATGCAAAAGAGTTCAAAATATTCAAACTTGATATTCTGTTCCATTAAATATTTTCACTTTGATATTGGCTTTTTTTTTTTTGGAATTGCTGTTTTAAAGCTTCAGTGCTGTTGCAGACTATTTTTTTGTTTTTTACTATAGTTTGACTTCTAATTGCGTTGAAAAGAATCCACAACTTAGAAATTTCTTATGCTGGGAATAATCTGAGGTCCATGGTTTTCTTTTTCCTCCCTTTCAGTTCTCCCAGCCTTTTCAGGTAATATTCCTGCTGCTTTCAAACAAATATATCCATCAGCGAAGATAACACGCTTAGGAAATTGGTAACTCCCCACCTCCTTATCTGATATCAAATTCATATTTTTATGGTTAATACTGTTTCTTTACTCTTGCATCTCTTTGACGTCTGCTTAGAATATATTCTGATACACTCTGAAACCAGAGTTAGTCAAGTCCATGATACCAAGGATGTTCTTTTAATTATTGACAATATCAATACGCTATGTCATACAATTGCTCTGCAGGTTTTCTGTTCAAAGTGACCCTAGATGGTGCTGCACGTACCTCCTTGATGCCATGGACCCTTTATTTGTTGAAATCGGTAGAGCATTTATTGAGCAACAACTGAAAGGTATTTTGGACCTATGCTAGTGAACTGTATGAGGATATGATATTTCATGCCTTTTCGTTATATGGTAATTGATTATTCCAATTGTGTCTGAACTTACCTTTTTTCGTCAGAATATGGAAGAACTTCCCATGTATACAATTGGTATGCTACTATTTTCCTCTGATTCCTCGATGGTTAGCTTACTTACATTAGAATGAGAGAAAAGCAAACGAGAACAAACGTTTAAAATTGGTGCAGTATTGGTTTGGACAGTCTTTAAATTGCGTCTTTTCTTCATTTTTCAATCATCATTAGAATATCTTTTCATCCTACAGTGATACCTTTGACGAGAACACTCCACCTGTGGATGATGTGGAATACATCTCTTCATTAGGTGCAGCTATTTTTGGAGGAATGCAGGCGGGAGATTCTAGTGCTGTCTGGCTTATGCAGGTGATTGTTGGTTTGTTTTGCCATATAAGGGTTCTTTATGCCAATTCATTAAGGTTCTCATATCACTAAACTAGTGTAACTTGATAATGAAATTTGTTCATATACAGGGCTGGATGTTTTCATATGATCCATTCTGGAGGCCTCAACAAATGAAGGTTACAAGAATTCTTTCATTCCCTCCAATGTTCAATCGTCATTAGATCATTTCCATATCAAGGCTCTACTTGGGGAATCCTTGGCTCAAATCCTTTGTTATTTATAAATGCTAATTCATTATATGATACTATACCTTCTTCTATCTATTCAATCTCAAGGCTTTCTTTCACTCTTGGTTGACGTTGGTGACGCATTTTTCAGGCCCTTTTACATTCTGTGTCTTTGGGAAGGCTAGTAGTCCTTGATTTGTATGCTGAAGTGAAACCGATCTGGATAGCTTCTGAGCAATTTTATGGAGTCCCTTACATCTGGAAAGTCACTATTCCTTTCTTTTGCTCGATTTTAATGTTGAGGTCTAATAAACTGGAAGAAATTTTCCTTGATTAAGCATAAAGTTAGCTAATCTTTTTGCTATTTTTATGAATGTTTTAAACTTTTGTTAAATTGTATCAGTTTACAATGTCTCAATAATTCTGCTGTCTTGTCCCAATGTCCTGGACCATATATAGTGCCTTTGGTGTCAGCTCAGGGTTCCAAGACTAAGTTGATTTAGTGCTTCTTTAGCTGTGTGCTATATTTCAATGAATGTATGATGCTCGAAAATTTAGCTATAATGATATCAATTGCCTATTGCAGGTGCATGCTACATAACTTTGCTGGAAATGTTGAAATGTATGGCATCTTAGATTCAATAGCATCTGGACCAATTGAAGCTCGTAGTAGTCCATACTCGACAATGGTAAGTTTATTATCTGTTAGACGAACACGACTCTCCACAATGGTATGATATTATCCACTTTGAACATAAGCTCTCATGTCTTTGCTTTGGGCTTCCCCAAAAGGCCTTCATACCAATGGAGTTAATATTCCTCCCTTATAAACCCATGATCATTCCCTAAATTAGTCGATGTAGGACTTTCATCATCCAACACCTCCCCTCGGACAAAGCACGCCTCCCCTTAATCGAGGCTCAACTCCTTTGGAGTCTTAGTCATTTTTTACTGCCTTCGTACCTTCGAGAAGGCTTGACTCCTTTTTTCTTTTTGGAGTCCTTTGTTCGACATTCGAGGATTTGCCAATCTATTGGCACGACTAAGTTTAGGGCATGACTCTGATACCATGTTAGACGAACACGACTCTCCACAATGGTATGATATTGTCTACTTTGAGCATAAGCTCTCATGACTTTGCTTTGGGCTTCCCCAAAAAGCCTCATATCAATGAAGTTAGTATTCCGCACTTATAAACCCATGATTATGATTATTCCCTAAATTAGTCGATGTGGGACTTTCATCATCCAACATTATCTACCATTATTTTAAATCTAGTTGTTATTATAATGTTTTGGCAGCATTATTTAATTGCTACAACTATACTAATTTTCAAATGAACTCCAAATTTTTTAAAACTAAATATTGGGTGCTTTTTCTCTCATCCACAAGTACTATATTTTGGATTTCGAGTATATGTATACATATATCTGTAACTCTGAAGAGATGAACTGATTCTCTTTCTTTCGTTTTTCACTTGCTTGGAAGACTATTACGGTTGATCATTAGATTATGAAAGTAGTATAGCTGACATTGTTGAGAATTGTTGGGAGAAGAATCTCACATCAGCTAATTAAAAGGTTGATCATGGGTTATTGAGTAAGAATACATCTCTATTGGTACGAGATATTTGGAAGAACCAAAAGTAAAGCCATGAGAGCTTATGCTTAAAGTGGACAATATCATACCATTGTGAACGTCCGTAATTCCTAACAGACATATCTATTTCAATCTCCCTCTCACGTTCTCTATTTCTAAACGTCTGTTAGGTGTATCATTTATTTGCAATGTTCAAATTCGTGTTCTTTTTCATCACCTATGCTCTCATTTGAAGGTCGGGGTAGGAATGTCCATGGAAGGAATAGAGCAGAACCCTGTTGTGTATGATCTCATGTCTGAAATGGCTTTTCAACACAACAAAGTTGATGTCAAGGTACATGTTTTGTGTATTATTCATGTTCCGCATTTGGAAAGCTGACAAATAACCTCGCATAGAATAATATGGTCCTTTCATTTCCAGAAATGGCTGTATCAATATTCAATTAGACGCTACGGTCATTCAGTCCCTTCAATACAAGATGCCTGGGATGTATTATATCACACCATCTACAACTGCACTGATGGTGCCTATGTAAGTACAAAAGAACTGTTGTCTGTGCTTACAGTTTGGTTGCTTTAGAATGGTCGTTTCTTTTCTTTTCTTTCTGATGCAAAGTCTGTGACTCATGTTCAAACATGCCATGCTAACGCATCCTGGTCAACATGGAAAAGGACAAAAACAGGGACGTAATTGTGGCATTTCCTGATGTTGATCCATCCTCAATCGAGGGGTCTGACCGACACGACGCAGGTAGACTCCAGGATGCAATATTTGAACGACCTCATCTTTGGTATCCTACTTCTGAAGTAATTCGTGCATTAAAGCTTTTCATTGCCAGCGGTGATCAACTTTCTGGCAGTAACACATACAGGTTGACCCACGAATTCAAAATATCCTATTATTAAAGTTTGGATCACTGAATATGCATTCGTTGTTACTCTTAGGTATGACCTTGTAGACTTGACTAGACAAGCTCTAGCCAAATACTCGAACGAACTGTTCTTTAGAATTGTCAAAGCATATCAGTTGGATGATTTGAATACAACGGTGAGCTTAAGCCAGCAGTTCCTTGAACTTGTAAATGATATAGATACATTAGTGGCTTGTCATGAGGGATTTCTTCTAGGACCTTGGCTACAAAGCGCCAAGCAACTCGCCCAAGATGAACAGCAGGAAAAGCAGGTTCAGTTTTGAGTCCACTCTACCAATTATGGGACAGTTATATTAACTGACATTCGATAGCTGACTAATCTCAAATTACAGTATGAGTGGAACGCAAGAACTCAAATAACCATGTGGTTTGACAACACAGAGGAGGAAGCAAGTTTACTTCGTGATTATGGTAATGATCATTACTCTGTGTCGATATATAGTCACTGAGATGTTGAATTGTATTGTATTTGTACATTCAAATTCAGGAAATAAGTACTGGAGTGGTCTGTTGAGCGATTACTACGGTCCTCGAGCTGCAATATACTTCAAGTTCTTGAAAGAAAGCTTAGAGAATGGGTATGCATTTCCATTGAGTAATTGGAGGAGTGGGTGGATAAAGCTTACAAATGACTGGCAAAGCAGCAGGAAGGTTTACCCTGTGAAAAGCAATGGTGATGCTGTGGACACATCGCGGTGGCTTTACAACAAATACTTGCAAGTACTTGAAAGCTACGATCAATGAATCAGGCAAGATACATCTAATTAAGATTTAAATGCTGCATAATGTGTCTCTTCTAGTTTCTGTGTGTCACCAGTTCCCCCGTGTTCAAATTCTTATTATTTTGCAGGTCAGCCCACGGATATGTTCTATCGCGCATCTCTTTTAAGATAAATAAATTGATATCGACTCTTCAGAATTTGGTAACTTCAACTCCATTAACAATCACGATTGAATCTTTTTTCAGATTACACCCATTATCTAAAGTTTTAGACCAATAAACTCATCGAAGAAAATTGAAAGATTCACAGGATGAACGGCCCGTTCAAATACGAGATATCCAAACTCATCTATAAGTAAAAAAAATTGTAAACAATAAAAATAAAGGAAAAAAATTCAGTTCATTAAAACATGAAATAACCACAATTACAATCTTCCTCTCCCTGTTCCTCTCACTCTCTTCCACCTATAAACTTCCCCAAATCAATCTTGAAAAAAAATGGCCTAATGGTTGATTGAATTGAACGCATCGCATCTTGTCCTCACTTCTCCTTTCCCGCCAGTTTTCACCTCTCGAACGCTCATCTTCTCCATCGCCTCTCCAAAATCCTTGAAGAATAATGCCTGGTTTCCTGCATACATCTCCACGAATTTCCTTGTCCTCGGATCCTTCACCAGCGCGTGATCCGACGCCAACAGTCCCATTCCTCTCAGCAGATTCTGGTAGTATACGTTGTCGAACTTCCCTGGCGTTACAGGGTCGCTGTACGCCGAACTTGCTGGATTCTTCTCGTAATCGGCACAGGACTTCTTCAACGCCTCCGCGTATTTCGAATTAATCTCAGGATCTGTTGGTGTGTTTTTGCCGAAGTTGAAGAGCCGGTCGCTGAATTCCCTGCAATTTGAGAATCCGATCGTGCGTCCGCCGTATAGCGCTACCATTTCTTGAATCGTGAAGCCTTTCGCCGTGTATAGCTTGATCAACTCGTCGATCGATTGGTTCGGTTTTGGAATGTTGCCTTCCACGTCTGAAACTTTGGAGACGAGGCTATCTTTTCGCCCTAATTCAACTTTGTACGATGGTCCGCCTGCGGCCGCGATGAGATCTCTAGTCGCCTGCGCTAACACGTCGGAGCAAGAGACGATGCCAGGGCAGGAGAGCTCTAAGGTAATTTTCGCTCGAGTGACGACGTCAAAGGCATCACCAGGAAGATCGCGGTTGAGTTCAGCATCGCGCTCGGCGTGGTTGAAGACATTGGATGAAACAAGAACAGAGCCATCGCAGCCTCCAACCAAACAATCGCTGAAGAAGAGGCGCATAGATGCAGCGGCCGTGACAGGGCTAGTAGCGTGCTTGCGAGCAACAGTGTCATGAACGATTTGTGGAAAATCCGGGCAAGTCTTCTGGTAATAATGGAGAGAAAGCTGAGATTGAACTGAGAATGGAAGGGATAGGAAAAGTAGAAGAAGAAGAGCGGGAGAGTGAAAGAAGGCCATGGCGGCAGAGGAAGGAGGCGGGGGGAAACCTGCTTCCTCTGGATGTGGAAAAGTGGAAGGGGTGTGTGTAGTGTGGTGAGGAGGAAGAAGGAAGCAATTGCGGTGTGAGGAAAACGGAGGGGATGAATGGGGCTTAAAAAGGAGATGGAGTAGTGGATGGGAGAGATTTTGGGAGATTTGTTAGGGAGGAGGCTGCTAATGACCTTCAAATTCTTGCCATTCATGACTGAATCAAACCCATTGCAAGGTCTTGTTGTGCAAGTGCCAGGTGGGTGGATGGGAGAGGTTCTATGGAATGATTTTGTTAGAAGATTTAATGCTATTTTTGGTAATGCAGAATGCTGAAGTTAGATATGAAGATGGAGAAATTTTCAGTATAATCAGGTACTTTTTAGTGGTCCTTGCGCCAGATGAAAGAAAGAGAAAAAAAAGACGCGATGAGTGCAGTAAACCAAGAACATTCATATTGATTTCTTCCCCCGCCCTTCTTTATCCAAGAAATGTTATTAAAATTCACCGCATAATCACCCAAATACTCTAACGCAACTTTTTCTATGAAAAAGACGCTGATGCAGTAAGAACATTTCAAAATTTATGAATCTTCAAGCGACAAATACAGAGGATTCAGTGAAAATTGGGTTTGTCTGAAGTGGGGCAACGCCAATTTTACAATCCTTGAAGATGGGCAGATCGATATCAGTGGGTGAGGTGAGTATCTATTCATCTCTCTTTCTCTACAATCTGGGTACTGTTCTTGTTTTCCTTGGGTTTGTTCTCAATTTAGAGATCAATATATTTTCGGGATCTGGGTTTGCTTCGATTAGCGATGGGGAAGCGCAGAGGAGAAAGTTGTTGCCGTGATCATGGTCGGCGGTCCCACAAAAGGTACGGGAATTTCTTACTCCTCCTCAAATCGTTTTGGATGGAAGTTCATCTGAATTCATTTTGATGAAGTTAGAGATGAATCTAGAATTATAGTTCTAATACAAAGTTTTGATGGAACAGGAGCTTGCCTAAAGACTATGTAAGATTGGATCAAACAGTTGTATACGTACGAAACTCAGATCAAAACGCCTGCATAAGTTGTATTCGAAACACGCATTCATTTTCATCGGTTCGAAAACCAAGTCTTTGTGTGTGAATCCTTGCAGAATGTTCCTTGAAATGCTCTTGGCTTATACCCGACCTATTGGCGAGTGGAGATGGTACGAAAGGGTGTTATTATGTAAAAATTAATAGATAAAAAAAAAAAAAAAGGAAATTACATTTTGAACTTTTAGGAATGGAAAACAGCAAGCAATTTGAAAAGACATCCAATAATTGATTTATTATGCCGAAGACGAAGACTCCAGAGTCAAAAGAGCGAGTCTTCGTCAAGCTGCAGCAGCAGAGGAGGATAGCGGGAGGAAGCGAGACCATCATCGGAGGCAGAGGAAAATGGTTCACGCCAGGCTTGAAGACGCCACCGGTTTTAAGGCGGAGCTGATCGGAAGTGCCTGGACGGCCGCCGTTAAAGCTCACAAGTATGCAGAGAAGCCATTTCTCCTTGAAACTAGCAGCAGAGACTTTTCCATCATCAGTTTCCCCGGATCTTGGTCGGCGGAAGGCTGGTTCTCCGGTTCCGATTCCGATTCCGATTCATGTTTTGGAGAAACGAAGATCAACACCCAACTGTTTCCGTCCATCAGGAGCATCGGCGTTAACGATTATGCGCTCGTCAACTCTGCGTTTCTCCACAGATTTGAAGCCATTTTAGGGAAGCTGATCAAGGAGGTACACTTTGCCCTAAATTTTCCACCTATTTCCTCGAATTTCGCTTTCTCAAAGTTCTTTGGATTCAGAGAATTTCCATTTATTCAATCCTTCTCCACTTTTGTAATCATATAAATCAATGATGGAGCAATAGTGAAAGATGATAGAATAAAATAATAATAATAGTAACTGATGATAGAATAAAAAAATAATAATAACTTTTTGCTTTCCCAAGATTTAATAAGACTCTAAAATTTCAATTTGTTTCTATTTTAATAAAATAACGAATGATTTATTATACACAAAATTTAAAATAAAAAAATAAAAGAAACATTTTTTTAGAGTTCAAAAATCTAGACAAATTCAAATGCTATGCAAATGACTAAATTTAGAATTTCTAACTCTGACCCTTGCTGCTTCTTTTGACTATTGGTAATGGGATTTTGTTTCTCAGGTCATGCGAGTGAGTAAGGCAGTGGTGTTTACTGGCCACTCTGCAGGCGGTCCGATAGCCATTCTTGCAACCATTTGGCTATTGGAAGAGCAAAGGAAGAACTCGAACTCAAACTCGAACACAGACACCAACTCCTCCACTCCTCCAAAATGTATCACATTTGGATCTCCCCTTGTTGGTAATTTCATTCTCTCCCATGCTCTCAAGAGGGAGAAATGGTCTATCCATTTCATACACTTCATCATGAGATACGACATTGTCCCACGAATCCATCTCGCTCCCCTACCTTCCTTGCAACCAGTACAACTGCAAACCATCCTCAACTCCTTGAACTCGAGATCTCTCGAATCGTCGTCAAATGGGGATGTAACTACTGCATTCTTCATGACAGTGATGAGCAATGCATCGAGTGTGGCAAACAATGCAGCCTGCCATCTTATGGAAAGCACTAGTCTTTTGCTAGACAACTTGAAAAGCTTTATCAAATTGAGTCCTTATAGCCCTTTTGGGACTTACATTTTCTGTACCGAGAGTGATGAGGTGGTGGTGCTCACCAACCCGCATGCTGTTTTACAAATATTATTTTACTCCTGTCAGTTGAACTCTGAGAGCGAATGGGGTCAGGTAGCTCATCAGAGTTTAAAGGATCATTGGGAGTACGAATCTAAAATGCACCAAAACTTGGAGCTCCTGCATGCTATTCGTCTGGATGAGTTGCACAAGCTTCCTCTGTCTTTGACTGGAAGGAGCACGCCAATCACTCAAGCCTTGAATCGACTCGGCCTAGTAAGTTTTTTTAATCTTCAACCTCTCTTTCTCGACTTAGAGCATCAACATACCCGAAAAAGTTGTTGCTTGCCATCCATGGACCTACCTTGGATTCTAATTTTCATGAATGTGAAATTACAGAGTACGAGGGCTTTATTGAATCTTCGTGCAGCTGGCACATACGAAGAGAAAAAGATGAAAAACCAAGTAAGGATGGAAGCAAAAATGCAATATATCGAGCAAGGATTGAATTGGCTAGAAGAAAACTACAGAGCTGTATGTAGGGTTGATGGTATGGGATATTATGATGCATTCAAACGCCAAAAGAACGACACAGACTTCAAAGCCAATATCAAAAGGCTTGAGCAAACAGGTCTATGGGATGAGATCCTAGGAATGCTCAAAATGTATGATCTCCCTGATGAATTTGAAGGCAATGACGAATGGATACAACTTGGAACCAAGTATCGCCGTCTCGTTGAGCCTTTAGATATTGCTAATTACTACAGACACTCTAAGAATGATGACACTGGTCCTTATCTGAAAATGGGAAGGCCGAACCGTTACAGATTTACACAAAGATGGCTCGAACATAATCAAAAGATGACAGAATACAGTGAAGAATCAATTCTTTGGGCAATGGTGGAGGAGCTTCAAATCCAAACCAGAACCAGAATGTATGTAGAGCATTCAAGAGAAATCATTGAGCTGGAGAAGAAGATGAAGAGATGGGTCAACGAGATTGGAGAGGATATGTTGTTAAAGAAATCTACGTTCATGGAGTGGTGGAAGACACTTCCTGAACAACACAGATCACAGTCTTGTCTTAAGGATGATATTCAAAGGATGGAGAAAAGGGACGATGCTATGATCTGGGAGTAGTCTGATCTTAATAAGTACTTAAATTCTTGGAGACTAGTGTCGGTTAGTCTTCTAGAACTCAGCATAAACAAGGATATATGATCCAGTGCAAGGCATAGCCTAATGAAAATGAGACTATCAGATAGTTTATTCTTCAGAATCCACTTTCAATTCTTTCGCAGCAATTGTTATAGTTTAACTAAAAAGACCACCCATGAACAATCAATATCTTCTTAATAACTTGCACCAGCTAAGTCAATATCAACAGCAAGTGAATACCCAGTATAGAAGTGGCCCATGCGTACATGCCGTGGGATTATCCTTCATAATTACCAATATGTGACAGAGAGCCCAATATACATAGAGAATTGTAGATAAGTTGAGATCAGCACCCTTGTTCTCGTTCAAAAGAATTAGAAAAGCCATAGCTGCAGTTATTCAGCAATCACATTATTCAATCCATCGTAAGCAAAACAGATAATGGGACCGCAATCAAAGGCAGATCTACCCAATGCCCTAATGAATACATGATATACAAGCTTACATGGTGAAATTTATTTCTGTGGAAAAATCAACCAATTACAGAATCTATCTTCCAGCAATTATGTCCCGCCACTGCCAGTATAGAACAGACGCTAAGACCCTTTATATTCAGTGAAACACTACCACAAGCTTAGTACTAGAGAAATAAAATGGGTCATTCATCAAGAAGCTTCAAAGTGGCATTTCAATCCATTTAAGGCAAACTGTCATCTGCATCACTGTCTTTCAAGTTTAGATCATAATTTCTTGAAGACATAAATTTTTGAAGAAATGTTCTTTTTTCATTTTGAAATGAAAGAAAAAAGGGAACCCACTTTTATTAAGAAGAATCAACATACATAAAAAAGAACGCTGTCAAAATAGAACAGGTTAGAACCAAAAAGTTACAATTAAGGGTCCCAATCATTAAACATCAACACTAAAAGTGTAGTTTCTAAAGAAAAAAAAGTGAACTATAACCCAATGAAGATATGTTAAAATGCATCAAACTAAAGATTCTTCTATAACAATCCACGTTCAGTGTTCACTCCTCAGAAAATCTAACTTACATGTTGTATTCAATTGACAAATGTTAACAGTACTACCTAAAACAGTCATTAAAACAATAGTAAACCAACATGTCTAAACTCCAAAGAAAAACAAGTTAAGCTTTTACCTTTGACTGGTCTCAGACATTCAACTTCTGGTGCCGGCTATGTACATCAAAAGCATTGAACAATTAGTTGTGTGACATAGAAGTTATTACAAATATTTCCACATTTCATTTTACCGTGTATATACTCCTGGGAGTCTTGCCACATGCTACAAAACCATATATGAGTAGTCAATCACGACACTAAGTATCATAAAACCAGCAAGAATAAGGAGGAAAGTACTAACTAGAACAGTTTGAGGCATTTCTATGAAATATATGCAAATACAAATAAATAAGATGCGGACAAATATAAATGTTGTATCATTATTCCATGTATTCATTTCTATACCACCTTATCTATTCACATATCAAGTACGAAATAAGTCCTCTACATTGGCAAATGTATCATAAGATAAGAACCACACTCATGTACGAAGCAAATCAGTTTAAAGGTTCTCAATCTCATAACCATACTTCAACACCCAAATGCCACATCTATTGCTATGAAAAGCAGAGCAGACCACCATAATACCCAAGAGACGTACGAACAAAAAGGAAAAAAAAGGTGAGACCAGATGAACATAAACTCACAGAAACTGGACACTAGCTAAGACCTTGAAATCATGCTATAAGAACGTGCCAACAGGAACGTTGGGCTACCACAATCTACATTTGTTTCATTGTCAACATGGTCACGATCATATGACTTCCTGCAACCAGGACAGCGCCCATCCTCTTCAAGAATCCTTTTATGACAGAAAAGGCAAAGCCGAAATCCACAGAAACAAGGTAAGAAACTCGAGTCTGTAAAGTCCAAGTCTTCAAAGCAAATTGGACAAGATGAAGGCACAGGCATAACACCACCACAGGCCCAAGAGATGCCTCCATATCCAAAATGCTGGTCTGTATTCGGTAAACTAAGCTGCTTTGATAACGTAGGCAGACTCTGAGGACGAAAGGCATCATCAGGCCTCCATGCTCTGCAATTCATCGAAGCCCTCTGCGCAATTTTCCCTAGTTCAATACTCGAGTCACCATCTCCTATGCCCAACTCATTTCTGCTGTCTCCGCAAGAATCCAATTGAGAAACAACATTAGCGCTAGGGGAAGACTCTGAACATTGATCATGCTGCTTGTCAGTGGCGGCTAGGGCATCGGCAATAGCCTCCCAATCATCCAAGCAGTCATCATCTCCTTCTTCCTCCTCCGTTATACTCCCCGACTGACAACCACTAGAGCTGCTTCGGCAACTACTACTACTGCTACTCCCAGTAAAGTGAGGAACCGAATCATTACCACACAGGATACTACTCCCAAGACTAGGGGGGCTATTAGACGGCGACTCTGAAAAATCGCTGTGGTGGTGGACCGATCTGTTGTTCTGTTCTCCTATTTCCCTCGAATTTAATTTATTAGAGGAAAGATCATCATCTTTCCTCGTTTTAACGACCACTGAATCAAGACGATTGTCTTCGTTCCATTTTTTGTTCTTTACAGCACCTATAACTCGTGAACCCAAATCGATTAAACACAAATTCTCACAAGCATAAATCCCGTTCCATATATATATGCAATTAACAACAACAGAAAACATAACTATAAGTTATACCTCGAGAAAGCCATTGTTCCCGACGAACATCAAGCTTGGACTGCTTCAATTTGGAATACCTAACCTGAAACCCCCCACCAGAACAGTTACGACATATCAGAAAAAGAAAATCAACAGACGACAATCAACAAAAGAGGAAAAAAAAAAAAAACTCATCAGCATTAAAATTAAAAGAAAAAAATTAGAAGATTTACGTCGGAAAATAAAGAGAGAGAGAGTCCTCACCCTCTTCTTCTTGGGCAAGGGCAAATCTCCAGCGTTCGGAGCCAAAGAAACTGAAGCATTGGTAATCGAATCAGTAACCATGATTGAAGAGTTGAAATCGAAATGAAGGGAAGAAGTTCGCGAAAAACCCTAATTTGCGAGAATAATTGAGAAGACGACCTTGGAAGGAGAAAGAGAGATAATGGATAACGGAAACTACTCTGCTTCGCTCGCTCTTTTCCACAGACTAGAAAAACAGAGGGCCGAGATTTGATTTAAATATTTACCAAAATATCCCTCCGTTTTCCTAAATTCCCGGCCTTGCCCACCCTTGTCAAAATGGCTCTAAACAACGAATGAAACTACGTCGTTTATTATGTCCAACTCATTTGGGCTTTCTTTTGACCGAAAATGGGCCGACAAACCTAACATATTCTACCTAAATTAAATAATATAAATCAATAGTTTTTTTTTTTTTTTTTTTTTAATTTAGAAAAAAAAAGATTTTTAGTTAAAATATTATTTTGATCCGATTTCAAAGTAGAAAATAAATTTAAATAATTTAAATATAAAGAAAAAAAAAAGAAAAAGAATGAAGAATTTATTTTTATTTTTATTTTTCCTTATTTATTTGAAGGTTATGAGAGAAATAAATGTAAATATGTGTGAAGTATAAATTTATGATTAATTTAATGCAGAATTTAGAATTTAGGTTTATAAGTTAATTATATGAGATATAATTTAATGCCGCACCCGCGTTTTCTCACTCTTGCTTATTTCTCCACACGACAACATCTTCTTCCCCTACTCCCCGCGAGAAACATTTATACCTACCGGGTTCTGTCCGGCAATGTTGCCGGAATTTCGAGCGTCTTCGCTCCTGAGGTCTGACTCTGTATCCGTCTACAATTCCATTCGCCATGCCTCTCTCCGCCTCCGTGACACAGAGCCTGAAGCTTCGGATTCTCTCGTGCCTCACCAAGCTTTCCGACCGAGATACCTATTCTCTTGCTGCATCCGAGCTTGAATCTATTGCTCGGAGTCTTGACGTTAGTTCCTTGCCGATTTTCCTTTCCTGTATATACGCCATTGATGCCTCGGATAAATCGCTGGTGAGGAAGCAATGCGTTCGTCTCTTTGCTGTTCTCTCAGAGACTCATGGAAATTATCTTTCTCCTTACCTTGCGAAGATTCTCTCCAATATTACTCGCCGGTTCCGCGATCCTGATTCGTCAGTTCGATCCGCGTGCGTTAGCTCTGTAGCGGCATTAGCTTCTAATGTCACTAAACCGCCGTTTTCGACGTTTTTGAAGCCTTTAACTGATTCGCTTTTCACGGAGCAGGATTCCAATTCGCAGATCGGGGCGGCTTTGTCTTTGGCTTCGGCAATTGATGCAGCACCGGAACCGGATCTGCTTAAGCTCGGCAAACTCTTGCCGAGATTTGAGAAGCTTTTGAAATGCGAGAGTTTCAAGGCAAAGGCGGCACTCTTGACAATGATCGGGAGTATTATTGGATTGGATGGAGCTTTCGGAAATGGAGCTCTGAAAATTTTGGTCCCGTGCTTGGTTACAATCCTTAGCAGTGAGGATTGGGCGGCGAGAAAATCAGCGGCGGAGGCGCTGGGTAAACTAGCAGTCGTGGAGAGGGATGCTCTGGCGGAATTTAAGGCCGGTTGCTTGAAAACGTTCGAGAGTCGGCGATTCGATAAGGTTTCAATTTTTTAATGGGTTTAAAAATTAGTTATGAATCGAATTCAGATATATGATCTTGTTTTTCTAAATTTTTGATATAGGTCAAGGCCGTACGGGAGGCGATGAGTCAGATGCTGGAGGCATGGAAGCAGATTCCTGATCTCTCGGATGAGGCGTCTGCACCTTATTCCCAATCCTCCTCGAAAGGTAGCATGTTTTAACATTATCTTCAGTAAATGTTTTGCTAATTTCCTGCATGTCTTTTGAAATTGTTAACACTCGTCTGATCATTTTGGTCTTTCATTATGTTTTAGAAATCGCTAGTGATGGACGTTATCTACCTGGATCCAAGAATATTTCTTCTGCTTGTCTTGATGCTCCTCTTCCGAGGAAAAATAGTAGCCTGGTTGGCAGGTCTACACCACCCGATGCCTCGTCTGCGACGACGACGAGAAGGAGAAGCGCTTCGAACGGCGGTGACCAGAAAACAAGTTTGTCAATGTTCCAAAAGGTTGAGCGTAAGAAGCCTCTGGACTGGAAGGTGGAAGTCTCTGTTAGGAAGTCTCCCTCAGGAGATCTGAAGGAAAGAGATGAATACATACCAGATAGAAGGTTTAGTGAAAACACCAAGATTTCGAAACCAGAAACAAAACGGGCACTCTTCAATAAGATTTCTGACGATAAGATAATTAAATTCGGTGGGTTCAGGTCTGGATCTCGCGTAGTTCCCTGTCCCGAGGAGGGCCCTGAATCGACTGTTGTAGCAAGTAATGCAACCGACGATCTGCACAGGAACCACAAAGACTCTGAAGAATTGCATTTGATCCGTAATCAGCTTAATCAAATAGAAAAGAAGCAATCCAATCTTCTAGATATCCTCCAGGTTGGCACCAAATCCTGAAAAACTTTACTCTTAGTCTGGAAGAAATGTGTTGAAGTTGAATTTTATTTTCATTTCTTTATGCTTGATTCATGCCCTCAGTTAAGTCGTATATTTTCCTCATTGTCCCATTCTAAAGATGATAATCATGCAAGGCATATGCATGCATCAATATAGTAAATCGCTCCTTGGAAATTGGAATCATTAGACTACTGGAAATCAATTGACGACAAGCACATAGAACATTGAATCCAAAATGAAATATTCAAGGCACATAGTACATAAAACAAGGTGTATCATCAAAAAGGCAAAAAAAACAGAGAACAAGGATGTTCAAATCTGGAATATGACAACTCCAAAGGACAGATCACTGAGTATATTTCTTATTGAAGTACAATTTTCTGTCCAACTTCAAAATTGCGTTGTCTATTACTGTCAGCGCTTGATTATTTGCAATGTTCAATATATCGATTATTCGCCGCAATATATCTCACCTGTGTTTTGTCTAATCCACCATTTAGAACTTCATTGGGAGTTCACAGAATGGAATGAGATCCCTGGAGACGCGTGTGCATGGTCTGGAACTGGCATTAGATGAGATCTCATATGATCTGGCTGCATCAACTGGAAGGATGTCTAATGCCAACACCCCCAGAATCACATGTTGCATGCTGCCTGGAGCTGATTTTTTTAGCTCAAGGTTCTGTAAGAGAGCAAATGGCAGAGGTTCAACACCAAAGTTTGCAATTCCCAGTGGTGTAACTCCACTGGCTCCAATGCGTAGCAAAGGTGATCGCCATGGAACTAATGGGGATGCTGGATCTATAAATTTGGAGAATCATAGCTTTCAGGTCCAGCGAAGGGGTGGCTTCATAGTGAATCCATTGGCTGTGAGGCAAGGTGAATCCAGGGTTGTCTCCGATGCCAGCACTTCCTTGAACGATTTGACTAGGAGGCACTAAAGAGTAAATTCTGAACTGAATTCGTTCTCTTTTATTTTACTTTAAGCTTCATCACTCTTTCTTTTTTTTTCTTTGTTCATATGCAAATTTCTATGCGCTCGAATCTTTCTCCTCCTTCCCACATCATATGCTAATAGCTTTTAGATGGCCGAATATGGTATTTACTGAACTTCAAACAGTTTTTACTTGGTTTATAATACAGGCTTACAGCTATAAATTTTCACTTTCCTTTGCCATGGGAATCTGAAGCATCCCCTTGGAACCCTAGCGATGGATGAGACAGCAGCTAAACATGATTTGTGTTGCTGAAGCAATCAAATCCATTCCAACGTGGGTTTATCTCTGGTATGTTCAAGAGCCAAGTGATCTGAAAATTTTCAATGAGTTACGAAGTTGAATTTCCGTTTCTTCTATTGTTATTTGTTTTCTGGAAATTATAATCAAGAAGTTTATACCGAAATGGTGATTACTGATACGTACAGATGAACCAGAAAGAAAAGAAAAAAAAAAAAAAATTGTGGTGAACATTACAGCTTTCGGTATAAGTGGAAAAGAGTACAAATTATAATTATACCGAAATGGTTGAAACAATGCTTAAAAAGTGGAAAAGAGTACAAATATGCGGTTGATGATTATGATGTTTTTCTGCAATTTATAGCCTTTTATACATTAAAAGTTAGATGTAGTGAACATTACAGCTCACTCAAAACTATCTTAAAAATAAATGGAGGGGTTTCTTCCTCCAACCATATCCAGTTCTGTATTGTACATAACACTGCCACCATTTTTGCCTGGATCAAGCTGTCAGAAAATTCTTTAATGATTTCTTTCACATTTGAGAATTCTCTTAGCCCTTATTTAATTTCCCCACCAAATTTGATCTTTATTATGTTCACGTTCGACCCACAATCAACAAACCTTTCTACACTTAGCTTACAGATGTACTCCATTTGGGTTTTAAGTGCAGAAAGAAGGAAAAACACACACATAAGATATGGACTAATATGAAAGGACCATTAAGTGTAATACCTTCATATTCATACAATACTTATTCATCATGTTAAGCAATGCTTTGTGAACACTTCAGCAATATAATGTATTTCTTAAAAAAGAAGACTATACAGAAGGAAGGAAGGAAGGAAGGAAGGAAGATGCATGGGGATAAGGCCTCACCCCTCCCCTCTAGTTCATAGTGTGTTTATTAACTAACAAACGCTATATTACTTATACTAAAGAAGCCTACTTCCAAAAATCAAGAAACTTATGCTTCAAATTCAGATCTTATAGTTCAGTTATATGATCAGAACTTTTCGATCTTGTTTCTTCATGTTTAACTAATATGAACAGTCGGTATAAGAAACCCCCTAAACTCATCTAATTGCCAGTCAGGGTAAAAAATGAAATGTTAGAAAGAACAAGATAAAAAGCAGCAATTATCCATGAAATAATAAAATTAAAAAAAAAAAAAAAAAAAAAAAAAAAAAAAAAAAAAAAAAAAAAAAATAAAAAAAAAAAAAAAATAAAAAAAAAAAAAAAATAAAAAAAAAAAAAAAATAAAAAAAAAAAAAAAATAAAAAAAAAAAAAAAATAAAAAAAAAAAAAAAATAAAAAAAAAAAAAAAATAAAAAAAAAAAAAAAATAAAAAAAAAAAAAAAATAAAAAAAAAAAAAAAATAAAAAAAAAAAAAAAATAAAAAAAAAAAAAAAATAAAAAAAAAAAAAAAATAAAAAAAAAAAAAAAATAAAAAAAAAAAAAAAATAAAAAAAAAAAAAAAATAAAAAAAAAAAAAAAATAAAAAAAAAAAAAAAATAAAAAAAAAAAAAAAAAAAAAAAAAAAAAAAAAAAAAAAAAAGAAAGAAAGAAAGAAAAAGGCAATGCAGAGGCATGCTCTACGGACGATACTTTGAAGGCCTTGTGGCCTGCCACTAACTTCGCTACCAGACAGGATAAGATGCTCACTTTAGGCTGAAAAGTTCGACCACTGGACTAAAAAATTATTATCTACTTAAGCTTCTTCTTTCATATTCTTTTTTTGAGACGAACCTGTGATCTTGCACTCTTTTCTTCCTCCTTACATAAAGGTGACGAATTTGGAACTACATAAAAATTCCCAAAAGCTTAACTAATTTTTTTTAACACAATAAAACTACACTTTTGACAGCTTAAAAGCTATGGTAGGCAGTTTATATTTTCAATTTTATAAAGAGGAACTCAAAGGGGGGAAAAGCTGAGAGACGTTGAAGAAAAGTCTACAAAGAGGCTGAGATGAAAAATATAAAGATAAGTTTAGATTAAAAAAAAGAAGAAGAAGAGGAATCAATCTATCCCCCTAGAAGGAGTAAGCAGAAAGGCATCCAAATAAGCGTAAATCGCAAGAAAAACTGGAAGGGAAATGGAAGTCTAGGAGGGGCATTCAAATTTTGCCAACTAGAGTCCATCCCTCTCAAGGAAATTCGATAATTCTTTCAAGCCATAAACTCCAAGTAATTGCTTTATCGGTGTTCCTCCATATAATCTTTGTCTCCACTTGGTTGTAAGGCCATGAATGGACAACTTGCTTGTAATCTCTCCATTGTGTTTAAGCCCCCTCAAGAGTCCAGACACATCGTGCAATAGAGAATTTCAACATTTTGTAGTACTTCAACTTTCCAAATTGAGAGTGTTGGAATTTGGGACAGCAAGGAAATGGTATCCATAAACGCTAAGCTTCTTTTTCTTTAACTCGCTCCTGTTGACTATAAAATGACTATTGCCTATCCAAAACAATGTTTGAAAGTGTCAATCAACCCTCACTTGACGGATACTCAGCCAATGCGAATGGAAGAGCAGTCTCATTTGCACATTAAAACGCTTGGGAAGGGAAAGAAACAACTCTATTCTAACGATGGAAAAGGGAGAAGCAGCTAAACATAACTACAATTATTGAATATAACAACCTTCAAGATTTAAACATGACTAAAAGACTCTTGAATCATTCACTAGGACATTACGAATTCACGACCACTGAATTACCTCAGAGATAGAACTTACATGTTTTATGGTAAAATCCAACTTTGGAAAGTGTTCATCTTGTTTTATACCTAAAAATTGAACAGAATGCAGACTTTATCCAGCTCATTGATTGCTCAATATGATGGATCAAAATAAACTGATGAGGTGAACAAATTTAGGAAAAGGTCAGAATGTAGCATAATTATCTGATGAGCAACAGAATTTTATTGTGAGAATGTATTAAGAACTAGAGATTCGAAGTGCAAATAAAATGGTCTGGACCGTAAGGCTCCATTTCAGGCAGAGCACAATTTCCAGCACAGTATTCAAGAGCTTTCTAGTGAGTTTCAAATTAAATTATTAAATAAAGATATAACTATGAGGTAATAAATTATAGTAGCGCAATAGAATTTCAAAAAAGAAAAACAACCAACCTGACGTGCTAAGCATGGTGGTTGCCGACTGTCTTAAGATATTTCAACCATGAAGCTTCAGTTCTAAGTCTCTACCGTCCCCATCTTCCTTTTTAAATGCTCCAATTTCAAGAAGAATTACCATCTGAATTATTCAGCAAGTCCTTGTGCTTTCTACAAATTGAGTGCTTGAGAAAGTAAAGGTTTAAACATTGCCTGTGGAAGTCATCATTCAAATCAGAAGCAGTTCTCTCAAACTTAGTTAACAAGCCATTAACAGTTTCAATATCAGTTTCGCAAGCTGGATTCAAACTTTCGAAGTACAAAAATTCCAGGCTAAATCATATCCAACTTATCTACGACAATTTCATTGTCTGTAGAGTGTAAGCATTCTAAAAGGTTTCACTGGCTCCTATATCACTTTTGGCATCTACATGCGGTGTAAACACTTTCCCTCGATTGATTAAAGTTATCTGAAAATGGAATTCCAAAGCAACGAAGAACAGGTGATAATGTATTTCCATGGCCTCGCTAGTAAAGGACCTGATTTGGAGAGCTTTTCTAAGATTGCAGATTCTATCTATATTTTTATCTTCTCTAGTTTTATAATTCAGAGTATAAGTATCGTGATCATCATCATAGAAGAATTACCGGCTGACTGACAACTGATATTTAATAATGGAATTTTGGAGAAATAAAAGACTGATATTTCGTACATTCTCATGGCTGACCTGTTTAAAGGATAATATTTAATCCCATGTCTGAGTACTCTTTTTCTTTTTCTGAAAAGTCTCACTCAAGTATCAGTATCATCTTTCTGCATCACGTTCATATTCAACACACACGTTTGCTCATGTCGCTTAGGTTTTCTCATCTCTTCTGCAGTTCTGCTAAGTATTTCATGAGAGGAATCATTAGCCTGTCCAAGAAAATAGATTTTCAACAGAACAGATTTCTATGTAAGTATAGTAATTTCTAAAAGGTTCTGCTTTATTGCTACTCATTTTATTAAAGGAAAAGTCAGTCCCACGTGCACCTTTAACATACACTTACCTGACATGTCCATTCCACAAGTCATGAGATGTCGCTTGTTCCAGAGGAGTACCATTTAAGATAATCGTGGACTCACTACGACCAATAGAATTCTGAGGCCGTAATGATATGTCTATCTTGGTAGTAATATTTCCCACCAATTTATTCTCATTCACAGTTTGTATTTCCTGTTCATCACTTTCTCCAATTTACTTGTAACTTCTCGCAACTCTTACCCAATATCTTTGATTATCACTACAGCGTCTGGTTCTCCAATCTGAGACTAAAGTAAACCACTGAAATTACAAAAAGTTGCACAGCCATAGTAGAGTAAATCATAATAGAAAGGTACTAGATTATTACATAAGGGATCACAAGATCACACAATGACGGTTAGGAATCACGACTCTCCACAATGGTATGATATTGTCCACTTTGAGCATAAGCTCTCATGGCTTTACTTTGGGCTTCCCCAAAAGGCCTCAAACCAATGGAGATAGTATTCCTCACTTATAAACCCATGATCTTCCACTAAATTAACCAATGTGGGACTTACTCCCAATAATCCTCAACAATCCTTCCCTCGAACAAAGTACACTATAAGCCTCCCCTGAGGCTTATGGAGCTCTCGGACAGCCTCCCCTTAATCGAGGCTCGATTCCTTTCTCTGGAGCCCTCGAACAAATTACACCCTTTGTTCTGACACTTTAGTCACTTTTTTACTACACCTTCGAGGCTCACAATCTTTGTTCGATATTTGAGGATTCTATTGTCATGGCTAACTTTAGGGCATGACTCTGATACCATATTAGGAATCACGACTCTCCACAATGGTATGATATTGTCCACTTTGATCATAAGCTCTCGTGGATTTACTTTGGGTTTCCCCAAAAGGCCTCAAATCAATGGAGATAGTATTCCTCACTTATAAACCCACGATCTTCCACTAAATTAATCAACATGGGACTCATTCCTAGTAATCCTCAACAATGATAAGTGTTAAACACCTGATTTCCTCCATACAGCGCACAGAATAAAAGAAGACCGAAAAAGTGTCTTCGAACAATCTTTTCAGGAAATCAACACCAGAAACCGAAGTAGGTAACGGTTATATAAACATTTGTACCAGTTACCAAATATGAGCCCTAAAAATCTCTAAATAGCACAGACATACGAAAAACACTAGACAAAATCAAAGAATCCAGTATTCTTTGGGCGTCTAACAAGCATCAGAAGCGCTTCATCCTTATTCGTGAAAAAAATTCCTATCAAAACAGAATACCTTTCTTCTCAAAAACCGTGACCAACGCCACCGCTTCTCTTGCCGTATTGCGGCCTCATACGCACAGGCCTTCTTCAAGGCCGTCGACATCTAAGCATCCAATAACCAACAAGATTAAACTTCGAAAAAGAGAAACACAAACAAAATCAAAACATTCCGAAATGAGAAAAAGAATCAAAGGAGCAGAAAGCCTATATTGAGTTGATTTATTGAAAATCTTAACAGCAAAATTACCTCGAAATCACCCATATTGAAACATTTCCGTAGACTTTCAGACGGAAGCCGAGACGAAGACGACGAAGTTCAAAATTTGAGAACAGATCAAATCCTCGCTTTTACGGTCTTACTAAATTGCCACCATCAGATCCCCCAGTCACGTACCCGCGTGAACCCTAAAACCGGTATTTCGCTCTCTTTTGGCGCCTCGCGGGCGCCATTTGGCCGGCCACCAGGAGCCGTTGGATCGTTGATGTGGTCAAAGTTCATTTACACGTGGGTTAACACGGGAAGTGTTACATGATTTTATTTTCCTTTTAAAAATAGAATTATCTTTTTAATCTCTTAGTTTGGAACTTATATTATTTAATCCAATGTTTTAAATATATAATTTAGCTTACCAAATTTTAATAAACTAGTTATAATATAATTAATCAAAGTGTATATATATATTTATTTATTAATAAGTCGCAGTTTTATTATATTATTTAATCCAATATTTATTATTTATTAATAATATAGGATAAGGACATTATATCTATTTTTATTATCATTTCAATTTTTTTTTTCTGAAAAAAGGTTCTTTGAGATGCGTGAAGAGATACCAAATGTTGAGGTATCGGAGTTCACATATTAGATAATAATTATATTATATACTTACTGAACTTATAATATTCATAGTACTATTTTAAAATGCTCTTTGAATTTTGTTATATTTTTAATGACGTAAGTTAATTAAAAAAAAAAAAAAAAAAAATAGAGATGTTTAGGGGCAGAAATGGAAGTCTTTCCAATCTTCCTCTCACTCATCATTTTTTCACTTATAGAGAAATTCAATCGTCAAATCAATAAAAAAAAAAAAAGTTATCATGGGTCGAGGTAATATAGTGTCTCGATAAAAGAGTTGATGAAGGAGATGATGTTTGATGGTAAATGTGAGATCTCACATCAGTTGAACAGGGGAATGAAACAATGCTTATAAAAGTGTGAAAACTTCTCTGTAATAGACGCATTTTAAACCATGAGGCTAATGATGATATATAACGAGTCAAAGCTGACAATATTTGTTAGTAGTGGGCTTGAATGGTTACAAATGGTATTAGAGCCAAACATCAGGTGGTGTGTTAACGAGAACTCTGGACTCAATGGGTGGATTGTGAGATCCCACATGGGTGGAAGAAGGGAACGAAACATTCCTTATAAAGGTGTGGAAATCTGTCCTTAGTAGACGCGTTTTAAAATCTTGAGGACGACGACAATATGCAACGAGCTAAAGTAGACCATATCTATTAACACATAAGAAATAATTATATATTGCAATTTGAAATATAGATCCAATTTCATAATGTAAGGAATAAATGGTATATGTTTAAATAGTTATATTAATTAATATTGGTTATTTTTTTATTTATCCGAGAAATATATAATATTAGAATCAACACGTTTTATCCTGAGGCGTGTCTGCAGCGACCACCACGTGCCGCGTGTGCAGCTTGAGCTTCGTCTCTTTCCCCTTCCTCCTATATATACACCTGCCTCTCTCTGCAATTCGCTCCCTCATTCGTATCCGCCAAGTTTCACTCTCCACTTTTATGCTTTTCACAAACCTTTTCGCTGTCAACCCTGTGTTCATCGTCCTCGTCTCCACGTGATCATGCGAAGCATCACCGCCGCCGTCAACGAATCCGCCGCCACCGAGATCGGTGGCGGAGGTCCTGGTGTGATCATGCTGTTTGGTGTCAGAGTGGTGGTGGATTCGATGAGGAAGAGTGTGAGTTTGAATAATCTGTCGCAGTACGAGCAACCGCATAAGGCCGCCGATGTAATCGCCAACGATAATATGAACGACCCCGTTTCCGTCAATCACAAAGATGTTGTAGCCGCTGGTTATGCCTCTGCGGATGATGCTGTTCCCAACGCCTGTGGGAACCGCGAACGTGAGCGCAAGCGAGGTACGACTGAGCATCGGATCTCCGATCGCCTTCTGTCTCTGTCTTTCTTCTGGTTTCTGGTTCTTTTCCTCCTGCTTCTTCTGGTTTATTTATTGTTCAATTTTTCGATATATTTAACTGAGTAGTAGAGTAGCTCTGTTATGTGATCGGAACGTACGGAAAGAAACTGGAGTTTTCGTACTGAAATTACTGTGTCGATGGTAATAGGTGTGCCTTGGACTGAGGAGGAGCACAAGCTGTTTTTAATTGGACTGCAACAAGTGGGGAAGGGGGATTGGAGAGGAATTTCTAGGAACTTTGTTAAGACTCGCACCCCAACTCAGGTCGCTAGCCACGCTCAGAAATACTATCTTCGCCGGAGCAATCTAAATCGCCGTCGCCGTAGATCTAGTCTTTTTGACATCACGACGGACACGGTAACTTACGAATACTTGCTATTCAATTTATATATGGCGTCTGTTTGATCGTTGAATCTGATTACTGATCGGAGGTCTTCATCCCGAATTCTTCGACGACCAAGTTGAAAATGGTCGTTGATTGAAAGTCAACTAGATGACTGGATTAAATAATCAAGTAACCTGGCTATTTACGAAATCCATGACGAATTACTCTATGATGATGGATCGAAATTTTGTTTCAGTCGTACATTTTCTGAGAGGCGGACATTGACCTTTAAAAGACCAAATTGCGTAATTGATTTCGATTTGTTTAGCTACTGTTCTTTAGTTGACAAATGAAGGACTTGACTGTTATAACCCAAAATCTCTTTTTACCTCCCACCAACCCCAACAAAGTTCGATTTTTCATGATAACTCTGATTTTCCTCTGTCCTTCCTGTTAGGTCACGGCTGCTCCTATGGTTGAAAATTCGGTGCAGCTTCAAGAAACTGCTTCTCAATCCCATTCCTTAACTCCATCAAACCAACTCAAAATTTCCAAGAACAATGTGATTCCGGCGGTGCAAACTTTGCCATTTTCATTTGGGCCAACACCATTTGCCACTCCAACCAAGAATCCGATGGAAAAGGGTGGTGGTCCTGGAGAAGTAAGCACAGAAAAAGATGGACCACTGAAGCTTGGCCTCACGAATTCCATCTCAGCAACGGAGTCATCAGCTCTATCTCTTCGCCTTGCATTAACATCTGAGCAGAGGGAGGCTTCAACAAGACTCTCAACTTTCCAGTCCATGCCTAGTTTCAATAATGGTGAGGGCATCATAAGTGCTGCTTGATAATTTTACAGATCTGGGAAAAGTTATTGACAATTTAATTAGAGAGAATGGGGTAGAGACCACAGAAATTATTAGGCGACTGAATCTGATCGATCCAGTGCAGACCGGCTAAAAGGGAGTTGCTCCATGTTTTTGATGGCATCTGTGTAAGCTAGATTCTTGATGATTTCGCTGTTCTTGTCGGTAGCTGGTTACTGACGGAAATAATGACACGCTATTCTCTGTTAGAATTAGAAAAGACTGTTGTCTCGTGGGCTCGGTTGTAGTTTGAAGGAAAGAATATCCAAGTTGGATAAATGGGTGGTGGGTGCGATGATGTATGTGAAAAAGAGGGAAGGAGGCAAAATTCCCCAGTATGGCTTTGATCTCCACATCCACAGTGATGGAGCATGATGGCTGTCCGTTGTCTGTTGTTTTGACGTATCTTTATCTCTGATATATATGGGGTATCGGGGCCGTGTATGCTGTATATTTATGTGGTTTTGGTGCTCTTCATCTTATCCTCAATACCCTTTATTCGATGTAAAAAATTTGTGCAATGAATTCTGAGCTTTAGCTCACCCTTCCTTTTGAAACCATTGTTCTTAACTAAGTTTGAGTCTATTTTAGGCATGAAATCCAAGCTAACTCCATTTTCCTGTGGTCGAGGTCGAATAGGATTTAAATGAGATTTAAAGCTTCTAATTAATAGTAGCAGAACCTCACCTTATAGAATTTAATGGAACCCCCTAGTTTCAAGCATGTGCTATGTTTATCCCTTTGTACTACTCTTGAATCTGATCTCGTTTTCTTTGAACATTATTTCTATTTTATTAATATTGTTCAATGCTCCTTTTTTTTTTTCTCCAAAGGGGAATCTATTCACTTATTTCTGCATATGAGTTGCAATGTTCCTTCCTTTTTTTTTTTTCTTTTCTCCATCTATGGTATTAATTTATAGTTTGGAATCTTATCTTTCTATGTTTTTAACAATTTCCGAACCCAGACATCTGAATGAATATAGTCACCAAACTTCAGACTTTAATCTTTGAGGACAAACAAAGTGAATCATGGATGCACGTTCCACATTTTCAAAGTCCTAATCCATCAATAATGTGATGTGATGCAACAAGATGAAATGGATCCAAATAAATAACACTTGAGAGAGAGTATACATGTAAAAAGAAATGCAGCGATGTTCATATCATATCCAATTCTTTTGATCACATGGTGAGACGGAGAAAGAACTAGAAAGCTTAGAATACATATTTGAAACTACCGGAGAGATTGTGAAGTAAGCAATAACTTAAATGGCAGTATAGTATAGGACATGTACATACAGTTGCATTTACCAGTATAGTACAGAGTACAGTACAGTATAGTATAATAAGAACATTCCCCCGTCCTCATCTCCAATCTATCTATCCAGATGATGAAAGCCAAGGGTCTGGAGCAACATACGAGTATCCGTGGAAATGTCCTCCGTTGGTTGGCGTTGGAGCTGGCGAGTCGTCGGGGGCCATCGTCGTCCAACAATTATCAAAATTTGCTGTGCAGTCATTTCCCTTGACATCCGGCTTGAATTTTGGTTGCAGCTCCCTATATTCCAATTTCTTCCAGTTCACAGGTCGAAACCATTTGTGATTTTTTATGTCCGCCCCTCTGTTGGGTCCACTTCCTAATCTTTTAGAGGGATCCTTTTGTAATAGCTGTGAAGAACAAGAACTCCCATTATATCGGTCATGAAAATAAAGATTACTACAGACGAAAATGGAGTTCTCTCTCAGCTTACCCCTCTGAGCAAAGAGTGAGCTTCAGTGCTCAGGTATGGTGGAAGTTTCACTTTCTCTTTGATTATTCTCTCTTGAAGCTTCTTTCTATTAGCGTGTGTGAATGGTGGCTGCATATAGTCAAAAACATAAGCAAACATCAGCAGCCACAATAAACACAAGCATTCGGATTGTGATAATGAATCAGCTAAAGTGGCGAGGGACTCCAATACAGAGTTGCGAAGTCTAATAGTCCAAGCTCACCGCTAATAAATATTGTCCGCTTTGGTCCGTTACATATCATCGTTAGCCTCACAATTTTAAAACGCGTCTGTTAGGAAAAGGTTTTCATACATTTATAAGGAATGTTTCGTTCCCCTCTCCACCCGATATGGGATCTCACAATCCACCCCCCTTGGGGACATAATGTCCTCGCTAGCACACGGACCAGTGTCTAGCTCTGATACCATTTATAACAGACCAAACCTACCCGCTAGTAGATATTGTTTGCTTTGACCCGTTATGTATCACCGTTAGTCTCACGATTTTATAATGCGTCTGTTAGGTAGACGTTTCTACACCCTTATAAGGAATGTTTCGTTCCCCTCTCCAACCGACATGGGATTTCACAATCTAACCTCCTTGGGAGCCAGCATCTTCACTGGCACACTACCTAGTGTCTAACTCTCATATTATTTGTAAGACCCCAAGCCCACCGCTAGCAAATATTGTCCATTTTGGTCCTATTGTTGTCAGCATCACTGTTTTTGCTAAAAAGAGGTTTCCACACTCTTATAAGCAATGTTTCTTTCCCCTCTCGAACCGAGGTGGGATCTCACACCAAGCATCACAAGTGAGGTTGAGTTTCTAAACTAGGTTCATTGAAATTCCTATAGTTCTCATTCTTAGGACAGACTCGCCATTCACGTACCTTGCCACTAAGCATCTCATACAAAAGAACTCC
The DNA here is from genome assembly GCF_002738345.1 of Cucurbita maxima. Classification (NCBI taxonomy): domain Eukaryota; kingdom Viridiplantae; phylum Streptophyta; class Magnoliopsida; order Cucurbitales; family Cucurbitaceae; genus Cucurbita; species Cucurbita maxima. The sequence goes on from NW_019272018.1 coordinate 6,323,649, forward strand.
GACGCTCCACCAATCAGCATCCTTGTTATGACCTTTAGAAAGCAAGATTTCCGGAGCCATGTATTCTGTTGTTCCACACAACGAATTCGACCGACTCGATTCATCAATTTCCTTTGCCAGTCCAAAATCCGTAAGGACAACCTGCACAAACATTCAAGATTCAGGAACAGAGGAAGAACATTGATTAGTTAGTACAATTTAAGAAGAAAGCCATGACATTACATGGCCATCAGCATCCATAAGAATGTTCTCAGGCTTGAGATCCCGGTGCACAATGCCGCAGTCATGAAGATGCGAAACAGCTGACACGATCTCAGCAGCATAGACCCTTGCCTGATCCTCACTAATCAAAACAACCCATAATCCAGATCAAACAAGGTTCCTAAAGTATCAAAAACAAGTTCCTAACTGAGATTGGAAGGTACCTAAAGATCCCCTGCCGGTACAGATGGAAGAACAGATGCCCCCCATTTATGAAATCAAGAATCAAATAGAGTTTTGATTTGGACTGCGAATCAAAACAAACACGCAAAGATAAGCAAATACAAGTTCGTCTAAGCAATCAAGGAGGTAGAAGAGAAAGAAATGTTAGAACCTGGAAAGAGTAGCGGAGTTGAACAATGAAAGGGTGCGAAACTTTTGTGAGAATATCTCTCTCAGCCTTCATATAATCCACATGATTCTTCTTTATAATGGTATCCTTTCTCATCACTTTCATGGCGTAAATCCCATCATTATTGGGACCGTTTCCTTTCGAATCCCCTTTCTTCCTCACTAGAAAGACCTTCCCAAACGCCCCTTTTCCCACAACTCGAAGAATATCGAAATCCCCAACTCCAACCTTCCCCTCTGAATTTTCTCCACCGTCATTCTCGCTTTCATCCGCCCCCTTCTCCTTTTGAACTCCATCGCCAGTCGAGATTTCTAGGTCATCTTCTTCCTCCTCGATCTGTGACTTAACTTCTCGGAAAAAAGAAAGGGAAGAAGGTGGAGTTAACCGTGGAGACGGACCCACAAATGAGTGAGATCTGTTATGAATGACCGCTGGTTGTTGTTCATTGTGCTGTGGGTCCCCGGGGAAAGATGGTAAAGAGGAATTTGTGGGGCCGAATACGTCAGAGAAGTCGAAGTCAAGAAGGGCGGCCGTGGATGAAGAAGGAGGAGGAGGAGGAGGAGGAGGAGGAGAAGAAGAAGAGGAAGGGAGGGTCAATTTGGTGAGTTTGGCTGTTAGAAGGGCGTGCATGTTCTTGTTATGAGTAGATGCATACACCATTGCTGCTGCTCGGCTTGAGAATCCAATCGACGAAGGAAACCCCAACAAGATCGAGGAAATTCTCAAAGCCAGCCGTGAAATGCTTCGAGGCGGGCCGAGAGCGAATGAATCACATCGTAGTAAAGATCAATAAGAACAGGATCAATGAACAGCGCAGAGATAAAAGATGAAGAAATCAAACAAAGAAAGCTTGCGAATGAAGGCCGGAAGAAGAAGAAGAGGCAGAGGAGAGAGATGAATATAGGAGGGAGAGAAACGGGAGACGCGGAAAGGAAATTGGTTTGATCTCGAATTGACCATGGAAAAGCTTGCGAATCGGACGCCAAAATCCGCCCTCTTTATTTTCTCTCTCATTTTCTCGGTAAACAAACACTAATTATTTTATTCAAATATTTATTTATTTATTTTATTTAAAAAATAACAGAATCTTTTCTTTATCTGCTCTCAGGAAAGGCAAGAAGTTTCATATGGTGGGGTTGAAAATGATGGTGCTGTACTTTACCAAATATGTTTCAGTTTTCCATATATATAATTAATTAATTAATTAATTAATTAATTAATTAATAATTGTGGCGGCTGGGCTAAGTAATGGGATTCATTTTATTTTATGAATTAATTTTTTTTTATTTTATTTTTAGAATAAGTTATTTTGAAGTCTAGCTAGATTTGACTTTTGAGATATGCTCAAAATTTACCCGAATTTTTTGTCCCTACACTAATATCGTTAAATTTAATTAATTAATGCATTTTTTTTAAAAAAAAATACTATAAATTATAAACTTTTAAAAAGATTATGTTTTAAGAATTTTGTACAATTAAATTTTACGAAGATTTTAAAACTAGAATAGCCTATATAAACAAAATCTCTATTTGGTTAAAGAAGTTAATCTAAGCTTTAAAAGAATTTTGATCATTTGAAAATAATTTATAATCTCAGTATTAAAAAATCATTCTTAGATGGTAGGCTACAACTCATTTGCATGAAACCAGAATCACTAGTAATCACCGGTCAACCATACGGCGATGAATTCGTTCTAAGGCCTTATACACACTGCTAGTCACATTATGGGAGCTGGCCATGCTCGAAGTCATTACCTTAACCCAAAGAAGGAAGACTGGACTAGTGACTGAAGTGAAGTCATAACAAAGTAGCCGTACAGAAAGGTATGGATGGCCCGATCAACAACACACAAAAATCCAAGTCAAAATAAAGGAGAAGATGGAGAAAGAGAGGCTCAAAAGCAGACAAAAAATAGGTACAAAAAGCAATAAACAATGGAGAGAAGAGGAGAGGAGCATATAGAAACAAAGTTTCATTTTCTTTCACTGTAATAAATTACAACTGTGTCGTCGTCAAGCCATTTAAACCCCCCCCAAAAAAAAAATGACATCCCAAGAGACAACATAGAAAAAAAAAAAAAAAAAAAAAAAAAAAAAGAAGGAATAAAAACATATGACCACCACCAGTTTTTTTTCTCATTACAACCACCTCTCATTAAAGAAGATATAAAAAATGAACATTCTCCTTAAAATTTGGAGACTGGAAAGGAAATGGATACACCAAATGAAAAAGAAGGGTAGAAAAAAAAAAGGATGAAGATGAAGAAAAGAATAGAACCAACCGGCATTGCACCTCAACGCAACTATATGGCAGAGGCAAGCCCAGGCCGTTGCAAAATGGCCTTCCTCTTTGTAACACCCCTCCCCCACTTTCCCCCTCTCTATGTTACAGGCAACAGATTCAGTTCAAGAGGCCTCAAAGCTCCTTGAACTATCTCCTGAACGTTTCTATTTCGTCGACATACGTCTGAGAGCTCTTCTATTGGTACAGCAAGTGTATTTAGGTCGCACCCTGATGCTGCATCTGATAACGCTTTTAAAAATCTTGACCGCTCTTTTTCAGTAACAGCTGTTGATGGAATCAAAGAGACGCTTTCCTTCGCCCATTCCAATGCTTGCGCTCTATAAGCTCGAGTTAACGATAGTAGTGTGTAAGTCACCTGGGAAAGTGGGATGGGATCATCAAGTGATTCTCAACAGACAATGGAGAAGGGCAGAGTAAACTGTGACTAATACAGGTAGCATTGTCAATTTAAAATGCTCATGCAATTATCCACATGAAAACAAGAAATACCGGCTCTAATCGAGAACTTGGCAATGCCCCCGTCAAAGCTGCAATCAAAATTCGAAGGATAACGCAACCTCGAGGTATAACTATTGCATCCCTTCTAGATATATACTCTCTTTCGCTTAAATTTGCAAGATCAAATACATCAGCCAAGAAAGTCAATATTGAATTTGAGGCTTCCCTGCGGAGAAAAATAAATGGGTCGATCAGTATCAATCGCAACTATAAAAATGTGATGAACATGATCAGATTTCGTGAGTGATCCGAGAATGAGAACCTTCACGAGAACAAGAGCAGGGAGATGAGTATATACCTGTGCTGTACTGTGATTCCCACCATTGAACAATCTATTAAAGCTGTGAACACTGAAGATGGAATAAATAATTGGGGGCAATAGCGTATACATCTCGAAGCCAAGAGAAAGCAGTCATCAGCAATATCAGGCCTAGCAGTAAATTCCTTTCACACAAAAGCAGGGACAACCAATTAGCAATTCAAATAGCACCAGAGTTGAGAAAGATTACATCTATAAGCTACCTGCAGCCTACCTGAATATTTGTGAGAAGACGTGTAGTGTGCATGAATAATGCTTCGATCAAATTTTGGAGATAGCTTGCGCAAGATGGATCAGATCCAAAAATCTGCAAGGGAAATTGGCAGCTTAACTATGAACTTTACACAAATCGAAATTCAAAAGCAAGGTGAGATATATGGCCCAAACCTTTATAACTTCACTAGATAGATAAAGAAAGCAAGGCTGATGGTGCTGTTTATATAGACCTTGAATTTCTTCCAACATCGCTCCAATTGTGACTCCCATATATCTACCGGAGGTTCTCACCTACAGAAAGTAAACTGGTAATATATTCAACCGAACAAATTGTTTCTTTTCATGAAACATAACACTACTAACATAACTATTTCCACTCAATAAGTGCCTCAAAATAAGACGCTGATATACAATTACAATCTAGACACGAATCAAAGTCGCTAACTGAGTTTACATAAGATGACGAATTAAGAAGACATAAAAGTTGATATATTTTAGTATTCATTAGGGATAGCTATATTACAGCTATTCTTCATTATCGATCATCCAACTGAAAGTATGATGCAATATGCAACATCTTGAGTCACTGCCGAGACACCCTTAGTTATGACAAATATTATCTGAACCATAGTGAATGCAGTCCAAATCAAGCCAATACAATTCAAGTCAGACCAAGTCACTCATTTTTAGTTTCAATTTTTTCCAGGTGAGTTTTCAAACCACAAATACTTTTATTAATGAGCCACCAAAAAGAACGGCAAACCTACAGCATATTTACACGCTCGGCAAAGAGATTCCATTGTCCGCATGTCCCAAGCACGGCTAGAATCAAATCATTAAATATAACCAGTTAGGAAGTTTAGAATAAAACATAATATGTAGTTAACTCAATTAAAAAAACTTACATATCGAAGATGGCTTTAAAAATTGGCCAAAGCCTCTGTATTGCATCTGCAACAGCTTCGGGATGATTTACATATCTAAAGTTGATTCCATTAATAGATTTAGAATATATTAAGAGAATTAGGAAGAAACGAAGATACAAAGGTTGGACATTTATCACACCTGAATATATATGCAAACCGGTCAATATGGACTGTCAAATCATTAGAAGGCTTCTTATTCAATACTTCTAGGCCTTGATTGACAATTTCCTGAATATTAATACTGAAATTTGTTATAATTTGTCAGAAAGATGAACTAATTGTTTGAAAGGGAAAAAAACGACCTGCAGAGGAGCGACAACAGGCAAGCACAATGCCTCCAGAGCTCTCTTTGCTTGATCAGGCACAAGTTCAGTGATAACCATGCTGCAAAGAGAAAAGAAAAAAAAAAGGAAAAAGAAAAGAAAAGAACGAAACAGTCAACCTTTGTCCAAGTATCAAATCCTGTTCAACCAACCATTTTCAAGACATTATCAAGATATGTACCTTAATGCTTCCACGAGGTGCAGTGAGTCCTCAGCAGTCACCTTCAAACTACCTTCGCCGTTGACTGTCATATTATATATGTGGAAGAGACCATCTAAAAATCCACAAAGCTTTCTTCGGCAATCTACTTGCAAGATAATGAATTAATAAAGTGGAATAGTGATAATAAAGCTTGAGATAGTAACGATTCGGGATCTATTTTCTATTTGGGGCTATGCTACTTGAAGTACTCCTCAAAGCTAAACAAACAAGAAATCAATGGGAGTGGTTGTCACCCCCATAACCATTAGCAGCATGGTAAAAAGGCATCCTTCATTCTCTCACCCATGTATCTAAGGATATGGGTGTGGCAACCACATAAAATAGTATTTCTAAAACCACAGCATGCTGACGCTTGCCAAAATGCAATTTCAAAAATAATTTTTCTTTATATTAAATGTGCAGATTGCTGAAAGAAAGTAAAGTAGTCTAAATTATGAAATTTATTGGCATGCCACCATTAAAAATGCTAGTTTTACTAGGATTGCTGGTTTAGTTCACACTTGAAACCAAAAAGTCTAACTTTCCTGATCGAGAAAAATACAGAACTAAATGGAAAGCAATTTTGAAAAGAAATTTTGTACCAGCACAAATATGTCTAAATGCCAGAGCTGCAGCAGCTGCAGAACCCTCAGATGTGCTCATTCCACTCATGAGGATATCAATTACTGAAGGTAGTATCGATTGCCCACTTGACGATGCATCAAGCCACTTCGAGTATGCTCCAACAGTGTAGCACACTGAAAAAGTTCGATCAGGCATAAATATGTATCTTGATAAACGAAGTTAGAAATACTAAGTATACACATACAAAAAGACATCTACTGGGAAATTGCAAAGACGTTGATATAAGTGGTTAGTAGGACCTGATAATGAAAAGCAAGTCAAGAACAGTGGGTGGGTGGGTGATCATCTACCAAATTGACCCATTCAATGGAAACAAGAATACAATAATAGCATTTAATACACCACACTAAGCAACATGTTGCATCCTGTTACCTGTCTGAAGTAGTTGTGCTTGCTGAGGAAGTTTTGGAAGTAAGCCCATGACCTGAGAGATGTATGGAAAAGCCCAGTGCGATTCAAGAATTAGAGACATAAACCAGCAAAAATAATAAATTACAAGAGAATGGGCAGATGCAGAACATAGGAAAAATGAGATTTTAACAATGAACATTTCTCTAGCAAGAACTTGAGATCACATTCTCCAAAGATGTTGGAGTACTTCTGATACAGTCCACCATTATATAGACCCAAGAATGAACATTCCTTTTCATCTCTTTAATTTAAGTTAATTTCTCTAAAGAAAAGGGGGGCGGAAGAGTACTGTGGCCTTGCTTGACTAATTGGAGGACAAACAACAGATGTTTGAGAACTTTTCCTTCGTAGAACAAAATGTATGCAGAACTATGTAATAGAAGAGGGTAAATTAGGTATGGTAATAAAATTGTCAATCATTATAGAGGCGGAACAAAATAGGAAGATATTTGACCTGGGGCATTATTTCTGCTTCACCAACTGAAACATAATTTGATATAGCACGGATGCAAAACAAAGAAGCCTCTGCTGGACGCCATTCACTTGGTTCACTGTTTCCACAGCTTGTAACAGCCTATGATAATATTTGAAAATGCATCAACGAAATGCAGAACTCGATCCACTTTGACAGGCAGTAGGCCAATTCTAATTTTTTTTATTCTTCTTTTTTCTTCTTTATATGCTGAGTGTTTGACAAGCTTAAGTGCACCTCAACTATTCTCACAAGACAAGTATCTAACTCTACTACTACATTTGATTGCCAAAGAAACTTGTAAGATATTAAATTCTAGGCTGGTGGCCACCATCACTTGAAATAATCCCTGTCGGCTAGTTGGTGGTTTGCAAATTATTTCTTCTTACAACTCATTTTCAGTTGAGACACCTACGAAGGTAACTACAAAAGGTAGCCAAGGCTAAAAATACAAGTCATACACAACTTTTACATGCTTTGTGAGTAATTTATTAAAACGCAAAATAACTTGATTGCAAGAAATACACACCTCCACAAGCCTCACGTAAAGAATTTTCAGAGTCATATCACCTCCTAAAACCAATGCTGCATCAATTAAGACATCTGCAACAGCTGGATATATACAAATATTTCATTTTGTTTAGTCACCAGTTTACGGAATTATACATGGAAAATGAACAATGGAAAACTAAGCCACTAGACATAATAAAGAAAGATTTCCTGATACAACTGCGAAGTACATCTGCTAAAAGAATGGCACCTTAATAACAGAAATTATATCTCAAAAAAACTAGTAATATTTCATTGAACATATTCAACGAACTAAGCGATGTTACTACCATATCTAGTCTGCTTGAATTCCTTGAGGTCCTCATAAGAAAGGTCTTGATAGTCATTAGGGTATTGAACTCTGAAACTCACCTGCGAACATTATTTTTCTGGAGAATCAAGATCAAAATTTATGTACGCAGATATATGTCATTCCCTCAGTATAAATCCAACAAGCATATACAGCTATAAATACTAGTTTTCTAGCTAACAACAAATAATGTCAGGAAAAAATGAGGTTCAAGCAGCAATTTTTGGTGGAAAAATACCTGAGTAATAACAATCGTTTATGAGCATATGGTGGTCTTATAGTACACTACAATGAAGGGAATAATATTGATTCGAAAGGAGTACTAAGACTAACAACTTTTCACGTAGAAGTTCTGAATTTGGGTTAAAATTATGGAAAGTGGAAAACTTACCAAGGATACAAGTGACTCATAGACTGGACCAAATATTTGTAACCTCCTTTTCCTCTCAGCTTCAATGGAAGCGTCATTGCCAAAAGAAATATATGCATCCCTGGGATATTAAAATTACCGTAAGTAAAATTAACTCCCACACAAAATATGGTTGAAATGTTTGTTGTCTAAAAAACCCATAGTTGATATCATAGGGCCCAGAATAAATAACCTTTTGGTCAAGTTCAACTGAAGGCTATGCCAAAAGTTAAAGGTCATGGAGGCAATATCATATTCAGGGTGGGAAGTAACTTCTAGTAGGGCATGCACTATTAACATCGATTCATCAGAACCTAGAAAGTATATCAACAAAAAATATAAAGAAAATTAGGAAAATAATATTCTGAATGTTTCAGAACAATGAACCCTCAAATAGGTAATAAAATTTATTACCAGTAGCGATCAATTCAACATATGAATCGCCCATGTCAGCAAATAGCCGAGCAATAGCCTTCACATCTTCTTCATCCTGATTGCAGAAATTAAAATAGGAAGAAGGTGAATGAATAAACCTCCGCAACCAGTAGCTATATCATGGTTAGGTAATTAATTTGCACATATGTATGTAACACCCTGCTCCCCCAAAGTAAAAAAACAATCACAAAAGGAACGTGCACAAACAAACAAAGCTAATGAATAAAAATCATTGGTCTCAACACCGTAGCTGTCCTTAGCGGCTTAACCTTTGAACAAGAAAACATGGCACTCTCTTAAACCAAAGATATAGAACCGAAAGATGGAGAAATCTGTGATAGCAATACCTTTGAAGAATCTCTTAGTTGTGCCTTCAAACTCATTACTTGAGGGACAATTACTTGAATTAAGGGCATGTGTGCTGAGAGACCACATGAGCTTCCAGCTGCTGAATAGTGTATCAATTCAGAAATAACTGCACAAAGAAAAAAGAAAAAAAATTATAATAACTTCCCAAAGAACCAACGAGAAGTTATTGAGAATACACATCAAATGCTCACAAGTAACCTGGGGGAATGGGACTCCAAATGAACAAACACGTAGAACACATACAAAGAGTCTAAATCAATTATATAGACATATATAAAATATCATAATAACACTAGCCAACACAAGGGAAACATTACATAGCCGGCCAAGAACAAAGAAGACGCACACTTCTTATGGACAGTAAACATACAAAGAACAAAGTTTTCTTCAGCATCGCTGGCCAAGACACACATGGATGTAAAACAAAATTATCTTTTGATATGGACGTTACTCATTGAATCAAACAAGATATAAAAGGATGACATAAAGAAAGAAAACGAAAATCAATTGAACATTAAAAAATTCCAGTACATCTCAACTGCTATACAAAAGGTAAGGGATATATGAATTAACTTAAACGAGCAGACGAGCAGTAGCTTTAAATCACATCCGCAAATGTGACAATGTAGCTCAATAATCTTGTAATGCCACTCGTTTGTGGCCATAGATATTTGCTTTAGTTCCCCACCTCCCAAAACCTTTTCATGGTAGCTGTTCATAATCTACACGGTATCAACTACATTCTCCAATCCGAAAAAAGCATACAACCAGTAAATTAAGGAATGATAGCATTCCTACTACACCAAGCTTACTAATTATTTTTCTTTTATAAGGTACACACACGTATCTCAATCTATAAATGAGGGGGAAGGGGGACGGGACCACAAATATTTTATTAAACTGCTTGATTTGTACAATAAAATCAGTTCAGGAAGCAGAAAAACAGATTTCAGATGTTGCAATGTCATTAAGTTTACAACAATGGCAATGAGAAACTCAGGGCACTATCTAAAGCAATACCGTTTACAGATGCCTCTGAGAGAAGCTCGGAATTTAAACTTGCTAAAGCTGTGAGTACTAAAGGATGTGAAGCAAGCATAGATCCTGGAATCCTGAAACCATAAGCAGTTCAACTAAGCCATTAAATTGTAATGCTTGAATTCCACACATGACTACCACCAAAGCAGATTCTGAAATCTGAATGACAATAATCGCAAACAGAAGCTTTTAATTTTAATTTTCTGATAGGAAACGAAACAAATTTTAGAAGAGGACACTCATCATAAGATCAAAATAATTACAAAAGCACTTAATAAGCTCCAATTTGAAGCAATAAACTAAAATAGAGCTTAGAGATAAGCTAACTCCCATCGAAGTCTTCAAAATGTCTTATATTCCTTTGAGGTCAAAGTTACTAGCAAGGGGCAAGCACCATATGCTGGAAACCCAATAGCATGCTACAAAGCGCAGGTGCTTCTCTCAAGTTTATATGTTAGAATCCAATGCATCTAGGACAACATATCAACATACCTTGAACATGTCCTGGACATATTCCATCATGCAGGAAAAAGAAATGTTCACAATAGAGAAAATTATATTAAAAAAGATGAGGAACTGGGTGGACTTGGATGACCATCTCCAGCTCATGAAGCTACGAAGATCCTAAGACACCTCTTAAGTTTTATTGCCGTAATATATAAAAGGAACATTATAGAAACTCTTCACTATCACTACAAGAAAACCACGGAAACTAAACACTTCTCATGATAAAAACATCCCCCACATCCTCGCTCCTTCCAAGTTTTTCATGAAATAGCTAAGGACTATGCAAGGTACTTCAACTCCTCTCAATCTAGATAAATTGCTTTGACTACATTAGTCCAGTGAATTGAGGATTTCATAACAAGAGTAGGGCAATAAAGAGAGATGGTATGCTTAGTTAAACCAAGCAAGGTAGAACTATGTCAATCTTGAACAATTGGAAAAATTCCCATCCAGAGAATTGAAAGAGTACTCCATAAATAGATGGACAGCACTCTTGCCACAAGAATTGCACAAATATAATTGTCTGGTTGTAGATGGCAATTAAGACGTCTCTCTTGAACTTTTGCACAAGTGTTAAGTCCCCTTCGCTACTGATGATCCAGAAAAAACGTTGATTTTCTTCAGGTAGCAGCATCTCCCAATAGCTCTAAAAAGATCCTGTGGTAGATTATGAACCACACTAAACAGAAAAAAAACGGATTTGCAAGGGGAAAAATATATCTGAGCAATCATAGAGACAAAATTTTCTCCTCTAGTGGTCATGAGATGAACACCCCTCGATAAATTTATGACAAACAGTATTCCAATTCTAATCAGAGAAGTTCCTCAGAAGGTGTCAACGAACCAAAGGTTGTTAATATCCCAGAAATTTCAACCCAATCTTCTTTAGAGCTACAAGATCAAAAAGATTTTGAGTATTTGAGGAAGAATCGGGTGTCAAGCACCCATCATTCCAGAAACTAACTGTATTACCTAAGCACACCCTAAAAGTGGTTTTTTTTTTTTTTTTTGCACAAAATCAGTAAGCCTCATAATTTTTTTTCCAGCGGTCTATAGTGCTGCTTTATATTTAATTTTAGAGAAACAACCAATAGGTGGTTTACCATGAGATCACTGTACTTGATGCCACAAAGAATTTCCTTCTAATGGGAATCTCCATAACCACTTGCGAAATGAGGCCTTGTTTCTTTTAGCTACGTTACAAAACCACACCACCACATTCAATGGGTTTAGTAACTTGCTCCCAGTTAACTTAGGTCATTTTGTTTCAAAATACAGCTAGGTTGTTAAAGATTATTCTGTTGATATGCAAATTATTTTTTCCAAAAACTTCATACAACTCTGTAATTGATATTTGAGCAAGAAATGAGATTCCTAACCCAATTCCATGTGTAACCCCAGAATCAAAGCGTCAAGACTTTCTGGTTTGCCTTCACTCTTCTTTTATGACACAAGAAACTGATCTAAAATATACCCACGTCATACTTCAAATACACATGCCCACGTGTACATCAGCACCATATACACATTTAAAAAAGTGAACTTCATTCCCAACTATCTTTTGTGCTATCTAATATATTGTGTAGAAACAGTGACATGAAGAACAGGCATACCCATGCTTTAATCGAAGCCAAGAAGCAAATGCCTCGAGCACCTGAAACATCCATGAAACCCAAGCAAATAAAAAATTGACAAACTTCTGTTTGAGTAGGAGGACATAATGTACAAACTTCAGATATAGGACACAATTCTTATGATTAAAAAACTCCCACCTGCTCCTTCAGATCGTTAATATTCAAACAAGCAGTCAAGATATTAAGGGTAACTTCCATTTGGGATGTGAGTTCCTTTTCAAATTGTCGGCGTCTATCCGGGCGAGCTGCGATCTTGTAATTGTATACTTCCTGATTCAGGGGTGCCAAAGAAACACGGCAACATGCCATGAAACAAAAACTAACTGACCATTTTGGGGAATATGATATACACACATAAAAGCACCTAAAAGCCCTTCAAACACTTTAATGTATCTTCAGAGAAAGATATTAGATATTCCGGCTGATGCCCTATTAGCTCAAATTTTCTTACAATATTCTAGCATATGAAACCATTTGGTAGCAATAAAATAATCTAAAACCACTAATCAATAAAAATAAGGTTTTAATTTGCCATACTCTCTATGAAAATTGATGGCCTTTATGCTACTTATACGTGATATCTAAAAGAAAATTTGAACAATCAAAGGATCAGGCATTTAATTCAGTTAGCTTTCACAATTCATGTAATCACTTGCCCCTATGATATAAATATGCAATAGTCCAGCAGAAGTTGTATACTTTCATGGCCATTTCAAGCCAAAAAAATTGAAAATGCCTTTTCTTCCAGCAGGGTGAAATATAGTTAACTTTCATGTAGAAAAAAAATGTTTCCAACGTTCGTCATTTTGAGGATAAGATTTAGTACTACTTCTTCCAAATATAAAGAAAAGATAAACACAAGCTCATACCTCAGGCAAAACTGTCAGTAGCTCCAAAAATCCTGGAACATACTCTGGATGTGAGTTCATCTCATTCCTGAGCCAATTGACAATACCACCTTCTCCCCAATCATCAGCAGAAACATGTACTGCTAATGCAGCCACGGCTATGCTAACCTATGAAACAAAAATTTAACCTGAACCCATCCTTCCAATCAGAGGGGAAAATCAATTGATAATATTAACTTTCAGAAAGAAAATACCTGAGTTCGGACTTTAGGTGGGCCCTTGTGAAATTTTCTCAACAAATTCTGCATATGAGATTAATAGATCACAAATATAGTAGGTTACACTGCATGTTTTAAACAAAAAGCTAAGAAAACTCAAATCTCATTTGACCTTTAATGCCAAAGGGTTATGACTCTCTGCAGGCCCACACCAAAAAGGAAAAAAAATTCTTAATTTTTTTTTTCATATCGATGAGGGTCCACGCCAAAAATGTTACATTGCTAACTAACTTATTTCTAAGAAACGAATTTTACTGGCAAATCACAGAAGTGAAAGGATGTGACTTCCTCCCAAATCCACGTCAAGGAATTATAAGAACACTCCAGGGGAAACCACACGAATAAATTTGTCATATATTTCCCATAACTTCCTATTTATTCAGGGAAATCTTCCTTTTTCTCAGCTCAGATCTCCCACAAGGAGATTTTAACAGTAATAAGATGGAGAACGAAATTAGAAGTCAAAAAATTATTTGGTGCCATGATTAATCTCTGTAAATCCAATAGATGTATAATCAGATGTTCGCCAAGAATTAAAAATTTCATATCTAACAGAAAGCAAAGCCACACCTTGAAAAATATTACAGCATTGCACCATATATTTTACAAAAAAAATTTGTGGGGTTGATTAAGAGCTTAGCTACTTAAAATTTATAATGCCATTCTTACATTCAAAGAGTCACGCAAGGACCGAAAAGCTTCTGAAGGAAGTTCTTCAAAATCTCTCTGTACCTGAATTAGATAAATAGTGGACTAAAACTCAGAAAAAAAATCAACCATTATATGCTGGAAAAAGATCAAACATTATTAGCTGAAACCAACTTTACTTCTTTTCTTCTTCTTCTTTTTTTTTTTTTTTTTTTTGGG